>NC_061770.1:10517779-10821569 GCF_022458985.1 Mugil cephalus | reverse complement strand
TCCTCTTAAACAACATTAACTGTTTCTTTCCCCTAAATTGTTCACATTTACACCAAGTCTCTTTCATTTTTGTCTCTTATAGCTGTATTTTTTTAGCAAATGATTTATATTTTACATCTTGGAAGTGAATATTTTACTAAATCAGTTTCAAATTATTCGAATCAGTTTTGCTGCTCTCTGATTTCTGCATAAATGGTGTGCACATTTTCTTGGTTTAGAAAATCTTATAGATGTAAACCTTACTTGTGGCAAAAACTAGAAATGTTTTTTTTTAATAATAGAGAAGTGCATCTGTATCATTCTGACTTTGACCACAAGGCACTGACAAACGATACTTGATCTCTCTATATGAAAGCATCTTTACTTAAGTAATTAGTCCCTATATACGAATATGTGGAATATCATTGACAAGTTAGACAAAAATATACATTTTCCGTGAGGTTGTCTGTCAAATTCAGATGACTAAACAATACTCAACCATTAATATTCAGTCCCTAATATGGTTCACGTGCCAAAAAAATACAACACGCTTCCCATAATGCTACTCAGTGAGGTTGAAAAGTGTGAAATGCTCCCGTTAAAGAAGAAGTTAAGATCTCATGAGTAAACTTAATGGATAACATTATGTGCTTACGGCACGTAAAAATCACTGAGCTGAACTGAGGAGAAATCCCCGTACCACTTATCAAACTGTATCACAGCTATAATATGTGCAGCTGTTCTCTCAGGGATTAAACCACTCATCACTTAAATCACTAATAAATCACGTCCCCCCCCCCTCCCGCCGCTGTGATTCAGTGCCAGTTGCAACTATTTAACATGTTCTCCTCTGATTACTCATGAATGTCAGAGTATTAATAAGAGCCAGGGGGTGGGGGTGGGGTTGTGGGGTCGGGGGTGGAAGTCAATTAACTGACAAACCTCTGACATCAGCGCAGCAACAGTGGAGCCTTTGTAGGTGCCAGTCTTCTCTTATATCCTCCCTGAACTGGCAGAGGAAATATGGGTCAGTAGGCTTCGTTCCATGGCATCAGCCCTGCTGTGTTATTATGCAGGTGCTGTGATTATCCCTTAGATGGAGGGGGATTCACGCGGCACAGCAGCTGTTTCATTTCTCAGCTGGTGCACTATTGAAATTCTCCACTTGGGGTCTCTGTGCTACAACTGTTGACTTCTTCAAGGGCAGCCTTGGAGTGACTTCAAGAGCTACTGTAAAGATGCCTGATTAAAAAGAAGACAGAGTGTTTGTTTGAGCTCACAAAGAGCCTTCTTTAAAAGTGTGTGTGTGTCATGTGATGGATCCATGTGGAGCCTGAAGGAGGTGCATCAGCTGGTCTGCATGAGCAGCCGTCGACCATCAACACCACACACGCCTCACATGGACTCGAACTCGGACACACGCGTTTCCGTCAAAACCCGCGCCGAAGCAGAAATAATAATGCCATCGAGGATCTTTCACAAATTTATGACCTGCCGAGAGTGAGCTAAGCCTCATGATGCGTTGAAGCATTCCTTACTCCTGACACTGGACGCAGGGTGTGAGTGTCCTCCCTGCTGTGACTCATAGATTTGTCTGTATTGTCTCTACACAGCTGTTGGTGTGGCCTCGAATTCGGTCTGTATGAAGGTTTAATTTGCACCTGAAAAAGAGTGAATGAATCGAGACTGGCGCTTTTACCCTGGGGCGCGATTAGTCCTATGACTGGAGTGTTTACACTGGGAGAGTTTCGGATAAGTGTAAAAAGCTCTAGGTAGCTCATCTCACACTTATCTGTGTCGACTGTCGCACTTCTCTTTCAGCTCGGCTGCTCATCTGTCACTCCGGTCTACTTCCTCCGTTAGTCCTAAATCTCCTTTTTCATATATCCCTTTCTGTCTCTCACCTTTCCCCTCTTCTTTAATTACATTCTCTTACTCCTTCCTCCTCTCCCTCTCTCCGAACGCCGCTGGTTCACTCTGCTCCGTGGGTGTGGGTGGAGGAGCCACGGGGAAGCAGAGCAGAGGATGTATGCCCGGGAGTTCTGCTCCCAGTGGACCACCATGTCCCAGGCGGACTGACAGCAGCACCAAGCGCTGGGGGGCATCGGGCCTCAGGTCCGATTAAAACACGAGTTCAGTCATCCACAGAACACTTCGCCTCTCAGTCTCTGCTCTGACATGTTCAGTGTTGTTCTCTAAAGCGAGTTAAAAGCTCCAAGCAAAAGGAGAACATGTTTTTTTTTCTGTCCTTGCACAGTGGAGGTTAATTATGGTAACAGAGCGCAGTCAGCGAGCTGGTACAACTGTTTTATAAATCAGCCTTTTAGGAGAGGAGCACAGGTCAACAATGTGGCCTTCTGCCTGGCAAGCAGCCAGACGCTGAGGCATTGTCATCAGAGACCCCGCTGCTGCTCTCCATGTTGATTTGAGACTGACGACAAGTGTGCAGCAACAGCAGTGGCCACAAAAGGGGTTAATGACGCGTGGCTGAATAGACAAGGGTTTCAAATAGATGGGAGGGGCCACACCACTAAACGGAGTCACAGAGAAGCCTATGGGGGGTTGATGGCAACACACTTCTGAAGATCGGCCGAAAAGATAGTATCATTGAGGAAAAATATCAGTGTCGAAGGTTTTGCTGCAAAATATGTGACGTAAATAGAACAATGCCCCTTGTGAGCAGACTACAGCAAAGGATTGTTGGATTCTGTGAAGCAGCTCTCAGCTGTTTGATTTGGAGCTACTTTATTTGCTTCTGGGTCCTGAAAGGAACAATGCGCTTTTCTGATTGTTTGTGAAATACATTCAGTCATCTGGGCTCGAGTGGTTATTTGAACAATTAGTTTAGAGAGCCCAGAGACTTTTTTTTAGGTGTGCACATAAAATCAACCCAGCTGTCAGTTACATAAAGAGGAGAAAATAGTACAACACATCCATAATATATAAAAGTATACAAGTGTAGAGCAGCTTAAAGGAATACAAGAACCTTCTCAGTGAATAAATGCACTTAGCCAGCGCATGTAAATCCCTGCACTCCCTGGAGTCATGACAAGAGATGATCACAAACAGCTTATGATTGGCCCGATCGGCTTTCTTCTCATTTTCTTTCCTTCTTCTCTCCCCACAGTGATCCACAGCTAGAGGCAGCTAGCTGACAGTTGTTCACAGAACAATCCTGGAAACTCAGCCTAATCGATTAGAAGATCAGGAGGAGGAAGCCTGGGCAGTGACATGGAAATGCAGTTCCAGTTAGTGCTCGGGCGCACACTAATAGGCAGATGTAGGGCTCTCAGAGCAGAGCCATCTATTGAAATAGGCCTCATCCTTTTCATGACTTCACGTGACAACCCATCATGCCTCTGAGCCGACGGGCAAATCGCGGCTTAAACGGGAGTAAAAATAGACAAACGCGGGGAAAATAAGAAATATTGGAAACGAGGTGTCGAAGGAAACTAAAAAAAAATTGGCCCCTTGCGCGTCATGTGTGCTTTGAGGCAGTTTGTCAAAGGGTGAACAAAATGACTTTTTTTTTATTTTCAAGTGCTAAGCTTTCATTCGAGCGCTGAATGAATGAGGTTGGCGTGCGCGCGCCTCGCACCGGCGGAAGCGCGCATTTTCTTTTTTCCAGCTGCACAGAGCGGAGAGCCCTGTCTCTGGAGAGGGAGGAGAAAGGACTACATGGAGGAGTACAGTGCTTTTATTCTGGACAGAATCTGACCCGGATAACATCTCTTGTGTCCGATAGGAAACCATGAAGTGTCCTTAGTCGGTCTGGGTGTTGTTGCTTCTTTTGTCAGCGTACAGGAAAATAGCAGAGAGTGGGCTCTGAAGTGCAGGCGCTCCTCCGAGTTGAGTCAGCCCGTACGCTGGAGCCACTGTTTCTCCGAGAAAGGGACGAGTTCAGCAGAGGAAGACCGCGGCAGAACTTTGTGCAAAAAAATGCAGGGGGTTTCAGCCACCGGTGAGTAAACTGCTCGTGTAAATAAACGCGGCTTTTCTTTTTTTGCGCCTTCATGAAAGAAAAAAAAACTAAAAGAAAGAAAGAAAGAATGAAACTGCGGTTTCCCTTAAGTTGTTCCCGAATAGCTTACGCCTTGCATTGCGCACAGAATTTGAATTCCAAAATGTTTTTGCCAGCTGTCAACGGGGCAGCTGCAGGCCCGCATCAGCTCCCGAGAGTTGTTTTGCTCGTCAGGCGGCCTCATGAACGCAACAGCAAAGGAACATTAGTGTCTGGAGGGTTGACCCGAGAAGGCGAGGGAATGGCAGTGCCGGTCAGACCCAGAGAGGGACCCTGGCTTGAGAGGAGCAGACCTCACTGGTGCCCCGGACCGACGCAGCCCTCTCCAGAAACAACCACATAATCCGCCTTGTATGACCGGAAACGAGGGGAATTCTGATAATGTTGATTAGATGAGGACTCATTCATTGTCCTCCCTACTGTATAGTGTGTCCCTGTGTGCATGTGTGTGGCCAGAAGAGCGCACAGCAGTGTTCCTGTGAGGAATGTGATTTGAGCGGAGGAGAGAGTCTGATGCAGAGCTCGTGAGATTAGAGGTCTGCTCAAAAAGTGTCTGGGAGTCTGCCTGTGTGTCCATCTGTGTTGTGGGAGGGTAGGTGGACATCTTAGAGTTAGAGAAAGAGCGTGTGTCTGTCTGTGGTTTCCTCTTTGCAGCGTGGCCGGCCATATTCTCGATGTTGAGATAAATCTTTGAGAAACCCACTTGTGTCTCCATCCCACCACCACAAAGGAGAAGTTTCTCTCTGTGTTTCTCTTTGAATTCACAGCTCATTATTTGCCGTGTCCACATCATTGTTCACGCGCTGAGCGTTGTGCTTTGCGTGGTCTTGAGATGACAGATCTGGGCCGTTCGGCTATAGTGTCCATATCAATCCGGCCACAATGAGCTACTGTGAGAGCAGAACCCCGCAGAAGACTCTGCTAAATATCAAGCACTTTGACGGAGGCCTTGAAATAAGGCGGCAGCGGACAAAGAAAGGGGAAGTGTGTGTGTGTGTGTGTGAGAGAGAGCGTGATAGAGATGAAGTGCTGATGGGACGGTATCGGGCTGCAGGAGAGGTGAGCTATGCAGAGAGAAAAATAGAGTGTGTTTGTTGTGAGACTCTGGGGAGGGATCGATCTGCCGTTCTCCTGGCTGACTTTCTTTTTCCGGCAGTCCAGCAGTGTATCGTTTCTCTCCCACTCACACACACTCACACACACTCTCTCTCACTCACATTCTCAAGGCCTTGCTCTTTTTATTTTTTGCAGTTCCCTCTGTCTCTCCCACACTGTCCCAGATCAATCTCTGCCCCCTCATGCCCCCCCCCCCCCCCACAACACACACGGCTTCAACTCTTGTTGCAACTGCCGTGAAATATTTCTTTTTTTCTTTTCCTGAAGTTCCTTCAACTCTATTCCTTCCACATGGGAACCGAACCAGACCGTGCACTCTCTAATGCTTATTTTTGTGTTTACGATGGGAGGGTCAAAAGGGTTGTAGGCTGCTTGCATCAAATCATCGGAGAATCTATTAAAACAAACCACATCACAAATAAACCGCGGCGGGATAGATAGCATGCCTCTCAGATTGAGGTCCACCTCAATCCTCAGACTTGTTTCCAGCTCCATAAACTTTTTTGACGTACGTCACACTTACACATCATTTGCTCCGCGTCTCATTCAGAGTTTGAACGTCTCCCCCACAAACGCAGGGCAGTAGTGGCCGTGTGTGGCAGCCTGATGCTGATTTGCTGCCTGGGCTGTTTAGGTTATTTATTATTAACAAAAGCTAGTGGGCCTGTCTTGGTTTAACCGAGCCAATGTAAACACCTCCCCTCCTCACTGGATAAACACGCAGCACAGGAGTTAGAGAGCGGGATGGTGAGAATATTATCTGCCCCAGCAGACAAAAGTGGGAGCTGCCACAAGTATTTGCAAGACTAGGGCATTGTTTAGTTTAGCTGTTAACTGAGGAGGATGGAGACACCAAAGACGGCTGTGTAACGCAGTCACTGCATGATGTCTGGAGGAATTAGCCTTATCTAACAGATAATGGGTTAATCTGCACGGCTAGTGGCTGCCACAAAGCAGTTGTAATTATATATGAAATTTAAACAGTGTAATGGAGGCCCATGGAAATAATAATTTTGAATCTCACATGAATTAACTTCCCATGGTAAATCTCCGGCCTTATTCTTTTCATCTCTATCCTATCAGTTATTTTAATATATACATTCATAAATCTGGGTCTTGGGCAGCTTTAGACTTTCTGCACCCAGAGACCTTACACTGTATATAGAAGTAAAAACAAAACCCATGTTTGTTCACCATGTATCGCAACGCTAGCTAAAGCTACCGATCCTACAGATAAGAAGAACAAATTGACATCTTTACATTTTTATGAGGTTACTACTACGATCCCTCGCTCTTTAAATTAGATCATGTACCACAGCGTTCACCGACTAATTGTCTACTATTCTTTGAGTCAGTTTTAACAACATGCTATTGAGAATGAACCAAAACAATGAACTGAAGAGCTGAGGGAAACTGCAGAATGATGTGGCTTTGTTGTGACAAGCGTCTCTTTCCACATACAGACAGTCATTTGACCCACGTTAAAAATAATTACTGTAACCACTTGCAAAAAAAAAATGCGTGAATTGCGAGTCTCTTCTGTTCCACCAGCATTAAAAGTTGCTTTGTGGTTCTCGAACACATACACTGACCTTTAAATAAAGCTCAGCAGCAGAGAAGATGAGCCCCTGCTGCATCCATTGAGCTCTTGAAATTTACTGAAAGATCTTACAGTGAATGGCTCTTACAGGGGACGACAGCGCAGCGCATAGGCAGACCCTAGCGCCGTAGCTAATGTGCACCTCCCCTAAAATGTGACAACATGTTATTATTTCCAGCTGCATCTCTGTCCCTGCAATTTTCATATTGATTGTGTTGGGTCAATAAAGATGGAACACGTCGCAGAAAGGTTAAATGAGGATGTTCAGAGATACAAACGTTTGTATGACTCGTCTTCTGCGAAATTTTGGCGGAAGTTTCAGTCGCCCTGGTTTAAAGTGGAGTAGGAAACAAACAAAAATGAACCCATCTGGCAAAGAAGACACAACACCGGCTAATGTTAACATTAGCATAGCGTTTTACAGAATGAGTCAGATTGACGAGTGCACAAGTATTAATGGCTTTCACCAGTGTTGGCTAGTGCGTAGGTTACGGCGTCCATCAGTACGTTTACATGCATGTGAAAAAACAAAATCACTGCCTCAATCCGACTTCAACTGGACCACATAAGTGCATGTAAAAACACGTTACTCTGTTTAAAGTTTGAGTTCTTCTTATCTGATTGAGACAACCAGATAATGCGTTTGGAATTTGGGTTTCTTCGACATGTATACGCATAATCAGACTTTTAACTGAACAGCGCGTGTGCGCATGCTCCACAACTGATGCGCTGGCATGAACAAAAACATCCAAGAAAGCCGGTGTAGGTAAACAGAGCTTGTAGAAGAACTGTCTGAGGGATAGTGTGCATCTTATCTGCACTAAAAGTAGCACGCACATTGCATATGAGATTAAAAAAGCTGAACTATTATCCATCTGGTTGTTGTTTGAAATGCCGGTCTGCCACATGAATGGCTCCGCTGTTTTAACATGATATTGACACATATCGGCACTTAGTGTGGAGGAGGAGGACATGTTCCCATCAGTTATTCGATTTTCTCCGCTGCATGTAAACTGGGACAAGGACCACATTCAGAAAGTTGAATTTCGAGCATAGCTCGATTAAGCTGTGCCTGTAAACTCACTGTACGTCCTGCAGTACCCTAAATGAGCCTTTACTACCAGGGGTCGTGTCAGTCAGCTACTGTCACTTAGCGTCGTGTTCCCACTGAAGCTAACAACACACTGCTTAATAATGACTAACAGACCCACATGTATTCCTGTAAGAACCAATCTCTAACATTTCCCCCCACACTTCTTATCTCAGAGGCAGCATGACTCGGTTCTAGGGCCTTGGAGAAGCTTCAGGCTCTTTCCCAGTCTGCCTGTCTGAATGTCACACTGATTTCCCTAATGGTGGTCATGTGTGGGTCCTGCTATTGATAAGACCTCAGCGAAGACACCACTGCAGTTTGCATTTGTTCGCACATGAAAAATGAAGCTGTAGATTTGATCGACTTCTTATCCTGACAGGTCATTTTTAAAACTTTTTCTCTGCGTTCCATTTCATTTCATAAGTCCCAGTCTGAAAGTGTTTTTCTGTCTTCTAAATAATCTATACACCCCTAAACCCAAATGCTAAGCGTATTTTCCAGAGTTTTTATAGACTGTAAACGTTTGTCGCCCTGTCAAGTTGCCAGAGTGTTAGTGTTAAATGACTTCTAGTCTACCGACTCACTTGATAAGACTGTGCTTTATTAGGTTTGCTGGCGGGACTTTGGCCTAGTGAGGTGGGAAAAGCATACATAACGCATCTTCTTTTCAGATTATGGCTAAGCAAACTGAAAGCACTCTTTATTGGGTGGGTTTAGAAACTGGTTTGTTTTGATGCAGTTCCAGCGTGCTATAGGCTCAGCGAGAAGATTGTGCTCACCTGTTGGACTGGTTCCTGAGTCACAGGCATGTTGTTTTGAGAGGTGTGTTTTCAAATGTGTTGTAGACAGTAAAAAGTAAAATTTTAATTGTATACTGTCATCACTTTCAACCACTCTTCCTGGTTCATTTACTTGGAAATAACCATTAGACAGTGGTGTCTAATCTAAATATGTGGTAACACCTTCTTAGTGCATACAACCCCATTCTAGTTTGAGAGATTTTAGAGTTTTGGAGTGATACAAGTCCCCAAAAAAAACAGCAAAATAATGGTGTCTGGTAACAGAATGTTGTTAGTGGGGCCCTTTGGGTCGTATGGGGTCAGGGAAGGAGGAGGGGCCTCTGTGGATCATCCCACAGATCAGTTTGGGATCTAGTGAATATGGAGGCCAGGTCAACACCTTGTGCTGTTCTTCATGTTTTTTGAGTTGTTCCTAAACCATTCCTGTGTGTGTGTCTGGGGGATGTCTGCTGCTGTCAGGGAGTGTCATTGCTACGGGGTGGGGGTGCTTGATCTGGTCTAGGTGGGTGCTACATGTAACATCCGCACGAATGCCAGGTCCAAAAGTTTCCCAGCAGAACACATTGTCACAAGATGGTCAGTGCTATTCACTTCTCCTGCCAGAGGTTTAATGTTGTGGCTGATCAGTGTATGTTTGTAAAAGAATAATATTTTTATCATCAAGTGATGGACAGATGGACACACTGACTCGGACAGAAACGAGAAGTAAATCTGGAAGCCTAAAGCCCCTAGACCCCCACCTAAAAATTTTTTAGATGGAAGTTTTCCACTAGTCATTATTAAATCATTAGCTAAATTCACTTCTTCTGATCAGTGCAGCTTGTTTTTAACATATATTAATAATTAAGTAGATTAGGCTTCAAAGAGATGTTTGTTTGCATGGGCGTGCCTGACTTGATTGAAGCGTCTGGTCTGGAACGATTCTCGGTCAGATTTGACACCCGCCCGTCAGTTTCATCACTTCTGGCTCCAAAAAACAAAAAATAAAAAAACAAGATGGAGGCGACCAAACTCAAGGCTTCAAATCTCTACAAACTAGTGGCTAATGTCACTGTGGCTATGTCCACATCCTTTGCGTGCAGTCTACGGTTACAACAAACAACCTAGTTTTTAAAGGCTGTTGAATCAACTGCCAGCGCAAGTCTGATTTGGCTCCTGTCATAAAAAGAGCTAAGCTGAGATCTGTGCTAATAATTATCTTTAAATGAAATGTTTGGGACTTTATTTTGCGGCTAGCACTAATGCAGCATAATTCAAGCGCCACACAGTAAACCGCGACTTGATAAGGATCTTATTTTTAGTGAGGTGTTAATTCTGCTGTTACTTCAAAGAGAGGAAGGTAATTATCGGCTCACGTCAGAAAATCACACTGCTACCCAAGTGTTTTTGCACTTTTCGTTTAATAAGAAGCGGAGGCGGAGCTTGACAGCGGAGGGGATAGCAGCGGTGTCGAGGCGAATGCTGTTTGGTATTAGGATGTTTCTGTTCAGCGTAGCAGTCCTTCCTGCACAATATGTTTATACTGGAGGTCTCTTGGCTTAGGGTCTGGCTGACACACACACACACACACACACTCGCACACACAGAAGGCGGAAGTGACCTAGTTTTCCTAAATGGTACCAACTGTGGAGGCCTTCTAGAAATGAGGAGAATTACTCGGTGTCACCCAATAAAGGACTGACATTTTAGATGTTGAGCATTGCCCCAGAGACTAAATTAATCTCATCCCGGTCGTCTAGCTGTATCAGGTTGTATGTAAGCCAGATGCTCGTCTGGAGAACTTTTAAGCCGCGCAGAGCGGGGGCGCTCATTGGGGATAATTTATTCTTCACGGCCGCTCTAAACACAGAGGGAAAAAAACAATCTGAAATCGGCAGCTTTGCTCAGAGATACGGTCCCGGTTCAGTGGCATTTCCCACCCTTAAAGTTTCTCACTCGCAGGTCAATTTCTCCACAGCCTTTTTGTGTCTGTCTGCCTGGTCTCTTCTTTAGTCTGCTGTCTGCCTCGACCTACCCTGATGAGGGGGATTTTCCTGGGAAAGTCATATGGAAAGAAAAAAAAAAAATACAGAGCCTTAATAGTAAAAGCATGTTCCATTCTATTTCTCTCTCTTTGTGTGTGCATGTGTGTGTGTGTGAGAGTGTGTATTTTATGAGTCGAGCTCCCTTTCTAGCACACTGAAGGCATTGTGTTTTTCCTCTCTGATCATCAGAAGAGCAGGCTCTCTGGAATCATGGCTTCCTGTACACACTGGGGTGAGGCGACGGGATCTAGAGAGGAGGGAGGCGGGGAGGAAAAGGAGGTGCCAGGTGGAGGTCACCTCTAGGTTAGAGGGTGAGCATCGGCAGTCTGGAAAAACGCTCCACAGAAACTGTACTGGGCTCTGCATCTTGGTATTAATCATCACACATATTATTTTTCCAGTGTTTCTACATGCAAAGAATCCCATTATGAATCCCATTTGAAAATAAATAAATAAGTGAAGTCCATTGTCTGTATAAACACAGCCTGATATGGCCCATTCCCCTGAGCCATAGACATCCATCAACGTCCAAAAAAATGTCAGTGAGCCCATACAATACTACCGAGTAACGTGATAAATTGCACCAGTTCTGCTCCTGAAAACTCGTTCGCTGGAATCTGCAGTTACCACCTGAACGTATAAGACTCGTAATGTGTTTTCAAAAATGTACATCCTCAGCAGGAACCGGCCGGCGTTTTGTGATCTGTTTAAATGATTTAACATCCACAGCCTCGTTCTTGCTTGCTCACATGCTGATTTTAGAATAGTAAATGGTCTCGTCTTTATATGGCGCCTTTCTATCTAGTGGTAATCTTGCGTTCGTTCTTCCTACTCCTTTTTCGAACGTGTGGGCCGTGTTTCTGTTTCTGTTATTTTTTTTATTTTTTTTTTATGGTTTATGCTAATTTCTTTTGTATATACAAATGATTGAATTTACACGTTTGAACTCTTCGAAATGAATTCATTCATCCATTGGTGTGAGTAACGACACATCTTGACACCCGTTCACACAAACGCTCACACGTTCACACTGCAGTGCCAGGCGCTGGGAGGGACTTGGGGTCTTGCTCAAAGACTCTGGCGTGTGATCCATTCACTGGGATTGAACCTCTCACCCCGTGGCTCATGGAGAACGTGCTGCACCTACTGAGACAGGCCTAATGTTGATATTCCTCTGCCATCTGCTGTTGGACGGGCTCTTATGTTTCATTCATGATTTATAATCCTCTGGTCAGAGAATCTGTTTGAACCGATCAGCTACAACATTAAAACCAGTGAGAGAAGTAATTAACACTGATCATCTTACAATACAATGTTCTGCTGGGAAACTTTTGGACAGAACAGACCTGTCGGCCCATAGCAATGGCAGCAGCCTTCCCCAGCAGGATGCAGGCTGACACACACACAGAAATGGTTTTGGAACAACTCAAAAAACATGAAGAACAGCATAAGGTGTTGACCTGGCCTCCAAATTCACTAGATCCCAAACTGATCAAATATCTGTGGGATGCACTGATCCACAAAGGGCCCTCCCTTCAACCTTTAGGACCCCCACTAACGTCACACCCTCTGAAGGCCCCGGAGCCACAACAGAGACCTACACAGTATTAGGAAGGTGGTTATAATGTTATGCCTGACTGGTGTATTTCTATTTAAAAAAAAAATAAAAAATCTTCCAGAAACTCAATTATTTTTTAAAAACAAGATAACCCGATTTCCTGTAGACCGTTACTGTTAGTGCTTTCAAGGACACTCCCCTCGATACTTAAGCTGCTGAGGAGTGTAGCATTAACAAGCCGGATCAATAAGGAAGCGCAGGCCCGGTGCCTTTAGGTGTTTCTCATATTACGCGGCTTCTTCCGCTTGTCTGTCAGTCATCCCGCTACGGGCGGCAGCATCCTCGCACCAGGAGAATCGTTTCCTGCATGCTGATGGTGAAAGTTTTACACTGATATCGATCCCAAGTCTCCAGAAGTTGAATTTTGTACCGCAGTGAAATGACATCAGCGGCTTCCTGGAAGGTTGGAGATCAATGTATGAATTGATATGCCGTAGAGAGTGGTCAGCAGTAATGTAAACTCTATATGATTTGTAAAACTCCTCCGGGACATTTTATCCTCGACCCGAGGTGAAATCCTCCCCTCCTCCCCCTCCTCCTCCTCCTCCTAATCACCGTTCACTCACCTGACGTGGCCGTAAACCACGTTGTAAATGTCTGCCTGATTGCAGACAACAAAGGCTGTCTGTGTTCACTTCTTAGTGCTCTCTCCCTTGGGTGCCCTCTACCCTCAGACCCCCTCTGCTCTGCCCTTCTGTTGTGATTAACTATTGTCTCTCTATTTCCTCTTCCTTCCTCTAAGTCTGTTTGTTAGCGAGCAACAAGATTCGACGATGCGTCTAAAAGCCAACCCTCATGAGACCTGCTTAACTCTCTATTTTTTTATGCTTGGCACTTTCTACTGGTGGGCTTCACACACATACTCGCAGCCTCGGGCTTCTGTCAGTCAGCAGGAAACTCTAAACTTTTCCTTGCTCTTTTCTCCCGGCCTCTCTTCCCCACCACCAGTCTTAGCCTGTCACGGAGTAGCTCCTTTTTTAAAATGGCACGGCTGTTTGAACAGGGCTCTCATTTAGCGCAGTATAAGGCGCGACCAGAGCGTGAAAGTGTTGCATTGTTTGCAGGCTTTCTGGGAAGGATTCGTGCATCCTTATGGTCGAGACTCAAATGTCTGTGAGCTCGCTTTGGAGGAGAGAGGCCTTACTTGACTCTAAAACTTTGTGTCATGATTTATTATGACTCCAGATGTGCAACCAGTCGAACTCGGTAATCCTGTCACTCAGAATCTCCCCACTTCTCACAGTTTTCCCAAATGCATGAAATTAACGTCCAAACATCTGTCTTTTATTTTTTTTTTATACATTCTATAATGTCATAAACTGAGAGTGTGGTTTTCCTCTGCACTCTGCTCTGTGTACAGCTGTTATTGCACCACTAGGTGGCACTGTAACGTCATTCCTGACACATTCTTGAGTTGAAAAGGGAAACTATGACCTTATTCTTTATAGTATGTAGGCTTGAAGTCTCTACAAGGGGTCTTAGGATAAATATTCCTGCAAGGATATTATGAATATTTGATCAGAAACTCAAATATTTTGTTTTGATTTTGAATTATCTGTTGATACAGCATTAAAATCTATATTTTGTTAAAGCAGTCAACACATGTAGAAATGCAAAAGTTGCCATCACAAAGCCCTCTGAACGGTCCCAGATTTATCTGCAGCGTGACAACAATGCAACGAACGGAGAGAAAAATGTCTGACAACGGAACGTATGGACCCGACAAAGCGCTCTCACACGAAGGCACAAACCGAGTCGGCCTGAATCCCCCAGAGGACTGTGGAGATACTTAGAACAACCTACTTTTCTTTAAAGTCACCTCTAAAATGGTACACCCTAAAGGACCATAAAGGTGTGAAGCTACCCATTTTATTAAAGTCTTCCTCAATACACTAGAAGTAGTCTGCTGTTTAATGCGTTCGCAAACAGCGGCTAAGAAATAATGTGCTCGTGATATTTACACGGTCGCCGGGTCGTTGTTGTCGAGGCGATGGCTCCGCTATCTGGCCACCGTCTGGGCCGAGCTGCTCTCATTCTGGATGACATCGAGGCTCTTCACACCGAGGGTCACCCTGGCCACAGCAGCCCGACTCTCTCCGCCTCCTCCTCTCCTTTCTCCTATTATAGCCCACGCTGCCCCTCAGCCAGTTCATCGTGCTCTGCTTCTGTAATGACTTTGTGAAACGAGATAGCTCCGTTAAGTGAAAGCGACACTTTGAACTGCCGTAAAGTTCGCCACGACTTTTTGAAAGTCGCAGTTAAAATTTCACCCCTCCTGAGTGCTACGTCACCTGGACCCTCTCTTTGTTTCGCTCTGAACCCGCGAGGCAAACCGCACCACCCTCCTCCCGGCATGCCTTGCCCGGCTGCAGCTCTCATCACAGGACAGCCATAACACCCTGAGCTTAATGAGGAGATGAGAGCTACATCCACACAGATGGATCCTGTTCCTGTGGCCCGCTGTGGATTATCTTCCTCTAACAGTTATTTCAGGCTTTTATCCTTTTCTCTGTGTGTGTGTGTGTGTCGAAGCCCTAATTCACTAACAAGCACTTGATTAGGTTTACATCGATCCTGAAAGGTCGAAAAGCAATCAAACACCAGCAACTGCCCCCGGGCTGCTTGGCATCTGTGTTTTACTGCATACGTGTCTGCGTGTTCGTATCTGCGCGCAAGCATGCGTGTCAGCTGATTCCTAAAGAGGAAGCTCCCACTCTGTCTGTTGCTTGACGTGCCTGCAGCTAAATCATCGTAATTAATTTCTTCCAAAAACATCCTTGACAGACGAATCGTATGTACAGTGTGTCGGCTGTTAAACTGCCAACTACCACGGCTCCTCAGAGTTGAATGACGGGTCTCATTAAGCGAGGACACACACACATACACACACACAACCCTGCTGCTGTGTTCTCCTGCGCTGAGTAAATTGATAAACAAAAGCAGAAGAGGTAGACGCTTGTCATCTTATTCAAATCTGTTTGACAGCTGGGAGCTGCGCCAGCAATACACTTACAGGTAAAGCACTCATAACCACAACAAGCTTCAAACCTATTATAATAAGTAGCTTGTGTGCTTGCCTTTCTAAATGACACTAAGTGAAGGATTGCGTCGTTGCTGTGTCTAATCCCTTGGAAGAAATGTGAGGGGGGCTGCTGCTCTCGGCCTCAGCGCTTGTGATAGTTGAGCAGGGACACATATGTTGATCATTGGCTGCGAGATGCTTTGGATGTTTTGCATACTGCACCTCTCGCAGTTTTTACACTTTTTCTAAAACCAGATGTATCTTACTGCAACTTCCGCCTGCAGGTGATAGTACTTGTTTTTTCTCTTGGGTTCTCTCTTTTCTTTCTTTCTCTTGGGTTCCAAATGTACACAAAGGCACTTGAACTCAGCCTCTGGACAACGCCTCGCAGGTACAGCCGTCCCACTAAACACACTGAGGTTTAAACGGTTTTGGTTCAGTGAAGCGTTGGTCATTTTTCACAATGCTCTTTTGGGTGTGTTCTCTTCGTCTGTGCGTGATCCATCCATCACGTCGCATAGCTGCTGGTGACAAATGTCCTCTTGTGTATTGCTTTGCTAGAGACATTCCCATATGACACATATATCTGCTGCCCACGCACACCCTTAAACACAACCTGACAGATGAAACCTGAACTTGTAATTTTTTATTTTTTTTTTTCCCACAGTAAAGATGAAAACTAGACAAAAGAGTGGAACCGATATGTAGTTGAAAGGTTTTACGTTTGTGTGGAAAAGGTTCCTCTGCGTGTTTGCCCGAAGCAGACCGCATCAGTGCTTCCGATTCTTTGACCAGCCATAGATTGTAGAAAAATGGACAACGACTCAGCATTTCCTCGCATTGGCCGATCTGATGTTATTTTCCAGAGATACAAGATTCAAGAAAATCACTTTATTGATACCCACAGGAAAATTATTTTGTCCAGGAGGCACAAGATAAGAAAAAAAGACATACACAAACAAGACATAAGAATAGAATAAAAAAAAACACAACATAAGAAGAATAAGAATGAGGTGGAAGGACATTTTACAAAATAACTGTACAGTCCAATTTACATGAAATATACAGTAAATAAAACATTCAGCTAAAGTGTCTTGTGTGCAGATGGGCGACAGACACAAGAAACTTTAGCTATGGGCAGTGTCATCTTGCAACTTTGGAGCCAGTGTCTGTGCAGTACAGTCCGAGAGTGGAGCCACGCCAAGCCGCAATATCGATGTTCCTCCTCCAGACTCACTCACATTACATAGCTACCTAGAAATGTTGGATTATACACTGTTACTTATTTTTATTCATTTATTTATTTTAAAACTTTTTTTTTTACTGCTCTCACAGACCCACAGGATCCACAGCTTTATAGAGTGGTCACGAAGTGCAAAAAAGCTGCAGTTCACATAGTGGCCACTTGAGGCTGAATCCAAAAGGAACCAAATCCACATAGACCCCCCTGTTAAAAAGCCCTTTACAGCATTATGGAACATGTTTACAGCCTGGAACAAAAAAACAAAAAAAACAATTTGACCTCAATAATTCATTACACTATTCATTACAATTGTACAGGAGGTGATTTTTTTCTAACTTATTTGTTTATTTGTTGTGAAGGTTTAAAATTCTGCATAATGCCTTGAATGACCAGTGGCAGCCTGGGCTAACAGTTAGCGGAGAGTTGGGTGGGCGTGTCTCAACGCCTACCACGTCTATTGCCCCAATGTCCATATTTGTTTGGGCGGAGTAAAGTTCTTCCAAAATGGCGACCGGCTTCATTTTCAAGGTTCAGAGTCCAATGTGTGATGTCACGATGGTTTTGTCCATAGTATATATAATATAGTCAAATAACTAACTAAAACGAAACTTATCCAAAAACATTATATTTACTACATAAATGACTGAAACCATCCTTGGAACAAATAAAAATGACATGATGTTATTGTAGTATTTTAATTTGTCCCATACACTAACATGGAGGGGGGTGGAGCCTATGGCCTTTACGGCATCCAGCCACCAGGGGGAGCTCTACTTGCTGTGGTTTCACTTTTCACCCATCCATCGTTACACGTCTATGGACCCAACATACCTTGTGTTTTCAATTTCGTTTTGGGTCCTTTCCCCATTTGAACTATTTATTTTTTTCACTCTCCCTGTTTCTCTTTCTATCTGTGCTGCGCTGTAATCTCTGCTGAGCCGTATATAATCACAGGCCATCTGGGCGCTGTAGGGAGAGATGAGCCTGCAGCTCATCAGATGACCAAACCCACCGTGGGTGAATGTGCGTGTGTGTGTATGCATCACACACACACACATATACACACAGTCACACCTTTAATAGTTACAAACCATCACACGGTTGTTCACTCCCATCACACCTTTCACTGCAGTACTCAGGACGTACACACCAAACAAAGCACTGCAGTGTAACACAATGGAAAAGTACAGCACGGCAACAGCGGATCCCATCTCTCTCGTCGCTATCGATCCTCCACAGCCTGAATGTTGCACTTCACAGCCAATCCAACACAAACGGAAAAACACACTTGTAACAAAAAGAATGTTCACAGACCTCATAATGAAGTGTGTGGAGGTGTGGCTGGTTTATTATGTTGCATCGTTCACATGCAGAAAGCAATAATCTCCAGACTGACACGCAATACAAATTGTTTATTGAGGAATGTTTCCAATATTGCTTCACTGTCTCCCAGTGTCCTCGCTCATTTTGATGGGCTGCCCAAGAGCTCACGGAGTTCATTAGTGAAATGCTGACGGCTGCTTAAGTTGAATACACACACCTCCTGTTTAATAATATTGTTAATAATAATAATAAAAAGAAAACGGATCACGTGACATATCTGAAGCCTCCTCATTAGATTATAATAGTTCCTCTAAGTTTCTTGTGTTAAATTGAAGCACATCAGTGAAGACATTAGCTTCCTGTGCATGTGTAATGGATTAAACCAAAGCTGCTTGCCAGTAAACAGGTCCATTAGTAATTATCCATTATATATAAATATCCTGATGAATATATCGCTCACAGAATGTTAAAATAGATGTTATCTCTCTCTTTGTAGCTCGCTTTAGATCCACAATGAGCAGACTGACTGCAGCACACTAAAAACACTTTAACTGATTAGATAATCAGATGAAAATGGTTTTGGGAGATGTCTCTTGTGTTTTTCTTTGTGTGTCAACGATAAATCCCGGTGTTGCCACTGAGTAGTTTTCCTGATTGATTTGCATTGTTCTCATAGACATTTGAACCCATATAAACATTGTATAGTCACTGGGCGGGAAAAAAAAAAGTCATGTAAATCCTGATGTTGATGCTGTATTAACTCGGAAATTTATTCTAAGTCTTCTAAGGATTCAACCTTCGTGAGGACAAATTGTTGCTGCAATTATTATATTTTTTTAATCTTTATTTTCAATCTGCTTTGCTGCTATTCCTGAGGGATGTCGCGTCTCTTTTACTTCCCGCCAAATGTCCTGACTTTGCACCCGCCGTTGCCGCCACGCTACAGGGCCCTCAAAAAAACGGCAGTAGACCGGCGTAGAAATCCGTTATCTAGATCTCACCACCCCCAGCCGGCGCGGCTTTAACAGAGTGGGACGGCAGTTCTAGCGCATACGCTTTCTGTCAGGAGGGTAACGTAGATGCTCAGATTATGGCGGCACCGGCCTCTTTGTAATTCAGATAAGACCTCTCTACCCCGGCAGATAGGTTTAAATATTAATAATGAATTAAAAGATCCTCCTCGGGGTGAAATATTAATGACTCCTTCTTTAAAGAGGGGCTCCTAAGAGAGGACGGATGACGGTGTGCTCGTTAGAGAAAATGAAAAGATCTTTTTGATGCTTTCTTTTTTTTTTTTTTAGTTTGGAGTAGAGCTCAGGTCAGTATTTGAGCACACCGGATATTTGGGAATGACCATTAAAGAATATTTAATTCAATAGACCAATAAAATCTGACACACCTGCCTTCATTCATAACTATAATCTAATCTTATTTGCCTCTGAAAGCTCTAATTGATCCCTCTATTGAATCTTTGTGAGTGCAATTCCCCCCAGAGAAAGCCGATCCGGAGGCTTAGCAAGTCGACATGAATGTGTACGTTAGTAACAGTGGCAGACCAAAGCTGCGTCCTTCCCCGACCTCTGCTGAGGTTTGTCTGGTTGTTGTTGTGTCTTCCTGGCACTGCGGGACCTTCAGAGACGTGTGCGAACGTGAAAGTTTTTCTATCTCAGCTCTAGCCCGTGACACTTTTTCCGTATCAAGCCGAGGCTGCGGCGTTCAGGTTTACTCCTTCTGTCTCTTGTCCTTCTGTCGAAAGACTTTTTAGGAAAAATCTTGCAGGTCGGTCAACATGCTGTGGAATGTAAATCGTCTCCATGACAACAGCCTTAGAGTCCTCCTTCCGGCTTTCATCTGCGGGGTGCGTGCCGAGGCGTCCTACCCGAGTGTGCCGTGGCACCGGCCCACCGATTGATCCAAGCTATTTAGAAAATGCTTATTTATCCATGCAAATATCTGTACCACGTCCCCTCGGACTCTAACTAGGCCTCGTCCTCGGTGAGCCTGAGTCGGTCGGAGCGAGTTGAAATGGGTTTGTGCGGATCAAACTCGGCGTAGTCCTTTGACAGCCAGTTGACAGGACTTTGGCAGGCGTTCAAACTGCGATTCAGGATTCTGCATTTTGCATATTGTTGACACCATTGTTTTTTAATTTGCCTGATGCGGACCACTGGAAGTCTTAGCGGCCGATGAGCTCTGGCAGCATAACATTTCTGGGCACTATAATCCACAGACAGAGGGGAGAAAATAGACATGTGATTTGTTGGCACCGCCTCATTGGTTGACCTTAAATGTTTGGGGGATTTTTTTGCATTAATTCCAGAAAGAAACACACCCCTGTGCGTCCCTCTGATTGAAATATTCCGTCCTTGCACAACTGTCTGAGTAACAGAGGGATGGAAGGGAATTCGTGTGGGTTATTGGTGATCCCGTCGGACAGATGCGCGACAGATGTCTTCCTTAGGTCAGTGGAGCGCTGAAGATTTAGGCTGGTGTTAGTCGTCAATATTGCAGCAACAGAGACCGGGAATAATCGCACAAGTTTCTTCTTCTGTGGACAGATGGAAGGAGATCATTGTTGTAATTAGTGAGAGTAATAAAGGGTGACAGAAGGGCAGAGGAGCCGCGCCAGCTTTTCATATCTCCTCTAGTCCCTGTCAGTGAATCCATCTCCGTCTCTCGTAGGCTTATTCCAGCCTGTGACATGAAAAACAGCCTTCTACTTTGAGCGGTGAGCTAAAAAAGAGGTAGCAAGATGGCGAGAGGTTCAACATTCCTCTCTAACCCACAGCTCACATTCCTCTCTTTGGTGTGAAGAGGCGGCATGAGCACCATGCCTCATTAGATAACACACAAAGACAAGGCTCTATTCTTATTTGAAATTGGGTTTTTTTTTTTTTTGGATTGCCCTCCAGGGTGGCTGCTGCTCTGATTCCTTATCTAATGCTGGAAGATTTTACCTCGTCAGGGTGGCTCGGCTTTATTGCCGCAGAGAGGAGCACCTGTTCCCCCCCCTCCTGTCCAGCGCGATGCATAATTCACTATGGTGAGAATTTCAATCAGCTCGGCAAGAGGTGGCCTACAGTATGCCACAGGAGGATGTGGTTATCGCCGCTTCACCACGAAGACAAGGGGATCAATTGGGCCCCATTTTAACCCACTTTCAGCCACTCTCAGCTCCCCTCCAATTTTAAAGCCCCTGCGTTTTCTGAATTTAAATCGGGCACCACGTCCCATCCCCCCTCCTCCCCCCTCCACGTCCTCCATCTCTTCCGCTCTTCTCCTCACACCCAGCTCTGAAGCCCTGTTATCGCCTTGGAGCCGGGGATACTCCAGCAGTGTTTCCATGGTTATCCGTGGCATTCGTCTGCGGCGGGTTCAGAGCCGGTGTCGGGCCAACGTCACCCCGTCTTTCAGGCCGATGTCAACTATTGAGCGCGCAGAGGGGAGGGGAGTGGTGGGGAACGCGGAGAGATATGGAGGGGAGGGAGGGGGGTGGCGGTTGTAATTATATGTGCATATGAAGAGAGCAGCTTGGTCGCGTCATCCTGCCAGCTTTTGTGATCATCGTGTCTGTGGGGGGAAGTCACACAGAGACGTGGATGTACTCCCCAGAGGCTTGTGGCAAAGTGGCTTCCCGAGAGACACCGCGACATGTTGTATTTACACATCAGAAACACAAATTATTACAGAAAAACAGCTAGGCAACTCATTTTTGGTAACAGATGATTTGAGATGGCGTTGAACAACTTTGAAAATAATAAAATTCTTTCTGTGTTTCTTATCGTTATAAACTGAATATGTTTGGGTTTTGGGGCAAAACAAGAGAATTTTAGAACGTTTTATTGAGCCCTTTTCATTATTTTCTAAATCATTATTGATGCCACCTTTAAAAGACTACTACTCATTACCTTCCTACCTCTCCTAGTTTGCTCATATATCCACACACACATGCAACAACTGCGCAGGCACACCCACTGACACTCACACACACACTTCCCCCATCCTTCATTCAGCCACTTTTTCTCCTCTCTCCCTCCTCCACTCCTCTCTCTCTCACTTAACTCTCCCCTCCCTCTCCATCTCCCCATTTTTTCCCTCTCCCTCCCATCTCCTCCTCCTCCTCCTCCTCCTTCTCCCAGCCAGCCTGGGCCGTCATTAGTTTCCATGGTGACAGTTGGGGAGGCATTATTGCCGGCTGAGAACGGCTCCTGGGTTCCTTTCAGAGCGGCGGCGGCGAAGGCATTGTTTAGTCCGCGGCTCTGAATGGTGTGGGGATCAGGACGGGGAGAGTGTAGGACAGGAGGAACGCTTCTTTTTTTTTTTCTTTTTTTTTTGGGGGCAGGGACTGTGTGTTTGTAGACGGTGAGGGGAGGAGGAGAAAGAGGAAGAGGAGGGGGGAGGAAAGAGGAGGAGGAGGAGGAGGAGGAGAGAGAGAGAGAGGCAGCGTGGTGGTTAGAGAGAGCCGATGAGGGAGCAGGAGTAGTAGCAGCAGACTCATGCCGTCTCCCTGAGAGCACAACTATAAAACATCCTCCTCGTGGCTCGGAGGTCGGATTCCTCCTCTTGTGATTTTTACTGGCGTCGCGCGGCGGGAGGCGACAGGAGCCGCTGAGATTTCAGAGGGAAAACTGAATTAACATCGAAGGTAGATGGCAAACTGAGTTTATCTGGTGAGTTGCTAACGGCTCTTCATCGTCTGTCCGCGGTAGATTTTTGTGCGTGTCTTCGCGAGGACAAGCCTGGATTCATGTGCATTTTATTTGTGTTTTAGTTCGTGTGAGGCTCAATGTTAAGCAGGTGCTGCTGCTTCACAATAATGTGTTTTCCTCCCGACCAAACCACGGTCTGGGTTGTGTTTGGGTGTGTGGGCTTGCAGCTGTCTGCTGAATGTGGGCTAATTCCTGCTGCCCCCTGAAATATACATGGCAGTCTGCATGTTTTATTGAGAACTCTACATCGGGGGCAATTTTCTGCTGCCTTGATTCCCAGATTCCCCGCAGTGGTGGTGTTGTTTTTTTTGGTTTTTTTTTGCAGGAATCTCTTAGTGGGACAGCGAACGTTTCCGTTCTAGTTTGTTTGCTTTTTCTTTCATCTGCTTCAGCTGCTGTGGATAATTAGGAGTGAGAGCTGAGCCCCCCCCGGCTCCTTGAACAAGTGATATGTGGAGCATAATGTGGCGAGCAGAAAACGGTGCCAGGGTGCCATCCTCCTCCTCCTCCAGTGAAGCAGCATTATCTTTCACTCCGACAATTTTACAACTTCCTGTCAGCGTGATCTCAGCGAAGGAGCGGCGGTGAAGAAGACCACTACGAGCTCAGTGATGTCATTACACAGCGGCGTGTCAGTGACTCCCGAGATGATTTAAAGCTTAACGGGTTGCGCCGCCTTCCCGTTCTTTATCTCCCACTAATATGTTAGTGTTTTTTTTGCCACCCTATAATTTAGCTGACTGGGGCAGTTGTCTTGAGGAGAGGGGAGTCTGAGTGTTTCCATGACGACCGACGGCAGCTGTGCGAGCAGAGGCCGAGTGTGCGGCAGACACTGAGGCATTGCTCGGAGACTGCGAGGCTCGGTTGAATCGACGACCTTTTGACCCAGATCAATGAGGATGACGGCGAGCCACGCAGCCACAGAGTCTGTCTGACATGTATACAGTAGCAACATAGCCGGTCTCACACAGCTGCTTACATTTCCTGGATTACCGCAGGCTTTCGCTGCAGCGTCAGGGTGGCCTCATTCTCTTAAACTGATGGTGGCATCAGCGTAGAAACGAGATTTTCACGTATCATAACATTGCCATTAGACGGTCTCCTCGCGTAATGGAATCGGTAACTTTAAATATACTGTTCGTAAAAAGCTACATAGCAAAACTGTTCTACTCGAATTGTCACTGTCTCCTACGGTGTGTTGCCTGCAGTCATTAGCTTTTGTCTGAGCCCAGTTTGTTCGTGTTTTACTGAAACAAATGACCAAACTGATTAAATTTTTTAAGGCGAACACTTTAAACACTTTGGCTCCTCTGTGACATACAGTAGTCTCAACAAAAAACACGCAATCGCGAGCTGCCCGACAAACCATAAACACCATAAGTTCATATTCACGGTGGGGCTGCCTTGGAGAAACCGTCTGTACAGTGCTCAAGGACAACGCACAAAAGACTCACACAGTAACCTCGTGTAAAAGGCAAAAGCCAAGAACCCCTGGGCAGTGGAAAACGTAATGAGTCATGTTTCACCCATTTTCCTACATCTGGGCAGGTTTACTTTTAGAGAAAGCCAAAGGAAAGGATGTCTTTAACCCACAGCGTCCACAAGTATTTAATAATACAGGGGTGGGTCTGTGACTGCGAGGAAAGCCATTCTGTCCGAGGCAGCCGCTTTGATTAGTGCCGTTCCATGTGTGCGCGCGCATCTGTGCGCCACCTCGAAAAACTCCCTCCAGGAGACATCGCGAAGCTCCTGTTTATTACTTTGTCCACTTCACCTAAAGTCATCAGCGTCATGCTTGTGGTTTTTCTCCATTCCTTGGTTGAGTCAGAAGGAAGGAAGTGCTTCATATTGGTCAGGGACGCTGGAGAACTTGCGGTGACACTGACCAAGGCACAAACAGAAAAAAACACACACACATAGATACCGTGTTTAACAGTCAGCCTGATTAGAGTACTCTCATCACCCTGGTAATTGTACCCACCACTTCCTCTTAACCCAGTGCACCCGGGGTCTTCCACCACTGAGAGCTGGTGGCGGCGGTGGTGGTATTTCCTGCGGTGTTGGCAGGGTAATTATAGGAGTCAGCAAAAAGAAATTTGGAGTGAAAAGATAATAACGGATGAGTAGACGGAGACTGCTGGCACTGTCTTAACCGGAAGAAGGCTCACTGTTATCTAAGTGAAGCAGAATTGTTTGCTTACATTCTTACGAAGATCGACTTTATTGCTCATATATACACATGCAAGGAACTTGATCTCTGCAGTCACCCCTTTCATTTGTACAATCTAAGAGCAGTGAGTATATTTGGGGGGTTTTAGGTGCTTGGACACAGGGAGAAACTGTGACCTCACGTTCCCAACGCTGCTCCTCTAACCATGCGAACACAGTTTCATTTTTTTAGTTTGGACACAAGCGTTTTGCTTTCTAGTATCATGTGCATGTTTGCGTGCGTACGCCTGCGTGCGTCTTTTACTTCTCCTTTTGGTGTGGGCAGTCAGTCGGAAAGTGTTAGGCGCTCTCTTGTCTCCGCTCAAGCATGTGTGTTGTCTTTGTACGAGACATTGGCATCCGACTGGAGGAATAAGAAAATCACACGCTAACACGCATTCACAAACACAATCACGAGTAATATTTGCATTTTTTCCAATCAGACCTCCTTCAGGAGAAGAGGCTGCTTGCTTCTAATTGTGACCTCCTGTTGTAAAGTAACAACTTCAAAAAGCTCAGCTGTGTGTGTGTTAAGGCTGAAACTGCCTTTGTAGTTGTGTCCTGCTGCTGTGGAGAGGATGAGGGATGACTTCCAGAGGCCAGTAACCAGATATTTAATGATTTGGTGCTGCAGGGCACAGGGTGGCTGCATGTACAGTACAAAGTACAGTACAAATGTGTCTGTGGACACATTTGTACCCAGCCATTTTTAAAAAAAAATTGATTTTCCTAAAGGGATTTTGAGCGGTGAACCTTTTTCTACCTGATTGACATCATCGGAGGCATCGGTGTCTCCCCATAAAGTGGAAAGTCAGTACCTGTCCTCACACATGGGGCTGCTTCCAAGAGCTACCATAAAAGGTAAATTTCAGGACCCTAAGCTGTTCTTCGTGATCTCTCAGTTTTGTACTTAACGTAGTCTGACTCATGAATCTCAGCAGCAAAAATGTGGAGCCAAGGAAGGCTGGAAGTGGGAGAGAAAGGAAGCGTTTACGTGTTGAATAATTGGTGAGATGAAGCCCGCTGGGGCTCAGCAGCTCTCTAGAAAGAGCTCGTAACCGGTGGTTTTATGCATCTGTGGTGTTGACCAATAGACAACAAGTAGCAGCAGGAAGAGCAGCTCCCTCATTAGACTCTGCTAGATCATTTTTTTTTTACCTAACACTTTAGTACACCCCCGACCCCCGGGAGACAAAGCTGACGCAAGAAACAGAGGTGATAGATGACAGGGTGGCAGAGCTCCCTGCTGTAGGCAATTATGGATCTCTGCAGCTCTGTGTCGATAGAGTTTCAACGGGGGCTGTGATTTAGCCAGCGGTCGCGTGAAAGACGATACACTAGCCGAGTGTAGATGTAGGAACAAGTGGAAGTAGCCCACTTCACAGCGAGAGTGTTCTGGCTTTAATCTTGTCCTTCTCTTAATGAAAGTGCTTCATTTTGGAAGGACAAACAGAAAGTAATGGTTTAAAAATGGTAGCAAAAAAAAAAAAAAAAAATGAACTGACACGTGCAATAGAGAATGAGCTTAGCTTCTGTGAAAACTATAAATGTAACTGCTACTTTTTTTTTGCCATATGTGTCAGTAGCATGTTAGATTTTTGGTTTGTTTTTTATGTTTTACACCAAACCTTCAGCAGCAAGAAAATTGGATCCTTACTTTATACACACGAAAGTCACACAATAGGACTTACATGTGAAATACATTCCTGATTACAATGACTGCAGATTTGATTTCTATCGACATGCATATTAATAAAAGCTCAGAGGGTCAGTTGGATCATGGCTCAGTCACCGTCTCCATGTTTCTAGCTCAGAAGACTGTGTTCACGCAGGAGTAGTTCAAAACCCCTTTTGAGCCGCGAGACCAGCTTCCCATGTTTGACTAAGTGCATAAGAAGCTGCGCCTGGCAGCCCCGCTGTCTCCTGTGTGGGTACACGATTGTGACTCTGTGTTGTAAGTGGAAATACTGGAGCCATTAGAGAGGAAACGGGAGCCTTTATTAGTCTGTCTAGTGTACACCTGGCTTCTATAACGGCCTCAAACGGTGATTTGTGTTTGCTCACGGTCCCTGGTATGTCTTGGCTTCTTGCTATCATGTCTTGGCTAATTCTGCACTCCCCCAACCCTCCGCTTGAAAGTTTCCATCTAAGCCTTCACAAAATTCAGTCTTTCCCCCCCTCCGGCGTTTAAAAGTGTGAAAAGGCTCCGTTTTCAAAGTTGAGTGACTCGTCGAAGAAAGTGCAGCGAGCTAGCATAAAGCACTTGGTTGGAAGTTTCGACAGCCTGACAGGAGCCGCCAGCCTCGGACGCTCCTTACCGGAGAGATCCCATTGCTGACGCTGCCTTTCAGGAGCCAAGTGACATTTTGAAAATTATTCTGACGTCAAAAAAAGCCGCGTTGGTGTGGAGTGCGCAGTGACCTTTTTGTCTGTGTGTGTTCGTTGGTAAGAGTCCAGTGTGTTTCAGCACAGAGGAGCAGCAACAAGGGAGGAGACTCAGCCTCGCGTCCGGTTCCTCACCCTTAACCTTTCATTTTCACCAGCGCGACCCTTTTCTTCTGCACGCCTTTTTCGGGATCAGACCAACCAGACTGGACTGAACTGGACTGAGCTGCGGTGGGCAACACACTGAGCTGTACTGGGCAGGGCAGTGCCGCTCTGGGACTCTTTGACTGTCAACAGGCTCATAGACACTCCTGTCCACATGCTGACATCCGTCCTGCCTGGAACAGATGCAGGGTGGTGCAGTGGGCACCCTTCCACCTCATCTAGGGCTACCACAGCTTTAATAACGGAGGATGTGTCTCAGAAACATGAGAGTTTTTCGCTTAAAGTAAACTTGTCAGAATGTGAATGCCTGCGGTGGACACCTCAGTGCACGCCAGAAAATAATAGATAATAATCACAGTTTGACAGTCTGTTTAGCTTTTGTCATTTAACAAGCGTAAATACAATTCTCCCTGTGCTCTGTTAGCCGTCTAACAAAACATTTTTAAACGATTTAAACCGTGACTGCCACTAACAGTTCCCTTCCTCGTTTATTCATCTGCCAATAATGCCTTTGATTCATGGCTTTGTCCATGAAATGTCAGAACATAGTGAAAACCATTTCCCGCTGCCTAAGCTGTTTTTTTTTTTTTATCTGACCAGAAAGATTTGTGGAATCATTAGGCATGATAATAATAACCTGAATCCAAATATCACATTCTCATATGTTGTTTGTTGAAATGAATAGATGTTTTTGGTGTTTGAATTATTCGGTAATTGAAATTCCAATAAATTGTCATATTTTAACATTTTTGGAAAATAAGAAAAAGATTAATTGGTATTTTGGTAGTTTTATTGATGTTGTAACAGTAAGTCAAAAATGACTCAGGTATTTGCTATTAGGCTGTTATGTTTAACGAAATGGTAGTAAATCATACATATTTAGAGTGAGGTTATTTTCCCGCCTATTTCCCCTTTGTTGCTCTCATGGTAAAAACACCTTTTTTTTCTAACAAATAATGTGCTGGAAACTTTGGATTCAGTGCACAATCTCTGCATGCACCACTTCCCTCTGTTGTTCTGTTGGCTTTTCCAGAGGTGTAATTCTGCGGCGGCGCGAGGTGTGTTTTGGTCGCCTGTGAAATGTTCTCTCTTTATGGGCTGCATTTTATTTGGGGAAGGGAGTGATTTGGTCGGCCGTGTTTTTTCTGGTAGCTGCTCTGTGTTTTCCTGCGGCCGCGGCGGAGCGCTCCTCAGCCGGCTGTAAAACGCTAGCAGAGCCTCAATGGTAACAATGTTGACATGAGTTAAGTGTCAGAGTCGTGTTGCGGTGGCGGCCACGAACTGGCGTCTTGTGCTGCTTCGCGGCTGGACTTCGCGACATGCAACGTTTACGTGTGCATCCAAACACATATGCTCCTGCGTGCGCTCACATGTGGCGGTTGGCGTGCGGTCGGCTCCGAGAGATGCTGCGCTCAATGTGTTTTGACATGTTTACAGTCAGCATTTAATCACTCATGCAGTTTTTGAGATGTACTATCTGGGTGGGGGAGAGGCAATGATCGGTTAATCCCACCAGTCGATTTATGGTAAAATAATCAATACCTTCACGCTTCAAAGACCCTTATTCAATGTGAAGAATGATCAATCCTCGATGCAGAGGATTAACCCGTATAATACTGATTATAGCGCGGCCTTCTGAGGACAGGGAATGATGGAAATTTGTTTTGAAAAAAGCTATTTCGGGCTTTGGGTGCTGGTGACTCATGGAGCAGACCTGTGTTTATTGAGACCTTCCCCACCCCCTGTGGGAATGGAAAGAGCTGTAATACTTTTTTTTCCTGCACCAGTTCGCCTTTCGCTCTCCTCTCCTCGTGGAGATAGGACAGGATCTCCTTCTTGCCCTGATTGTTGTGGAGAAAGTCTGCTTGGGGTTTTCATGTTGTGCAGTGAAAGCCGCCATTGAGAACCGCCACAGAAGGTTTCAGTGAAGCTTCAGTAGTTTCTGGGACAGTCGGGCAGTCATCTCCACAGGCAGGTTTGTAAACCCCCTTGTTCTCCTGTGTGTGCGTTGCCCTAATTGCCAATCTGTGGCTGCTTCCTTTACAGTAATGCTCTGGGCCACAGCACTGCACAGCATCCAGCCAAACAGAGGCTTGTCTCTCCGCTCCGTGCCTCGTAAACGTCTCGTTATGGCGGTTGTGGTAGTGGGGCCGAGCTGTGAATTGTGGAGCTCTTGAATCACATGTCCGAAGATAAATATTAAACTTTTATCATCTGTGTGTCGCGTCCTCACATCATTGTGCCGCTTACAGTAAACTCCGAATCTTCTCCTGTGACTAACAATTTATCTGTTATCTGTTAGTCGGCCGCTGGTTGCGTCGGCCTTGAGTCATTGTGTAGGGAGAAGGTCAGCGAATGTGTCACGCCTCACGCTCAGCTTTTGTTCCAACCAACTACTGAAGACACAACAGTTTCTATGATATAAAGGAGGCTGCTCCACCCATCCTCCCGTGTCTCTGTACTGTGTTCCAATTACTGACTTCTGATTTATTTGTTTAACAGGACAAGGGCAATTTTATCAGCTTCTACTCAAAGCAAACAGAGTTCTTTACCATGACCTACCTGCTATATTAGCAGCATAAATCTGCGCGGTTGCCATGACAATAGCCTCCTTCTTAGTTTCTCGGAGCACATCGAAGCACAGTTCTGTCTGGAGTGACTTGATTTAGGTTTGGGCTCCGCATGGAGGATGCCACTCTTGTATTAACTTCTTTATATTTAACTTGCAGATGGGCCTCTCCCCCTCCCCTCCCCCCACTATACATAAATATATGTAAGCTTGCTGACACAACTCATTACCGCGTTGTGTTGCCTCTTGTCGTGCTTTAGACTTTCTAGGAAATCCACTTCACCATACCTTAAATTATTCACTAATTCACATCCTTTCTTTTACTCTTTCCAGCCTCCTCATCCGCTCTCCAGCCTCTTGGTCTCTCTCCCCCGTCTTATCCTACTTTGAAAACCGTACGGGCTTAATCTGCAGGAGCTGCTGAAATCTTCCCACTTAGCGTGGGAGACATGTCAGTGTTCCTGCTGTGCCCACTGACCAGAATTAGGGGGAGAGGAAAGACCCAGCAAACCCCGCTTTCCTCGCAGATCACAGATCCCAGATACCAGCATGGGCACCATAAATACTAACACTAATGGATGTGTTGACAAAGGAAACATTAGTGGATACGATTCCAGAGCATGATCGGAAATAGATGAATATGCAGCTGTAATCTGCGGTCAGATGCATAAGTACAGTACACAAGTATGCAGCTTTTGGTCCGTTTGTATTCGCGTGAGTGTGACTCACAGAGATGTGTCAATAAACCCCACGGAGAACCGGGAGATAAAGATTCACTACTTTATGAGAGGAAACTGCTGATTGTCAGCTGACTGAGGGTCTGTCCTGCTGCGGATCCATGAGCAGCTGTTGTCACACTGACACTTCATTTGTCAGCGTGTGCACAGTGGAATTGAGCCCCGTCAAGTGATGATCCCCCCAGACTTTTTATTTTTTTACATTCTGTTTGTAGATTTCTTGCTTGATTAGTGTCCACTTCTTCTAATGCATTTAATGTTCGGAAAAAATAGGACACTTCTCTGAACAAAGTCGCATCTTTGATACAAAGGCAGTGACTTCTAGGATGCGTATAAATATCCTAGTACACATTTAAAAGTCCACCGCCCTCTTGGTGATTAGGAACCCTGTCATGTTTTTGGCACACTTCAGCTCAGTCTCCCTGTGTGTTTACTACAATAATATTGATGCACTGCTGCGCTGGGAGGGGCCAGACAACCGAGGAGAGGAGGAGCTGGTGTGGAAATACTTTTTTGTGTTTATTTATTGTCCTCAGCATGGCGTCCTCAATGTGTTGTTTGTTTGTCAGAGTTTAGACAGTGAGTGTGTCTGTGGCTCAATGGCCATTAGAGCTATTGGATGAGAGACTGGCAGTCGTTGGCTGAGTCTTTCAGAGTAACGCACTCCAGCGATTGGATCGATATCGTTCTGAACAACACAGCTATAGAAGCAGACTGAGTGAAAGGGAAAGGTACAACGCAACGCAAGAGAAACTGGGAGATGTGACATGGGAATAATGAGGCGCCACTCTCAGGAAGAGCGTCACAGAGATTCAGCTGCGTCTCGGCGGGGAGTGGAGGGGGTGGCTGGTTGGTTGAAGTTATCGGAGCGAGGTTGTCAGCCCGTGCTCGCCAGGGGTTGGTTTGTGGGGCAGGAGGCCTGATTGACTGGCTGTCTGCGCGGGGAGGCTCCGCTGAATGTGAGTGATCTGTCTCCCAGACAGCGCTGGGTCGGGACGACTGTACTCAAGGGATGATGGGTAATAAATGACTCTGAGGGGGTCGCCTCAGGGCTGACGGGGACTGACAGCGAGCTGCACTTGTGTATTTTTTTTGCATTTCTGTGCATTTTTGTGTGCCTTTGGTGTTTGAGGACAAGTGAAGGCCTTTTATAAAAGAAGAAGTCGTTATGGCAAGCGATGGGTTTATTTTCCCAGATTTTTCTCAAACAAATATTGACTTTTTGGGATTTGCAAATTAGTTCCATTTTTTTAGTAAAAAAAAAATTGAGCCTTTAAAAAAAATATACAAATTATTCCATCGCATTGAGTAAAATACTTCAAGTAAAATCGATTCTTGTTTGACTTGTGTATTGAAAAAGCAAATACACCTTGAGTCTACGTATATACACTGGTATGTAGTGACACACGCAAAGTTTTTCAAGAGACTTCGTTTCCGTCTGTCAGTGTGTCCCTTTCATTTAGCGGAAGGTATCTGAATACTTCTGCGGCACTGTTATGCAGTCTTTCAGGTTACAGCTCAAAACATTTGCGGTGCTCTCGGGGCGCTGCTCATTCCGTTCACGTCTAGAGAGCGAGTTACATCACAGCCATGGATGAACAGGTAAGCGGGAGGATCGTTTAGGACTTGTTTTGTCTGGCTGAAGGGATGTGCGGTGACTAATAGTGGAAGAAATCTGCGGTGAAAGCTTGTCACTGTAAGGCACATCCTACAGGGTGCGGTGGAGATTATGTTCTCGCACGTGTAATTTCCAATTGTCTCGATGGCTGGAGGATATTAACGACTCCTCCTCTGTGTTTTCACGAAAGCCCTCTTAAAAACTACACAGAATATTAATATCACGTCGGAATCAATCAGGCGGCCGACTCAAAGCGCCAGACATTCCGTTGGTTATTATCAGCTGTGTGTTACTTTTCATTCATTGTGCGGCTAGCTAGCTGTAACACTATGCTTGGGTTAACCGTGCTCCACACTCACGTCACTTTGGCCCTGGGAGGAGGTACATGGATCAGGTTTGGCAGGTGAACAGACAGGTGCGGTTCCTGGAACTCCGCTGGGAAAGGAAAGGTGTTTGTTTGAGCGTAATGCAGGACTGAGCTTTGAAGGACTCTTTAGGGTGTGTGTGTGTGTGTGTGTGTGTGTGTGTGTGTGCTGGTCAAAGACTGGGTTGTGCTCTTTAAAACTGGGTAGGCAGGATTTATTTTCATATTGACTTGACTGCGTGTGAGTTTTTTCTATTCACTTCTCCTTATTCTTCTTTGGACTTTGGATATGTGAAGCTGCAGGAGGAGTCAAGGTGGTTATTTGCTTTTAACGGCTCCCCTGTTGTCTACTATTAACCGTGAGTTCTTTTGTATTTCTTTCTTTTTCAGCTCAGAATCGCTGTGATATAACTTACTTGTTGACATGTTTTGCCAGGTACGTGGCTTCGGTTATTTTATCCCCGGTTTGTGGGATTTTAATTAAGACAAAACGTGAGTGTCAGCTCCTTCTCCCTTGCTGTGTTGTGAAGTTCCTGTTTGGTGTTAGGCAGAGTGATATGAGGGCCCAGGTTGTGTTGTTGGGTAACCATGGATACGCCGAGTTTCCATAGGTACCGGCCCCTATGCCTCCATCTCCCACTGCTGTTTGTTTTTCCCAGGAAAGATCGCAGTCTCGGGTCAGAGAGTTCTTCACTCCGCGAGTCATTTGGCTGAAGGACCTGTCTGCTCTCTTGATCATAGGTCTAGCTTTCCCTCTGATTTAACCTACGTGTCATCTCTGATGTAGAGATTGCGTTAGCGCAAACGAGAGGCTCTTTTGCTGGGGACCGAACACGAGGATGATAAAATGTCAAATATAAACCTACCCTGCGGTAGGATTCGTGATCTCTGCGCTCATCTGAGCTGAGGGGGCTGTTTGATTTGTTTTCCCCTGCCTCGCTCTTATTCCGCCGCGGTGCAGCGATGGTGGGAAAACCTGCAGAGTGCCACATGGGGCAGACGGTGTAACAGGACTCATTACTGACTGAATCTCCTCCCTCTTCCATCGCCTGGAGCACATCTGAATATCGCCAAATTAGATGTGTGCGAAGAAACATTTGGCTCGGTCGAATCCAGGGAGCCTGAAGGAACAGAGCTATGTGGCTATTGACGTATGATCTAGTGAGGGACATCGCTTTGTTCATATGAAAAGTAGCAACGATGTCCAAACGCCAGATTTCTTTTCCATTAACTGGATCACAAAGATGTTGATACCGCAGCTGATTGTAGGGCCACTGCCGATCTCATGACTTCTGTCTTGCACAAAATCCGGAAATCAAACATGAGTCAGAAAAAAACATCTTGCAAGATGTTCAGATTAAATTAGAGCGAATGGTGATTTGACTTTCATGTTAAAATCAGTGTGACGGACTCTTGTAGTAACGTCCTATGTCTTTACCATTGTCAACAAAACCCATAAAAGCGAGAGTGAGTGATGTTGGATTGAGTACCACAGAAGTCTGATCAGGAACTGAAAGCCCATCAGTGAAACACACTCTGTCACTGGGTTCATTCATCCCTGCTCACATGGCTGTTTATTTTGACCGCAAATACGCCGTCTGTTGAAATCTATTGATGAGCGTCATCCCTTAAAATAAGCTGCAGTATCTCAGTTTGCTGAAGCCTGCACTGCTCAGATATTTTAAGCTTTATGTTGTGAACCATCTTTTATTTCTATTTTTTTTTTTTTTGCTCTCGGAGCTGGCTTAAGTCATATCGTGGGATCTGTGTGTCGTGCGCCGGGCCTTATTCTGAGAGCAAATCTGCTTTTTCAAAATTGGACTTAAAAAAAAATGTGCGTGCACCGCGTGCAGAGAAGATGAGATGCGTTCAGTCAGATAAAGGTCAGAGAGTCTGAGAAAAACCAATATGCAGCCTCTGCAGCTCTGTGCTGCCTCGGGCCCGGTGTCAGAGTTTCTCCTCTCCTCTCTGGTCCCCAGCGCTCTCTGTTCGAGGGCGACACCCCGCAACACGCTGAGCTCAAGGTCGTTCACCGACACTGAACACCACCGCATCGCTCTTGCAGGGTTATGTTATGCGTTCATGAATCTTATTAGAGTGATCAATACCTTATATTGTCTTTCTCTTCTCTGCAGACCTGCCTGCCTCCTCTCTGCAGTACCAGTGCGGCTCAGTGGACTACCGGTGTTCTCCACAGCTGGTGAAGAAAGGTCCGACCCCCAGACCATGTCACGACAAGCCTGCCATCAAACCGCGGCCTCAGCCCTCCACCTCACCCAGACCGCCCACTGCACAGAAACCTCAAGGTAAAAGACTGCATGCTCCCTTTAAGGCCGTTTTGCACGCTGGTGATTTCACTGTGATTGAAAGTTGCAGCAGTGTCCGACCCCCGCCATCAAGCTGTCATTTATTCCACTTTGACAAACAGTTGTTTGTCTGTAACCTGGTGCTTGTCAACGGTCTGGCCTCACTCTGCCACTCACACTGCTCAGTAGGTCACCTCTGCAGGAGCCGCCGGTGTAAAGCAGGCCAGGGGCTCCCAAGTGTTTATGTCCTGGCACCATTCAAAGAATGCTAAAAATGAACAGCATGTGTTATGTTTAGGGAGTTGCTGAAAAATGTACTAGGACATTACACAACTGACTTGGCCCCGATATTTAAAAGGCTCACGGCTACAAGTTCGCCCTAAGTATGTGACAAACATCTGGGATAACAAAGATTATTTGATCACGATTAGGATGAAATTCAAGCAGATGGATAACAAACATTTTATGTTTTGATAATGATGGGAAGTGGCTCGTGTCTCGGCCCACATTTGTTTTGCCTTGGCTCACATGGGCAGCAGTTTCCGGGATAGAGATATCTGCCGAGAACTGTCCGTAAAATGTCAAAAACTGTAACATATATATGAACCGTGTATTTTAGCTTATAAATAAAAGCTGATATTGTAACTATTTAGTTTAGATTTTTCTAGTTTAGAGTTTTTATTTTTTAATCAACAGTCCAAAACCAGTTTGCAGTGACACACTAATCAGCCACAATATTATGACCACTGACAGGAAATAATGTCGACCATCTTGTGACAATTCACTGTTCTGCTGGGAAACTTTAGGACCTGGCATTCATGTGGATGTTATTTAGATGTGGACCGCCCACCTAGACAAGACCAGGCACCCCCACCCCATAGCAATGACACTCCTTGGTGGCAGCAGACATCCCCAGCAGGGTACAGACTGACACACACACAAAAATGGTTTAGGAACAGCTAAAAAAAAAACATGCTCAAGGTGTTGACCTGGCCTCCAAATTCACTAGATCCCAAACCGATCAACAATCCGTGGGATGCACGTGAACAGGCCTGGACAAGCCGACACAATATAAGGCAGGTGGTCATAATGTCATGTCCTATCGCTGTATGAAACATATGAAAACCCTTAAAGTGAACATGAAATCAAATTGAAAGCAGCAATGAACTAATTGATATTAAATGAATGTATGCTTCACATAATTTCCACATTAATCTAACCATTTCTTGGCCCCTCAGGCCCAAAATAAAATAACCTACTACTACTAAAGTAGAAGTGGTATAAAGTGAGATCACAATTTACATTTTGTTCCCATCGCCTAGACAGGCTGAGCTACATTTTTGCTCATTTCTGATAACTGGTACTCCATTTTCATGTGCGCCCTACTTCCCACTCGTGGGGGTGAACTTCCTCTCTGAACTACTTTTTTATTCCACTCATAGTTCGTCCAAATGGAGCTACGAGTTAGATCTAAAACGCTCGAAAGGTCCCTGTATAAGTTAGTGTGGTGTTGAACATTTTGAAGCACTCAATTGCACGAGTAGAGGACGCTTTTGTGTCCTGTTTGCACTTCCCTTTTGCTTGATAGCGGCAGTGTAAGTTCATTTAGGCACACATGGCATGTGCACTTTAAGATAAAAGATTAGTTTGTTTAAACCCTTCAACAAAAAGGAGTTACATCTAATTAAATATGATCATTTGTTCATTTTGCACACTCACACTTAGGGCTCCTTCACATGGAAAGGTCGTGTTTTTGACATTTTATAGACTTAAAGATTAAGCAATACAGATGTTGTTGTTTTTTGAACTACGAATGTAAGGTATAAGTCTTACTTTAGTTCCAAATAAAGAAAGTATATCTAACAGGTATTGTGGTTTTATGTTGAATAGAAAAAGAGCAAGTCATTACCTAAATACGTCTTTATACCAGAACACTAATCTTCACTTTCATTCTCTAGAGACAATTTGTCTTTTGCATAAAGATCAACACTGCGTGTCCTCAGAAAAGACTGCTCGGCCTCCCTTGTTTTATCAGACAGAGACACACAGACGTAGAGGAAGTGCTCAAATTAATAAGTGTAACAGATCACCACGTTCCTGGTTTTACACAAAACTACCTCCTAATATTAAGTAAATGCAAATACGCAGACTTCTGAGGGTGAATTTGTAGCACTGTAGCGTGCTGGCACGCATGCATGCAATAGCTCTGTCATTTCTTTGCATAAGCGTTTTGTTTTTTTCTAAACCTATCTGTAACCCGCGGTGGCTTACGCACATTTCAGCATCCTGTTCTGAAATCAGGAAGTTGGACGATAGCAGACGCTCAGAGCTGATCTCGTTCTGCCCGGCTGCTTTATGTCTCTGTCCCGGACTAGTTTTTTGTGTCTTTTGGAGTTTTGTGTTGAAATTTTACGAGGAAACGAGCGAGCTTAGCGCATGGACTCAGCCATGGAGGTTTTCTCGTTGGGATTTATTCGTGTCACCTGATAGCTTTTGTTAATGTCTGCATTGACAAAAGCCTCATGCTTCTCTCTCGCTCTGCTCTCTCTGCTTCGTCTGGACGTCTGTAGTGCCCCCTAAACCGGCGCACCTGCTCGCCCTTGGGCAAGACAAGAAGCCTAAGAGGATCCCTCCACCGCCCTCGAGGCCTCTGCCGGCACCCCCTCCCCCTCCGAAACCAAAGCCCAGTGTAACCCCTCCTGGCCAGGGAGCTCAGCCGCAGAGAGAGGCCCAGAAGGTCGGGCTCCTCATCGAGAGGTTTGAGAATTCAAGGTAAGCAGGAAATGCAATTAGTCTGATCAGTCTAGACGATGGTGTTGGCCACTTGTTCCTGTTTCTAACCTTAATTTAGCTAGTATTAATACAGACATGTTTTTTTTATATATTCTTAGGGTCCCCATCCTGGGGGTTCTCCCACGGTCACAGCTGCACCTGTGTCTGAGAATGGACACTGCGTCTGACATGTCCACCTGCAGCCAGGACACCGCAGCGGAGGTTGCAGGAGGAGACTCCCCACCCGTGGACAAACTTGCACTCGGCACCTCCGAACGGCCCGACGACGTGTCCGAACTTTCCCATCTGGCCTCCATGCACATCGACGGCTCGGACGACGCCGCGCTGGACGACTGCGCCGAGGAGGACATCGCGCACAGCCTCGGCGACGTGGAGCGCGAGGAGGGCTCGTCCCACAAGCTCCTGGACAATCCGGACTCCTCGGAGCAGAACGGGAAGATCCCCAACCGGGACAGTGGCATCGACAGCCCGTCGTGCACCGCGGAAGGGGAGGTGTTCCCCAACGAGGACGCCATCGACGAGGAGGACCATTACGACAGTGTCACTGAAACGGAGAGTGTGTCCTGCTGCGTCACCCTGGACAACAAGCGAGACTCGACGCAGGATGAGGACAGTGACTTGGACGAGGGGAGCAGTGGCGAGATACACTCTCTGACAGACACACAGACTGGGTATCTCACAGATACACCCTCAGAGGCACACAAAGTGAGTACCTCAGCATGCCATAACCATAAACCTGAATGACCATAATTGAAAGTCTGAATACACACCACCTTCACTATTTAATGCTCACGTTGTGTGGCATCGTTTGGGAATTTTCACAGCTTGTTTAAACTGAGCGCAGGCTGCAGGTTTACAGCTTCATCTCAGACACTCAGACTGCCTTTCATCTAATGGAAAAAGTAGCTTGTGTCTATTATTATCTCAGCCCGGGTGAACATTTTCAAAGAATACTTCTGCATGAAACGTTAGACACTATTACAGCCTCGGTTTTCTGGTCACAAGTGACTGACTGGTATCTAAAAGCAGCTCTGCTGTTACATAAAAGGATGAATAGCTTCCCAAAAGCTGTAACAGGAGCTCGCGCTGATTGCGAGATGAAAGAGTTCGCAGACAGAAGCGGTCCCACGGCTGAGTTGAAATTTCTTTTGTCCTTTAGTTTGACTATTGATTGTAAACAACACCCGGACAGAGCACATACTCTTCTTTGTGAGTCTTTGGGGGAGGATAAGCCTAAAATATGCTGTGATTGCAAAAGGAAAAAAAAAGGCGACGGCAAGATGAGTCAAAGAAGTTTTTAACAGTCAGGCCAGTGCAGGAAATGTTAGACAGCATATGTACACACAGCAGTTCGTGTAGATTTATATAGCATCGTCATCGTGGCTGTTAGCAGAAGTTTTTTTTCCGTCCCCCCCATAACGTTGTAAATGCTGTAAAACACACCCAAATCTAGCACAAGTGTCGCGCAGCCACCATGCTCTCTGCATAAACACCCACATTATTTTGAGGAAAGGTAACACTGCTCTTCAGGGCTTCCTGATCCCAGTGCTGCTGTGCACAGGAAGGGTGTGTTGTTACATGTGTGTGCACTTGCTCGTCCTCCTTGCGTTCGTGTCTGCGTCAACATCTCCACCACTACAGCTGACATATTGATGGCTGTGTAATGACAACCTTGTCACAGAGGATGTGGGTTTCTTCGGAGATGTGTGCAGAGAGAAGATGACTGAAAACAACTTCTGCTGAGTTTGTGTGCCATCCTCTTTACGCACAATTGAAATAATGCGTTTCAATTTTACAATATCTAAATACGTGAGCCTGCATCTTTCAGTGACATTGCACGGATATTCGCAGCTTCCCTTTGGAGATGGCGCACAGTTCCCTGCAACAGAAATAATTTAGGGTATTTTAGGATAAAAACATGCTTGTAGTTGTGTTTGGGTTGGTTTTCAGTGGTGTGCGGGGTAAATCACCAGGAAATCAATGTAATGCACCCTCACAGCTGAGCGTCTGTGCGCGTCTTTGTGACTGTTCACATGGAGGAAAGCTGTTGTGAAACCCACGTTGTCGCAATAGGTTGGATTTCATGGCCACACTGTGTGGTACTCCATGCGGTACTGGGATGAACTTTATCACTTTTATGGTTACTCAAATGTTTTTTTTTTTGTCATCTCAACCTCAACATGTCAGAACAAGCAAAAAGAGGAAAAACAACTCAGCAGTTTCACCACGGCAGCTGAGAAACATGACAGCTTGGCGAGCCGCTCAGCTAAACCTGCTAAAATAGAGCGGCGTGAATGTCAATTTACTGTAATCTGCTGCAGATGAGTGTTAACTGAGCCACAAGTATTAGCATTCAGGGGGTTTATTGAAGTGAAAGATTGCCAAATACGCTACAGACGTGTCTGATCGGGTTGTGCCACGAAAAAAAAAAAGTGCAGTTAACAAGTGCAAAAGTTACTTGCTAAAAAAAAAAACATCAACTTTACCTAAAGTGGTTTGTGGGTGACTGGGGTGACGTAGGCTTACACCTTCAGCAGGCCTTCACAGGACTCACGCTAGAGACAAACACCTCTGTCGATTCACACTCCCCCTAGTCCACGTTGCACCCTGAGCCACAATGGCCTCCCAAGTAGTTGTAATCTGACCACATCGTCTTGTTTGTATGTATGTTATACTGAGGTTAAAGGTGAGCACAGGGAACGTTTCTCCTTTCAGCAGGTGGATGTGGAAGACGGCCTTCCAGCGTCAGACCCACACAGTGTGTTATTCTTCACGCATAAGGTCAAAGCAATGAACAAAATAAAGGTTTCAGTTTTAGGGGACTTTAATAAATAACTGGCAACTGCTCAGTTCATTTTATATTACACAGAAATTGATAATATTGTGCAACTTCTATTGACAGTCTGAAAGTAGAGCTTTTAAACTGGAGCTGTTCTGCTCATTTACGCCATAAATACTGTTGACACACAGGCTGAATTTATTCTAAACATCTCGTATATGTTAATATTTAAAAAATATTTTTAATCAAGTTGGATAAAAGTCAAGCAGATGCACAACACGCCGTATGTTTTGGTTGATTGTGATTAACAGTGTGTTTATGTGGAGCTTGTTTAAAGTGACGTGTGCACTTGTAACTCTCTGTTCCCATCTTAAACTTTTTCTACCAGTTCCTCTTAAAGGTATAATCATTTTAAAACCAAACCTGCCATTCAGAAACTCTTGTGTAAAGTAATATGATGTTCATGTTTGTCTTTGCTTCCTTCACTCACATAAATTGTGTGTTTCCCTCAGTGCTCGGAGGCTCAGAAGCTCCTGAACATCGCCAAAGAGCTTCTCCAAACTGAAGAAGCCTACGTAAAAAGACTCAACCTCCTCGACCAGGTAATGCATTGCCTCCGGGTGAATCTGTTTTTTGAGCTTGACCTCTGGCCTTCTGTCACCAAGGTGCGCCAGTGGTGTTAGTGATTGAGTTCAGGCATGACCTGGATTAATGTTGGTGCTGTGATCCACTTCACAACCGCCTTCTGCTCACTGGCTTACCCAGAGCCGTGTACCATCTTAACCCAACGTATATGTACACGTAGTTTATATTTATACACACACAGCATATACAAACTGTCTGTTGTGGGGGAAGCATTTACACCAGCTTGCACCACTTTCCATCACGTGCGTGTGCTTCACGCTAAGCTGAGTTTATAATTAGAAATCTCTGTGAAACTGTTTGATGATATTGCGTACCGCACATTAACCTTACACACTACTAACAATAGATGAACTATAAATTGCAGTAACAGACATTCAAGGCGTTCCACCTAGTCACTGTAGTCTCAAGTCGAGGTCTTTGGACCACTGTAGCATTGAGCTAAACCAAAGTCCCTGGGAGGCTAAAGGCGAGCTGAGCTACGTGGCGGCCATCTTGGTTGTGATGCAGTTATTTCAGATTAACAAAGCCAGGTCCTTATCTAAAAGAATAAGAGTCTCTGGGATATAAAAACTCAGGATCTATACCAGGATCACCAGTGAAACTTTATTCATGTCTCACTCCAGAGTCATAAAGCGTGGTGACGTCTCTTCACCCATCAGGGCTCTTGTGCGATGCTGACTCATGTTGTGGATACAGTGAGCTAATGAAAACGATAAGTACACTGACTGTTTGAGGTTCATCGGCACCTACTCCTGCCACCAAACACGTCAAACCACCATTACCCTCACCCATGTGATTGTGTCAGTGCGACAACATGGTGGGTTTGATGTTTGCTGTTTGCAGGCAGTTTGCATTATTGGCACGAAAGACATGATACAGTTACACAACTGCAATCTGTGGCATTGGGAATTTTCTGTAGATGCATCGATCGTTTCTTCCCTTTCTTCCTAACATCTTGGGATAACAGTCCAGCCAAGCTCTGATTCACTAGATCATATTGTAGCTTAATCTATTGGTCGTTGGATTTATAAAATATTAGGAGAACCATTCAGATTCTTTTAGATCAACAGTCCAAAATGTTTTGCATTCATTGAAAACAAAGAATACCAATTAACTCTGAAACAGTCAGAATTGATTATTTATTCAGTTAATCTTTGCCCGTATCATCTCCTGTCATCTTATCCATCCTATATACAAACCAATGTCTTCAATGTCTTGCTTCTTTGCTTTTGGCTCTTTTTTCTTTATCATCTCTCATTTTCTGTAAATAGTTTGTTTTGTTTTGGGTTTTTTTGTTGTTTTTTTTACCTACGATGTGTTTGAGTTCACTGTTGCTTGCGATGAGAATTCACTCTTAAGCGGTTGAGTCCTCTTCCTCTTGGTTGAGTTCATGCGGTGGAGGAGATGAATAGCTGCCCTATCAGAGAGCACCCATGGCTTATGAGAACCCTCACGGTTAACTTCCTGTTTTTGTCTCGCTACGCTCACACGACAATTTTTTCTCTGTGGCAATGCACTTCGTTGTTGTGACTGCCAGGGAAGCAAGAGCGTAAGGAAGCAATGGATCACGGTTATATTCGATTGCAAAGCGAACATAATAGTAATTTGGAATAATTTGAATGAAAATGAACACTGATGATAATAATATTGATTATTAGTGAAAGTCTTACATCATTCAGAATTCACAGAATCATTTAGTGTTGCATTTCCATAAAGTTGTGAATGAACTGGAGCGACAGTGGCCAACGCCTGATGAACTTTGCTCCCTAGTGCGAGTGAATTTCCCATGATGCAACGTTCATTAGACCCTTTTTACCTCGTTCATGTTTTGTGTTTCATTTCCTTTTGAACTCCTGTAGATTGTAACTCAGGGTTTCTTCTGTAAAAGTGTAACCTCTGAGGCCGAGGTAAATCGCTGATTAATAAGTGGATTGTTTTTACATGTAAAATCAGTCAGCTGACATTTTATGTAATATATGACGCACAAAAGCAAAACGCTTCCTGGTTACAGAAACTCATATGTTACCATTTCTGGTATGATGAGCTACTGACAAACATGCTAATAGACTGAACCATTAAACCAAAATTAACTGTTTGAATAATTTATTTACTCAAAAATGAACAGTAAGAAAGGGACAAAATGAATGTGCTTATCAGGATAAACGGCAGCATTGTAATGTCTCCATGTATCTTTGCATGTCTGCTCATTGAATAGGAGCGGTCTGAAGTTTAATTTTAAGAGCGGCATGAGTTCTTATATACCGTCGTTCCTTCTGCAGGTATTTTGCACTAAGCTCACAGAGGCTGGAATCCCTCAGGACGTCATTACAGGGATCTTCTCCAACATCTCCTCCATCTACTGCTTCCATGATAAGTTCCTGCTGCCGGAGCTCAAGACACGGATTACGGGAGAATGGTGAGTAGTAAACACTCCTGAAGTATTAGTGCAACGTTATTCTAGAGATAGTTTGGCTCAGGTAATCCGTCGCTGCTGGCTTGAGGGGACAGCAGTGTGTTGTTTTCTGTTTTTTTTTTTGTCAGCGTCAGAGTGCTGTGTTGTGTGTTGTGTGTGTGTCAGGGCTGCAGACTGAGGTCATTTTTTCCACAGTAAGCATAAAATGTACCTCCAGTGTGTGGTATTGTGCCAACATCAGCCACCCTTTGGAAGATAATGACTCCTCCAGAGAGCTGTGTGCAGGGAAATCACCTGTCACACACCGGCTCCCTTCGCACCGCTTTCTGGAACTCATTAAAATTTATAGGCTCGGATAAAAAGGCTTAAAAACACTGTTAGAGAAAACCAAGAGACATCCGCACAGCAAGTGAGGAAAGGGCATTTTAGGAAGGAAGGAAGGAAAAGAAATACATTTGTGCAATTTCCCCAATAATGTCGTGTCAAGAAGCTCGGTTTCTCACTGCTGATGAATGACGTTAATGCGCTCTGTCATGTGGCAATTTAGACTTTGCTGGCTGTAAAGTGTAACATCAGTGCCTGTTAAATGCCAAGAGAATATGACCTGACTGAGTCATCTAGAGTAAACCTTAAATTAGCAGTCTCGCCGTCTGTAGGAAGACGCGTCTCCCAGCAGGAGAGGCAAAGGCAAAGCAAGATAAAACAACATGTGCAGTGTGTGCATTTAAAATCTTGAGCCTAAAGCAGAAGTTACAGTTAAAACTGGCAGAAGGTCAAATCGCGCGATTTATTTCAAAGGGATCGTGCGGCCTTAAATGCATGAAATTATGTGCAGGAATTAGCAGGAAAAAATGTAGCTTTTTTTCTTTTTTTTCTCATGGCTTTCTGTTTTATGTATTTGCTGTAGGGACTCTAACCCTCGCATCGGAGACATCCTCCAGAAACTGGCTCCTTTCATGAAGATGTACGGAGAATATGTGAAGAACTTTGACCGAGCCATGGACTTGGTCAACACGTGGACGCAGAGGTCTTCACAGTTCAAGAGTGTCGTCCAGAATATCCAGGTTTGTGTCTGTGTTTGTATTGTCGCCTCTTATTGTGATCCTCCTCTGCTCTTTGTCCGTTAATTGAATGGTAAATGATCTGCGCTCATATTCGCTCTTTTAATGGGACTCTAAAAGCGCTTTCCAGGGTTTTTCTCATTCCTCCAGTTGCACACATACTCGTGCACTAATGCAGTGCTAGGTGCTCACCTCCCACTGGGAGTAACTTCAGTTTTAGCGTCTCGCCCAGGGAAGCTTCTGCCGGCCAACCCTGTGTTTACCTGACCTACGCCCTGAGCCACGTCTACAATACATCGTCTTTATAAAACGTTCTGTTTGTGTTTTCGTTAACAGTTTTCGAAGCTAGAGAATTTCAGATAAAATGGCAAATTTGGGCTACCTGTGCTCCACCTGTCAGTCACTTCATATCTTTTCTGTTTGTGTTTGAACCGACAGAAACAGGACGTGTGCGGGAACCTGACGCTGCAGCACCACATGCTGGAGCCGGTCCAGAGGATCCCTCGCTACGAGCTGCTGTTAAAAGACTACCTGAAGAAGCTGCCTGATGACGCCCTGGACCGAAAAGATACAGAAAGTGAGGCTCGATGTTTTCACTGCAGCACTGCTGTGACTCGTGATTCCTTTAACATTCTTCTTAAGGGCATGTTATGAGTAAATAGCATTGACCGTTATGTATGTCACAATACAATGTTTTGGCATTCACGTTAATGGTACTTAGACATGCACCACCCACCTAAACCACACCAGACACCCTCACACCATAGCAATGACACTCGATTGCAGCAGCCATCCCTAGCAGGATGCAGCCTGACACAGACACACACACAAAAAGAGTTACAAACAACTAAAAATATGAAAAACAGCACAGGGTGTTGACCTGACCTCCAAATTCACTAGATCCCAAACGGATCAAGTATCTATGGGATGTACTGGAACAAGCCTGATCCAGAGAGGCCCCTCCCCTCAACCCATATAATCAAAAGGCCTCCACTAGGACACTCTCTGAAGGCCCATGTCCATTCTCTGATGAGTCAAACTGTTTTGTAGACACACAGGAGACCTACACAATATTAGGAAGGTGGTCATAATATCATTCCTGGTTAGCTTATATGAATACTTTCAGCCTACATTTGTGTCTTCGGTTAAGGTTAAGACCACCAACATTAAAAGCTATACTATACTATATACTATACTATACTATATTTCAGAAGCAGTCATGCAGACTTACCGCTGTCAGTCAGCTAAAAGCTATGAAATGATTAGAAGTGTCTGCTGCGTGTCTGCTAGCAGCGGAACGTTTGAGAGCTGTGGCAGCGTGAGAGCAGGAGAAGAATGACTAGAAAGCTGTGGATGTTGTAGAAGCTGACACACTTTGAAATTTGGCCGCTCAATGTGATTCATACACAGAAGTGGTACATCTGTTCTCGCCGCACATGTCCACTTTCCTCCCCCATCTGTTACTGTTTGTGGCCCAGAGGCACAAACTGCGTAACGAGCGTCACCGAAGGAGCCAAAAAACTTCTACACGAACTCAGCTCGCCAACTCTCAGAACTGACGTTTGACCTCACGATGCAGATTTTTGGGGCACATGTTAGTTTCTAAAGAACAGATTTTCTTAAAAGTTTATGCTTTAAAGGCTTTGTACACGTTCAGCTTCTATTGTACAAAAACTCTGTGGGGTGGTTCATCAGAGTCACGGCTTATCTCACATTTAAAGCGCACGCTTCCAAAAAAAAGTGCCAGTGCCTCTTGTCACATACAGTGGTTGTTAGTGTGATAGTCTAATTTCACCCTTATGCTTCACATACTGTAGTCCCTAGTGCTCTTGCGCGTAGCTGTACCAACAGCCTGGCGGAGGCAGATTACACAATGTGGTCTGATCCACTCCCACATCCCTGTGTCCATTTACCTAAGCCTTAACTGTGCTGTTTGGAGTCCGTGGAAAGGTTTCTCTCACTCGCTCTGGCTGGAAAACAATTCATCACGGTTGTTTTGGCCTCATTTCCCTCGCCTGTGTGTCACTTCTGTTTATGTGGGTTATGATTAAGATGGCTGACTCAGGTGTTGGCAGGCATTAGTGGTAGATTCTCCACTGGCCGGACTCCAGCCTAATGCACGAAGCGGGCTTAATATTAGCTGCATGTCTAGTGTCTGATCTTGTTAAACTCAGTTATTGGAACAGTTGTCTGTTTGTTTCTGTGAAAGAGAAAGGGAGGTTGATTCGCGTCAGTCTGCAGTCTCTGAGTGTCTGTTACCTTTGTGCGTCTTACAGAAGCGCTGGAGCTCATCTCTACTGCAGCAAACCACTCCAATGCAGCCATCAGGAAAATGGTGAGACGTTTATTCTTTCTTTTTTTTCATATTTTCTCATTTTGCCTCATTTAAACCAGTCTAAATCTGATGTGAGCTCTGTAAGAAGCAGATAATGCGCGTGTAATGTGTTTCCCAATCAAAGAGTCGCTGATGCTGCACTGCCACTCAGTAACATTGCATTAGTACAGACAGGAAATTGTTGTTTCCTGCCTCGAGTTTCACTGCTCGCGGAAGCCTGAAAGATGCATCCTCCCCATCTCTTTCCTCTGTCTCGCAATAACGCACTGCTCTCTCACACCCTTTAAACAGCCCATATGAATGAACCGATAAAAAAAATGCAATACTGTACTTACTGAATGTCGGCCACGAATGAATGAGTCTTTGCTTTGGACAAAATGACCTTACCTCCGTCTGTGGATGCGCTGTAAACGTTGCCTCAGGTTTTCAGCCTTCATCACCCTCCTGCTGTTTAATGCCTTTCAGGAAAAGATGCACAAGCTGTTGGAGGTTTATGAGAGGCTCGGAGGAGAAGAGGACATAGTGAACCCGGCCAATGAGCTCATCAAAGAAGGACATATCAAGAAGATGTCAGCCAAAAACGGAACAGCACAAGACCGATACCTCTACTTGGTGAGAGGGTTGTTTAAATTAGACAAATTGTCAGATTTAAAAATATAAATAAATAAATTATATCTGTACTGTACATCACCTACATTGTTTTTTTTTTTTTCAGTTCAACAACATGGTGCTATACTGCGTGCCTAAACTCAGACTGATGGGACAGAAGTTCAGTGTCCGAGAGAGGATCGACATTGCCGGCATGGAGGTACCTGTCCGCTCCTCATCCTTATAAGACGTCCCTCCCTTTCTCTCTTGCTCTGGCCTTTGATTTATTCTACCGAATGCAAATCCCATTTCTTCTGCTTCCTGACCTCAGGTGCAGGAGAACGTGAAGCAGAACCTCCCTCACACGTTTGCCATCATCGGTAAACAGCGCTCACTGGAGCTGCAAGCCAGGTGAGGACATTTAAATCAGCCGCAGTCTGAACTGGAATTTTTTATGCCGTCACATTGTTTACTGCGGTTCACTCCCATAGAACAATTAAAACAGTTCTCTGTAAACATATAAACAGATATCAAATGTACAAACACAATCTATTTCACTTCCTGGGGTATAAATTGTCACGTTCAGAGCCATTGCTCTAAACTACTGTGTGAACCTGTACATTCTGATTATTTTCATTAATATTTTAACAGTATGGTAAAAAAAAATCTCTATTATTGTCTCATTTCTTTTGTTCAGTTTAATTGATTTTTCTTGTTAGTAATTTCACAATGTTTTATTTGCTTTAATAGGACGGCTGAGGAGAAAGAAGATTGGATACAGGCAAGAGTCTCACACATGCAGTTTACACACACACACAGTCTGCTCATCAGATTCACGTTTTGGGCCTTTGGTCGTTCTGCTTTATTGGAAAATGGAATTAGCAAAGCTTTCTCAGTTTTGGGAATTATATTCTCTAATAAAGCCTCTCATTATTGCTCATTTAGCCCAGAGCAAAGCTGATTAAAATATCTTGCAGGCTGGAAAAGTGGGAGGGCATGTTACAAAGAGGAGCTGGGAGGTTTTTGTGTGTGTTGGCCGAAATGAATCGAGGTAGCATTCCTGAAGTTGATGAACGGTGGAAAGTAGAGGAGAAAAGAAAAGGGCTGTTACGCACTACTAGCGAGGGAGGTCTCTGGCCTGTGACACGGGCCTTAATTCTTTGGAGGTGTGATGTCATTTTGGTCGCCATCCGTTTGGAGCGTGGTCAGAGTGGCCGGCCCAGAAACAGGCTCTGCAGAGACATGAGATCGGAGAACATCTTCACATCCTGCTGCAATTGTGTTACTTTTAATTTTGTCTGTATGTGGTCTGAATGAAAAGAACTCACAATGCATCCTAATGCTGATCCGTTTCTCCCTCTCTCCACCTCCTCCGTCCTCCAAATCTCTTCCGACTCTCAGGTGATCAGCGCCACTATTGAACGGCACAAACAAAACAGCGAGACGTTCAATAAAGCTTTCAACAGCTCCTTCTCCCGGGAGGATGACCATGTGCCTGAGTCACCGGTTAGTCTCTCTCTGTCCCCTCATCACTCAGTTCATTGATCAGTCTGTTGGCGGGTCATCCTGTGCAATGAATCATGGGAGACTAGTGGCGCTCCACATAGTGAGGTTGTCATAGTCTGGCCTTTGTCTGCTTGAACAGCTCCCCATCTATGGATGTGCTACTATCATACACACAAAACAGATACATAAAGAAGCTCTTTATTTCCACTTGAAGCATCCGCGAGTCTCTTCTCCCAGAGCTCTCTCATGACCTAATAGGGAAAGACCAAGTCAAAGTTTACACAAAACTCTTATGGATCTGGTTTGACCCACTTTGTGCTGGCTGGAGCTGGACCGCAGCCAAGCGTAACTTGACACGAGTCAGATGGCCGCATTCAGAAGGTCAACGCTGACACCTAGTGGCTGAGATTTGTCACTGCTGCAGGAAGATGACATTGTTCTTTCTCTGCAGGGTCCCTGGAGCAACACGTCCATGGATTCAGATGGTGAAAAACTACAAGAAAGGGTGAGAAAAAAAAAATGATTAACTGGCATGTTGGGAGAACTTTATTAACCCTATAAATGAGCTCATTCATCTACGCATTTCCCCTTTTCGCTGTCCACTGTGTATGTGTTAGTTAGCTAGTTATTTAAGCACAATTTATTGGGCCACATGCATCATTTGAGTGGATTATAAACTGAAATAATAAACTTCCTAAAAATGCCCAACTTTGAATTTAGTTTTTGCATAAATTTCACAACTAACATAAATAAAACATGTCGAATGTCTTCTTCTTCTGGAGCCAAACAACTCATTTAAGATGCACATAAATGCTGTGGTGCTTCAAACTAGGACAAAAGTGCATGTCTTTCAGTTTCACCTGTAACCAACAGGAAACAGCAGCTCAAAATACAGGGTGTGCTTATCTTTATTAGTTCGTCTGAATACACATGAAAGGACAGATTGTGAACTTTGAGAGAAGATACAGACCTCATTACAAGATGCCGTAAAAGCTTTCATTGGAACAGCGAGAGACAACAAGAGATGTTTACTGATGTGAGGTGTGAGGCGTGAGTGCACGCACGTCTTAGCTGTGGCTAAAATGGCTCCACATCGACTAAATATTTGACTACATTTACTGGTCAGTACCATCGCAATGGAAAATAAGTCCTGCTCACAGCATGTTCATCAGTGTCTGCCAGCAATCCCACAGCGCACAGCACCATTTTGATCATGATGTTGATTATTAGGTGTCCAAAATCCAATTTAAAGCTTAGTAGAGAGTAAACTATTGAGTGTCAAGTATATTAAATGGAGCAGTGAGTGAACAAGATGGTGATTAGACACAGAGCCTTGAGTCTTTTTACTGCTTTTTCCTGATCAGAGATCTGCACAGGTTTAAACTGGATGGAGGTGGAGTTGTGCTGGAAGTCATGTGAGGTTAAGACCTTGTATTTAATGAGAAAAATAAGGAGAAAAATGCATCAGGCTCGATCCCGTCAGCCCCGTTTGAACTTTGATGTGCAAATTTGCCAGGTTGCCTAATATCCAGCCACAGAGAAACAGGAAATAGGACCAAGTTCTCATATTAATAAACAGGTTAATCTTGATTTGAATTACCATTAGAAGAGGATTAATGTGGGTGAAGCAGGATTACATCAGATAACTTGAAATTAAACATGTCTGTTCTTTTTTTAAGAGAGACATTTTTTAGTAAAGATATATTACAGTGGCTGGTAAATGGCCTGTGAGTATTTAACCAGGTATTCTTTGTTTAAATAAATAAAAAGCGGCATTCTGCTCAACCTGTTTCTCGCTATGTGTCGTGACAAAGGTGTTTGATGCTGAAAGGTGTACTGATGGTAGACCAGGTGACAGGAATGACAATAATGCTGGGTTGACAGCAAGCAATTGATTCATCGCCGTCTTGCCTCTACAAAATGGAGAGAAGAAAAAGTAGATGAATTTCCACTTTCGTCCCCACACCTGCATCTAGAGCAACCGTCTGACAGGAAATATTGTGGATATTTTAGCGTGCCTGTGTGGGTGTCTGCCTTCGTCAGTTTGTTAATAGAAAGAAGAACCAGAAGTCAGACATCCAGACAAACGCAAGATGACGCAAGACATGTTGTCTTTGCTTCACTTCTGCTGAAACCGCATACAGACCAAAGACCTTGATTCCTGTTGTTTTTCTGTTTGTGTTTGTGTTATTTCCAGAAGAGTTCCAAGAAAAAGGAGAAGGAGAAACAGGGCTGTAAGGGCTGCAATGAGAGCTTCAACTTCACCAAGCGCAAACATCACTGCAAGTCTTGTGGAGCGGTGAGCACAGATGGAACAAGAGGAATTTGGCCGGTGTTCCGGATGGGATATGGAGAAAAGTCAAGGAACAAGTTTGGAAAAAAAAATCACACTATTAACTGTGTGTCTCCCTCTCTCTGTCCTTCTGCAGGCCATCTGTGCAAAGTGTTCAAAGACCTTGGACAACAAAACGAGCCGAGTGTGCCCCGAGTGTTTTGAAGCCAGCCTCAGCCTGGACAGTCTGTGTGGTGGTGGTGAGCAGAGAAGAAAAGCCGCCCCTGAGGTGAGACGCATAAAAAAAAAACAACACACACACACAAGACTGAACAGCATGTGCGTGAGGTTTATTTTTTCTGCCAGTCTGATGCCACAGATGTCTCACAGTTGACGTGCACACTATTATCCCACTACAAATGTTACTGGAAAACGCTTTTTTGCACCATTTGGATATAAATAAAGAGGCTTATTTGAAGTCACTCTGTTATGTGAGTTGTACACACACACACGCGCGCGTTCACATTGAAAGATCAGCTAATCTGCCTCTGATAACTAATACGATAATGAGATCTGGACCAGTCGCATATTCTGCTGACTCAACAGTCTGCCGGCTTCAGGTGTCTGTACGTCTGTCTGCGGATGGATGTACAGTCCACTCTGGGGTGTCTGACTAGAGGACACTGGACACACTGCGTCGCTGCAGTCGTCACACGATTACTATGATTCAGCTTTCGTCCCGTCTCTGTGACAGCACAGACACCGCAGGCTCATCTCTGCAGTGAGATCAGTCACCACACGAGGGAGCTGGAGGCCGCAGTAAAGTGAGACAAGGGCCAGCATGAGCTCCAGCACCACCTGTCCATGTCCAAATCCCAATGTGTCCTAAATAGTTGTTATGTAACCGTGAGCTGAGGCCCTGGGTTGTCATTGACTCATAAAATTTAAATGTCCAGACGCAGAGATAGAGTTTTTAATTGCCCCTCTCCACATTCTGTTCAGTCCAACGTGCAGCTCTTAGCCTGTCATTCAGCGAGATAAAATCACTGACCGCCCGCTGGTTGTTGTGTGTCTTCAGAGACAGACATCGCTAACAGCGGAGAACTGCCTGCTGTGTGGGAACCTCCAAGTGCAGGAGAAGGGAAAGAGTTGGACAAAGATGTGGGTGGCTGTCAGCAAGGCTGAGCCGCTGGTGCTGTACTTGCAAACCAGTGGACAGGTAAGAGGAAACACGCCCAGTCTTTTATACGTTTCAACCACTTGGACTATGAACTGCTCTTGTTGGTTATTTTACCCACTGTGGACAACAAAAAACAAATCTTCCTACTTTAAAACTGGCCGTGAAATGTCTTTTTTGATTATACCATGACTCAGAACCATCACAGATCTAACTTTAGGACAATAAACATTGCTTAAGTTCCTGCACACCTCAGCCCCCTCCTATACATGTGCTCATCTTCTCCCTACATCCGCCTGCCCTTCCTATCCTCCCGCCCGCTTCCTCCCTTTGAGGCAGGACATCTGTGCGGTGTGACGCCTACACACATCGCTGACTGCGTGTAGGTCGAATCTGTCCAACCCCGCCTGTCTGTGCTTTGTAGATTTGGGCCAGGAGGATTTAGCTGTCCTGAATCTGACCCCAGGTATAGCTGCCGTCAGCGGCGCCGGTCCGCCGCGGCCCCTGGATTCTGGTTCGCCACCGAGCGCATGACACAACTCTCTGGACGCTCTGTAGTTCCTCGAAATCTTGGCTCTGGTTGTTGCAGGAAATCTGCTCGTAACATTCCGGGGAAACGTACGAAACCGGCTGATCCCTTTAAAAAGATTACCAAGGCAGCCTGTCAATCTCGGCGGCGCGCTAAGAGTCGAATTTTGAATAAAATGCTTTGCATATTTTGAAAGGGTTCTGCGGTGCCGTGTCATTCACAGCGCACGGCTCACATGTACAGTCAGCCTTGTAAAGCCTCTCCGGGTTTCATTTCCAAGACTAATATCCCAATCTCACTGCAGAAAGCTGCTATTCCAAAGATTAGGATTAATATGAGTTGGACGAGCATTTTCTGATTATACAGAAAGAACGCGGGGGGAGGGAAGGCAGGGTTTACTGTATGTGCTTGCATCGCTTCCCCTTCCCTCAAAGTAATGAATGCCGCAGCCGTAAATACGACCACGTTTCTTCCAACCTGTTTTTTTTTTGTTTGTTTGTTTGTTTGTTTTCTGCAGGACACCAAGGGGTCGCGGGCGGTTCCGCTCCCTGGGTTCGAGGTGAGCGCGGTACCGGCAACAGCGGCCGAGAAGTCGGAGGTCAAACACGTGCTCCGGCTCAGTCACACCCAGCAAACTTTGCTCTTAAGTGCCCAGGACGCAGAACTTCAAGCCAAGTGGGTGGACGTCCTCTCCAAAGCCGCCCGCGGAGAAACACCCACGGAGGAATCAGCGAGCCTGACGGAACACAGGAAGAGCCAGTAGCGCCCTCCCCCTCCCCCTCCCAACCCCCCCGTCGGATTGATCAACTCTCCTTCCCTCTCCTGTGTATAGAGCACACATTACTTGAATTCACTTTATCTCTGCACTTTTTGTTTACCCCCCCTTCGAAAAAGAGGACCACTCAATCCTCCCTGTGCCACTTCAACCCTGTTATCACCACACAGTTGTTTCTCCCCCTCCTCCTCCTCCCCCCTCCATGTTTCCTGTCTTTCCTCGAAGACACACAAATAAGAACAATGTCACCAACGCCACTGGTTAGGATATTTTATTTCTCAGTGTTTTCCAGCAGCTGGAGCGGAGCTTTGAAAAACTTCTTTTATTTGTAATATAGCGGAAGAAAGTTCCTGTATGATTTGTTTTTGTTTTTTTTTTTTAAAAAAGAAAAAAGATGAAGATCCTTGTACATTATTCAACAGTGTTGTGAAGCATTAACTCTTTTGTTGTCTTGTCTTTCCATTTGTGCGGATGTGTGCAAGCGTGTGTGCGTGCGTGCGCGTGTATGTGCAGTAAGTGTGTGTTTTGAGTGTGAGCCCGCTCCTGTGTTGATTAAGTATTGGATGTTAGTGTAAGAAGCCCGTGCCACCTCTCTGTCCTCGGACGCGACGGTGGCTCACCGGGCGTTGTACAGTATGTATACTATAGTATGATGTAAGGAAACGGAAGAAAAAAAAAATTACATTTAACTTAAAGAGACACAGAATTGTGTACGTTTGTGGCTGGCCACCTGATGCTCCCACTGTCCTGATGCTCCCGTCGTACAGACCCTGTCCTCACGCGCTCTCCTGCGTCGCTAATCTCACCAACGTTGTCTCTGGACTCTGGACCATTTTAAGCCTGATCCAACACACACTTTTACATCTCTCATTTTGCGTGAGAACAGGATCACGCTGCTTCACCTCTGATCCCGTGCTGTATGTTCAGACAATAGCTCCACTCCAGTACCAATGCAAGCTAAATACATCCCGTGTAGTTCTCTCTCTCTCAGCATAGCAACCGTTTGCCGCTTATGTCCCTTCAGTGATGTGATGGAAACCAAGTACTGTACTGTTAAACAGATTATTCTGCCTTGCCTCCTGTACCCTGCTCCTATCAGCACCAGCCTTTAAGCAAAAGTAGCGCAAATTAAAAGAAAAAAGAAAAAAAAAATAGTCATTGGATCTCTTTGTGCATGTAAACTCAAGTCATATTTATGTACCGTGCTATGAAACCTCGCCCCCGTCGCTCTTTTTTATGCTCCGGAATCCATTCTTGTCGTACTGTAAGTGAGCAGAGTCAACATTGAGTGTTTTTGAACATGGATTGTGCACAGTGGAAAAGCAGTCAAGCATATCATCAATAAACAGACGTGGTTCGTTCGGTGCCACACTGTCCAATAAGTGCTTTGCACGTCTCGGGTTTTCTGTTCACGACACTGTTTCTCTTGATGTCACGCACGCAGCAGCTTGTAAGGTTTCTCTGTTACCAAAGTTTAGTTTTAGTTCTTTTTTTCTCTTTGTTTTCACATCAGGTTCACTTCTGCTTTTCTCTTCAGTTCGCGCATTCGTATAGTGTGGTAGTAGGTTGGGCTGTGGTGCCAAAATGATTGTAAACTTTCACTACAGAGGTGAGCAAAGCCGAAATCAAAAGAAGAAAGAAAAAGCTTCTCGGCTGTTCTAACAGCTCGTTCATTTGCCTAGTTTAGCATTTGATAAAAGCAGTTTTGGGTTAAGATTGATGTTGTTTATGGTTTATCACAAATAATCAGTATGGTATAATTTCATACTTTGACGCTTATTCTGCCGAGCAGCTTCTCCTCTTGATTTGTGTCCCACTTATTTCCTTGGAAATTAATGTTTTAGTGAAGCCAAGGTGCTGGTGCTTTGCAGAAAACTTGGAACATCGCTTATTTTAAACAAAACAAAACAAAAAAAAAAGTTGAAAGTCACAGCCAGCGTAAAATAGCCCAGTCCACTAATGGACAGCATATGTATACATAGATATGTATTTATAATCTTAAATTTTAGAAACTCACAGTTCCGAGCTCTGCTGACTTGCCAAGTGTTAAACTACAATGTGATGTGCTCCAAGAATGGCTGTAGAGCTTTTTATTTATTTTAGTTATCTATTTTATTTTATTTTTTGCTAGACCACGGACACCATTGCTCTCTCTTGAAGATGTGAAATCTGCTTCACGGCGAATCACCCGCTGTAAATTAAAGCCATGTGATTACACTCTGTCCTAAAGCCTTGCAGCTGAATAATAAAAGTCACATATGAGAGCACGAATAACATGTTAAATACACTTTAAATAAATTCTATATACTCCAGCAGCTCTTAGCTCCAGTTTAAGCTCAAATACTTGTGCTTAAGTGCAAAAACTAATGGTTGAGAGATTTCACTTAAAACCGCAAATAAGATAAGATTTAATCTCTGGAGACTCTGATTTCTGGCATCTCCACATCTGTGCTTTAGTATTTCTAACTTCAATTCTGTGCATTTTTTCTCGTCTCTTTCTTGAGTTTTTGCAGGCATTCGACTTCGACTGAAACTGCTGGAACTAAAGCCTTTGTCAACACGAGGTCAAATACACTGTGTCTTTAAAAATAAACAAATAAATAAATAAACAGCCTTCTGTGAGCAGCAATATAGCCAGCTGTCGCCATGATAACTGCACCGAAACTCGCTGTGCTGTGGCGTTGTTAGTTGTAAGGCGATCTTCTCAAAGTGGAAAGTGCTGCAGACGGAGCGCTTTATGGTCATGTGATCACTTCTGTTTCAATCTGGTGTCAGAAGATACTGGTCCCACTGAGCCACTGTTTGTGTGTGCGTGCAGTTGAAACCACATAGCTGACATGAGTCTGAATGCTGAACGTGCAACACGGCTTGATCCTTCAGCATCTGCAACTAGAGTTGTAGTTTAGTTGTGGAGGCTTCAGGAGACGGAAGAAAGTCGCAACAAAGGAGGGAAAGATTACAGGAAAATCTGACTTACTGGAAAAGGTTGGGTGTGATTTGTGTGTATAAAAGGAGGTGTAGAAAAGATGTCGAGCACATGCTGATCTGCGCCTTGATGTAGTTCACTTTCCACTTCACTCCCTTCCTCTGTTTTGTCTCTGTTTTTGCAGCCTCCTCTCATTTGTCAGTTCTTGGGGGCATAAACTTATCAACGTGTGCTTTCATAAAAATAAAAAAAAATAATAATAATAAAAAATAAAAAAAATAGTGGACGACAGATAGTGGGAGGTGGCGTGAACCATAACTTCTTTATTTAGCAAGTCAACACCATGTGTCAAAATGATGAATTGGAAGGCTGGCGTCTCGTAGAGCCGTGAGCTGCGGCGCAGAGATAGAGAGGAAACTGCTGACTGCTTCCTTCTGTCGTGTCTTTACATGCTGAACATCCAGAGCAGAGCAGAGCAGGGCCGGGTGGGTAATGGGTGTCTGTTGCAGGATGGAGATCGTGCTGAGATAAGCTCTCATCATCTCTCCAGAGTCCTCTCCGACAAGACTCTATTCTCTTTGAGAATATATCCAAACAGCTGTTGGGTATTTTTTTTTTCTTCTTTTTTTGTCTGACAGCAAGAAAAAAGTTGTGTGGCAGCTTTCCTCCCTCCTTGTTGTTTGCGAGGGATAATTTCTCACTGTGTAACCGTCTTTGGGCCTAACAGCACTAACAGCTGTCTTGGCCAAGCTTGCAGCAGAACTGTATCACGTTGAACTATCAGAGGCCCCAAGGTTTCCCATAATGGCTCTATTCACCGACGGCACAGACCTCGGGGAACAACAAGGCAAGGTTGGCTGATCGGAGCCTTTGTTGCCGCCTGCAGTGTTAAATGGAACTGTTACAGTGGAAAGCAAAGCAAGGCAGAAATTTCCAGATTTGTTCAGGGCTTCAGGTTGTGACCACGATTCTGTGAGGCTTAGCTCCTCTCCCACAACAGCTGAGGAGAATGGATTTAATGGGGAAGCTGTTATATGCCACTGGAGTGTAAGCCTCTTACCAGCTGTTTGTGCATCAGTGTACTGTACTGAGTGTAGTGTCACAGACATATTTGCATAGCGCATCTCGAGACCTGTGGTCTCCGCACCCTTTGAGAAAGTGCAAAGAACAAATGCCGTTCACTTACTCATATCTTCTCTTTTTGTCACTTGTCCTCCTTTAGTCATCCTGTCAGCCTGTCAGCCCAAAAACTAAATGAATTATTCATTTTTGGGGGATTTTGTACAACTTTAATGGGTCGCAGCCAATAACTTCCAGAATTGCCTCTTTGTGGGGAGTTGGAAAAGTCACTTACAGGTGCTTTTTTGGTTTGCACATCAAGAAATGAAGCTGGAACCTAATCATTTATTTGGAGTTTCTGTCCACCTTCTGAAAGTCCGTCCAGTTTTGGTTTAGCTGCTAAGTGCTTTTGTTCACCAGCTACTTACTCTGTTTCTGAGCAGCAGGATTTTTCAGAGCTTTTTGGCTGAGGACTCAAAATGACATTATGCAGCGGTGAAAGCGAAATTGCATGAAGGATGCGTAAATAATCAGCTGAAACTCGCTGCACAGCTCTGTGAACTCAGCTGCAGTGGCTAGCTTCAGATTAAGGTGTAATTTTCTGGTATCATTTCCCATCTACGTTTTTGAAGGTGCAATTTTCTGCAGATTCGTCGTTGCAATCGATTCCCTCTACGTTTGTGAGATTGTTTCAGTGTTGCCATTTGAATTTCTTTTATTACATCATATTGATTATATTCATTTTAAAGCCCAGACTTTGAGACTCTTAGATCAGGCTATTAAACTATCCATTGTGGGGCAGATACAATCTTAACTGGTTGGTCTCTCTTCTGGCATCATCTCCAGGTCAAACTATTTATGTAACATGTAGCTCACATAGTAATCTCCATGTTTCAATTTCAAGCAAGCAAACAGTTGCAACCACTTCCTGTAAAGGAAGCGGTTTCAACTGACAGACTGACAGCTCTGGTACCTGCATTTTATTTTTTTTGCCAATTTAGGTTCAACACTCTCTGCAACACATGTTCTTCTAACACTGGAAAGGTTCTCTCATAACTCTTTTCTTTTTTCCTTTGGAAGTCAGATGTCGTTACAGGCGTTAATTCTGAGGACATCACATCCCGGCCTCGTCTCTGAGACAGGACTCCAGGTGTCCAAGAGGAAACGTCCTGCTTTTAATCAAAGGATCTGAAGGTTCACCATAAAGGTTTACTTGACGGTGATGAATAGTCACACCAGTAACAGTTCATCACCAGAGACAGTGTCATTCTTTGTCTCATTCACAGCCTGAGTGGAGGTGTTGCAGCGGAAAAAAGGGAATCTCATTCAGATTAACAGCCACCGGAGAGGAGTGGTCATCCTACCATTATATTCTAATTAGAAATCGTTAAGATGGATTTGACTATGATGATGATTTCAGATCTATTTAAGTAAATGACCAGAATAGCTGTATAATCTATGGTCCCATTAGCTAGAGCACCATGACTTTGACTTGCTTCCAAATCCTTCTTGTAACACTAAACAACATTTCTATGGTAATTTTTAAGTAAATCTAATGCCTGATTTATTTCCCTGAGCTCCACACCTGTTTTAATCCCATCCGATATGTAAATGTGTGAACTCACACGCACTCTCACACTAAATTAAATTGCCTAAATGAGCACATCTAATGAAGAAGCCATAACTCAACATCATCTACTCTGGGCCATTGAACAAATGATGCTGTCAGACACTGGACCTGAATGTCTTATTATACGCAGGGACTCATCAGCTTGTATGGAGCATTGTGAAATGACGTGGAGCCACATGGCATCATCTGAAGCTCTTCGAAAGGAGCAAGGAATAATTTTAAATGACGCTGGTCATTTTAAAATGGGTCATTTGGCAGATGCAAGTGAATAAAAACCCCACAGAGAGACAACTAAACAAAATAACAGCAAACATAACATAGTTTTTCTGAGATAAATAAAAATGTTATTATCAAAATGCATCCAGGCACTACTTTAGCAATTACTCTGCCCGGAATATACAGTCAGTATGAAGTGGTTTTTAAAAAAAAGCTCTCGTGCATCCGGAGACAGTGTCCAATGTTCACTTGTGTGGACAACATGTGCTGTTATAAAAATGCTTTCTGTGGCCATGTTCTTCAAAAGGCCTTGTAATGATGTGAGTGTTCATATTTCGGAGGAATGGAGGAGGACAAACACACAGAGAATCTAGGTAAGAAGTGGATCACAGTGGCTCCACTAGACCATGGCAGCCCTGATATAAAAAGCCTTTCTCCTTTATGGAACCCAGTGCCGTGCCTGTTCTCTTTCTGACTCATCTCTCCTTGCCAAAACAATGAAGTTTGTGCTTCTATTTCCGCCACAAATTAACAACTCAGCACGATGCACCTCGCATAACCATCAAGATGCCCATTTTTCCAGTCCTGTTCAGGCCGAGCTATACCTCACGGCTTCTCTTCTTCTCTTCTTTGATTTCTTGCCTTAAGCGAGGCTGTCCGGCTGTTCGCATCCCCAGTTGCATCAGTTGTGATAACACAGCTTGGCGCACATGGATGACTGAGCACTTTAAGAGCCTGCGTGATAGCTGACACAATGAAAAGGCAGTTTTCTCGCAATGTTTCTAACAGGCTTTCCTTCCCTTTTCTCCTCTTTGTCTGTGACACTTTTTTTGTCCACCTCTGTGGTGAGTGACAGGGCTGATGAAATGTCTAGACTACAGGTTCTGAGAACGCTACAGTGGTGGTTAGCATTGATGCCTCACAGCATGAACACTAGGTTCTGTGGTAGTTGTACATGTTTTTCCTTCCACAGTGCAAAGACCAAAGGTGATAGGTGTGAATAGTGTTTTGCCTTTCCGTGTTAGCTCTGTGATAGACTGGTGACTAACCCTGGCTCTTGCCCAATGCCAGCTGGGTTAGGTTCCTGTGACCCTCTAGGAGTAGTATAGCTGTAACATATAATATACGAATGAAACATGGCACAAACACGGCAGATATTTAGCTTTTTACACCCAGAGAGAGACAAAGTCGACACATGCATATGGGGTTTGAAATTGAAGTTTGACAGTTATGACTCATCAGAGAATAGACAAAGTTCCTCTGAAGGGTGTCTTGTGGTGTCTCGCAACACACTGTTGTTAGTGGGGGCTTCTGGGGGCTATGGGTTGAGGGATCATCTCACAGATACTTTATCAGTTTGAATTCTAGTGAATTTGGAGGCCAGGTCGACACCTTGTGCTGTTTTTCTTGTCTTTTTTAGTTGTTCCTAAACCGTTTTTAGTGTCTGTGTCAGGCTGCATCCTGCTGGGGATGGCTGCTGCCATCAAGGAGTGTCATTGCGATGGGGTGGGGGTGTCTGGTCTGGTCTAGGTTGGTAGTACATGTCTAAGTAACATCCACATTAATGCCAGGTCCAAACGTTTCCCAGCAGAACACTGAATTGTCACAAGATGGTCAATGTTATTCACTTTTCCAGTCAGTGGTTTTAATGTTGTGGCTGATCGGCTAGCTGAAAATTCATGTTATTGTCTTTCCCGCGCCGACCTGCTGTATACAAATGTGTCTAAATGCTCTGTCTCTCTCTCTGTTTGAGAACCTCCATTTTCTTCTTTCATCTTTCATCACAGGAAGCATGCAGATGAGGGGCTGAAGCGTCATGAGACACATCCCCAACCTTCTTCTTGTTGTTGTTGTCAGTCAATCTTCTATTTTAATTCAAACAGAGCTGGAGTGACTGCATGAACTCAGGTGCACTCTTGGCCTTGTTTCCTCATACTTCAAAAAAAAAAAGAAAAAAAAAGTCTCTCCTATATTTACTGCTTCAAGGATTTGCTCAGACACACGCACAAAAAAACTGTTAGCAAACAGTCCATGTACCATACAGGCTTATAAGTAAAGACCACTAACATTTCTAACTCAAATCCCCAACAAAAAGTTTGTCTGTGCCTCGCCTCGGCTGAATTACTCTCCCCAGCTCTGCCACAGTAATGCTGCGTCTGCTGTGTCCGAGCAAAGCCGTGCATCTGTATCCCACGGCTTACAAGCTGGGCACGTCTGATGTTGCATCGCGGCCAAGAAATGCTTGATCAACTCAATTTCCTCCTAAAGTCTCATTCCTCATACCTGCCATCCGTTTCCTATCACCTTTCCCTTCCATTTCTTCTTTTTCCGTCTCCCCCTCTCTCTCTGTCCCTCTCAGTGAGCGCATGGAGGTGCAGATTTATGGAGCAGCCAAAGTCGCTGATGGCCTCGGTCCAGCCTGAAAAAGTGATTTGTTCAGAGATTACAGACACAGAAGACAGAGAGAGACATATTAATGACGTTACGGACAAATCGTCAGTGTGAATCTGATGGAAAAAAAGGAAAAAGGGAGAACCGGGTGACCTTTAGGAAATGGTCCCTGTTTAGTCTGACAACACCAAATCTCAGCAAGGTAGAGATACAGGTCATCTTTAATGACTCTGACGTTTACCTAAAGAGAAGTCCTTTTCTTTTTCTTTTTTTATGTAGGATGACTCATACTTGGGACAGTGACCATCCGTGGGTTTTACTTGCGCATCAAAAATCTTTCAACAAAGCCATTCGTCCCCTATGTTGCGGGCGCACTAATTGTTCCTTGGGTGGTTCTGGATATGCAAGCACTTAACATCTGGCTGGATGTTTGTTTTGTCGTGTTGGAACTAGCCAAGGATGCTCGGCAGGGGGGGGCACCTTCAGCAGTCTCCTTCGCCCAGACCTCCAGCCATATGTGGCGCTGTGTGAGCATCAGCGTTGATGGTGTGAGATGGTGCCCCCTTTGGTTCCGCTTAATTACCTGCGTGATGGAGTGGTTCCCCCCAGCAGGGCTACTGTGCCACGAGGTGTCAGGGGCAGGGCGGACACACCGAGCTCACCACTCTCACCTGCCTCCCCTTTCCCCGACTCTCTTGTCAGACCAGATTAATAATAAAACAACCCAAGAAGGCTTTGTTTTATCTTTTCTTTTTTTTTTTTTTTACATTGTACATTTATATATTAAATCTTTCTATTCACCGACGGCACAGACCTCGGAGAACAACAAGGCAAGGTTGGCTGATCGGAGCCTTTGTTGCCGCCTGCAGTGTTAAATGGAACTGTTACAGTGGAAAGCAAAGCAAGGAAGAAATTTCCAGATTTCGATGCCATGTCCAAAAACACTTTTTTTTTTTCTTTTAATACAGGAAAATAATCATTACTGATTGTCCCCAGCTTCATTAGAACGGCTCCTGTTTGTTTAATGAATTGCACAAAGTACAGAGAACACAATCCTGGATGGGAAATAAAGAGGAAGGCGCCGGGAGTCCAAACTGTACCCACGGAGATTATGGCAGGACACATTAACTGTTGCTGTAGCAACCGTAGCCAAATCAGAAGAAAACACGAACATTTTATGCAGACAAATTTCTCAAAATGTCCTCATCGCTCTGTTTCTGCGTTTCTTTCTCCGTTCTCTCCCTCCTCATTACTTACCGTCAAATATTCTTCAAATCTGATCACCTGGAGGAGGTTTTGCAGCTCTGGACAATTTAACAGAATGTTTATTCAAATGGAAGCTGCACATTCAGACTCTTGTTTCATCTGTATCTTAACTCATAAATAACTTAACTCATAAGGACAAACTCAATAACCTTGTGTGACATTGGAAGCTGAACCCCAATCTCTTATCTGTAGTAGCACTGCAAAACCTAGACACTTTTAGGAGACTTGTTTTTTCACTGAGTGGTAATAATGAGCTTTTGCTCAGCGCCTCTGGGTCCTTACCTAAATTTTCTAATGGTATGCTAATGTCAGTCCAAAACACTTCAATCAGGGATGATAGTGTGTGTGTTTGTGAATGATGAGGCAACCTGCCGCCTGAACAAAGACTCCCAGTGCGTCTGAGGAAGTGTGTGATGGTTGTTCAGGTGAACAGGGCCGCGCCTGTGGAGACACTTATCACCCACAGCAGAAACCGTCTCATGCATGCCCAGAATTCTCAATGGCGCTCGACCCGACATGCAGCCTGAAGGAGAGAAGCAGTTCTGCTTTCACATGTGAACGTAAAGTGAAAATAGGAACCTCCATTATGTGTGCGTCCAGTTTCTTGTACAATGTCACGTGTACAAGACTTAACAAGGTCTTTTCCACGCTCAATAATAGATGACTTCTTTTTTCATTTCAGCTGTTATTTTCCCTTAATAACATTTGTTATTTAATTTTTTTTTTTTATTATTATTATTATTATTATTTTTTAGACGAAGTTCTACTAAAAACCGCTGTTCCTCATTCTTTACTTTGTGAACACACTGACGTTGAGTAGCTGAAACCATGTCTGGAAACCAGGCCAGCACACGCCTTGCATCATTTCGCAGGTTGACCACAGGCGTGTGACATGGCGAGAAACAGAAAGAGAAGCGAGAAGAAGAGAAGAGAAGTCTTTTTTGTATAAGTCTGAGGTATAGCGACGATAAGAATAACTCCGTGTGGTTAGTGAGACAGAAACAGGTGTTTTGACTGAATGCAGACAGCAGTGACTTGGCTGAGCTGAAAGACCCCCATTTCTTTCATTTACACCTCTCACATCCATGAAATCTCTCAGTTTTCTAACCCTAAATACTACAGATGCTGTTAAAGTGATCAAAAACACTACTTTAAGCATAATCATTTAACAAAACAAAATCTGATCTCTAAATCTGTTTGAATGAACCCAGGCATTGGAGTTTTGTGCCAAGAATAACTGCAAATGTGTTAACTGAGCCATGTGTCTCTGTGACTTTTTAAAGACTGGGTTTACGTCACGCACTGTGTGTTCTGCAAATTTGCAACAAGCACTGAAGCATCACGTCCTGATAGGCTCGAAGAGAGAAGCGGTGCGACATCCTTCTCGCTAAGTGCGGTTCATTGCTGCTGTACTCAACACTGTCATGCTCACAACGCGCAGCTCTGAAACACAACTTGACCTGACCTGATTTAATCCATAAAGTCATTTTTGCTTTGGTCGACAAGGTCTCGACTGATCACTTCATCTCTCCTCGTCCTCTCGGGCGCTCATCCTTTGGCGCGACAGCAGCCAGCCACAGACAGCGCGCTGCCCGCACCGGGCTTCAGAGCAAGTGAATGTTGTGGCGAGAGGGCAACGTGTGAGGACTCCGTGGATGACAGACTCGTCGCTTGGAATTAAAATCGCGAGGAGAAGCTCGGGCGAGACACAAGCTCCAGAATCCTGACTTGTTTGCCTCGTTCCGGGCACAGAGGAGCATCGCTGTGCGGTCTTTACGCACGACCGAAGGAGCGGCTAGAGGAACGTCTGCCTCTCAGCACAATGTCCGCGGCAACAGCTTCAATTGCAGATGTGTCCAGAACTGAAAACACAGGTAAGACAGAAAACCAGAACGTCAGATTCATACACCCCAAGGAGACGGATGTTTGTTTATGGCACTGCGCTCTTGTGATAGTTCTGCTTCTTGCTCGAGCAATGCTCCTTAAATGTATCGTCATTTATCAACATGATGTTATATGTGTATGAAAGAGAGAGGGTAAACGCTGGACCGTCCTATATTCGAACATGCTTTCAGGGACTTGCAGTACCTACTGTGCTGGCAGTTTCTTTATTCTTGCACTAGGATTAATAGTCAGCGTGTGTTATATGATGCAGTGAAACACTGCAACAATAATAATGAAGGGCATGTTGCATGTCAAAGCAAGCATTTACTTGTTGTCAGATTAGAGGGCGTTTTGGTGATGAAAGAAAGACAGAAAAGTACGGAGAGGAAGTGAAGAAAAGGAGTGAGAAGTCAGAAACTCATCGAGCCGATTCAAAGCTGGACGTCTCACACGCACGCAACGACACATGTGCACACCAGTTACATAAATGCGACGTTCTTTGGCTCTTTACACTGAATTGTGCCCTTGTGTTACATAAACGTGAATATGGTGAGATAATGCCAAAGGCCTACATGGAAGTATTTATCCCAGTTGAGTCTGCCCCACTGCCATAAAGATCAGAAGAAATAAGCAGAGCGTGTTCTTGTTCTCATCTCTTCTTCTTCTTCTTTTTAAGTGGTAGTCTGACAACGAAACTTTTGAAATAGTTGTCCCTGCCCTGATAAAAGTGCACAACATGTTTTTTCTTGAACATAGATAATCTCCTCCCTTTGAAAAATACAAAGAGGAAACAGTTTGAGGCCTCCTCTGTCACAAGTCTTTTACAACTACAGTAAGCGACAAATAGAAGCTGGTTTCTCTCAGTTTTGACTTTTTCTGAGGTTGGTCACATTATTCTTCTGTTGAACAGTTGGATTATTCTATTTATTTCCTTGTTTCACAATAAAAGTCATTATGCCAGACTACTTGTGCTCTTAGCTAACACAGCCCTGCCCTTCCTGTTGTACACCAACGCCCTGCTGTGCTGTATGATAATAAGTTGTTCACCATATGGCCCGTGCGTTACCACCAACCTCGCAGGACTTTTGCTTAATCATTTATCACGTTTCCTGCTTTGATACTGTTAATGGAACGTGACACCCAGCTGTTTCGGGGTGGGGGGGGGCTGTATTTTGTCGTGCAGCCCCACAGCGGTGATAGCTGAGGGTCCCACTCCAAAGTGAATCTTATCTGCAGTGCTTCCTCTTATGGTTCACCCTGAATTGTTGTTGTGCAGCTCCTGAGTTCTTTGATCATCTCTGTGAATACAAATGCCCTCTGAAGACGGTTAACTCTCCGTGTGACGTCGTGAGGCGAATGCATGTTTAGCGTAGGCAACAAAATGCTGTGTCTTCAGCTGACCACCTGCTCTCTCTCTCTCTCTGCTTCAGGTCGTCCCCAGGCTCAGTGCACACCCATGCCACTGCCGGCTCTGGGCACCCAGAGGATCATCCAGGGCAATGGCACCAACGTGGGCACAGTCATTTCTCTGCAGTGCCCCGCCAAACACAAGTTGGTAGGCGAGCTGACATGTGTCATGGACACCAACAGGACCCACTGGGTTGGGGAGACCTATTGTGAACGTGAGTTGAAAGCGACTGTAGAAAGTGATACCTTTAAGTGACAAGACAAATGGCATTTATTAGTCACCGGAAAATGTCAACTTTTGAATCTAATTATGCGGACATAATATTACCGAAATGTACATGCGTGTGTGGAGCTTAATTGTTCCAAATGTTTCCACTGGTAAAATTGCAAATGCTGCAAAAGTTTCTTTGAAGAGCTTTCACAGCTTATTATTCTGAATATATATTAGACATTAGTTTATCATCATTGTGTCCATGCGAAGAGTTACATAAAGATGTTTAAGGCGGTATTAGAGTGGGCACACACATTTGAGAGAGAATAACTTGCTGCTTGTGGATAAAGCTCATTAAATGATAATGTTAATGCTAATCGAGGCAGAGAGGAATCATTTCAAGCGGGAGCAGAGGTACTCATTATTTGGTGAGTAAGTGGAAAAGTGAGTGCAAGGTTTTAATTATGTTCCATCATCATGAGAGAGAAGCAGATGTCTGAAGTGAGACTGAAACAAATTAAAAATGAATTCGCGTTTCATAGTCCTTTCTATGATGCGCCGTGTTGCAAAGTTACCTTTCAGTTTTTGTCAATTTCCTCAACTGCGAGATGCATTTAAGCCGTCTGCATGGCAGATAATATCTGCAAACCTGGAGTTTGAGGTGGACGTGTTTTCCGTGGCATTTGAGCCTGATCGGGAATTGTTACACACAGATTTTGCGGCGTGATGAATGGAGCTGTCTAATACGCTGAGTGCAGGCCACGGGAATAAAGTCAATAAATCAGTCGACTCTCCTTTTCTGTCACACCGCAGCTCTGACTACCTACAACGATTTCGGTTTCCGTGTGGCCGTCCTGGCATCCATTGTGAGCACCGCCATCATCATGATAATGTCTGTGGCCTTCATCACCTGCTGCTTGCTGGACTGCATCAAAGCGGAGGAGAGGAAGAGGCAGGAGAAGTGAGTGTGCGAGGGGGGGGGGGCAATCACAACAACAGCCTCAACAAGACAAATGTGACAAATTATTTATGACATTATGCTGTACATTACTGAATTATTTGCACAAATGTGGGAATCAAGTGATTCCTAAAGAGTCATGAGATGTATTCTGGTGTAGGCGGGGAAAATGTGTTTTTTCACTCTTACTTTTCCATTGTGTTTTTTTTTCTTTTCTTTTGTGAAACGTTTGACACTTTTCGCTTACTTTGATTGAGAACAAGCCTTTATGCCTGTATGGAAACCCCGTCGTTGGGAGGGGCCGAAGCTACGCGTTGTCTTGTTGCTGAGAGACACTACTTAAACTTGAAAAAATATGTTTTACAAACTCACCCTGCATGAAAACACCTTCTTAAGTGAAGTAAAAGCAATGTGTAAAGCACGTCTGCATTTCAAAACCTGACGATTGCTTTTTTTTTTTAATGGCAGAGAGGTAGACATGTGGCAGTGGGAGGAGGACACGCAGCGTTCCGGGGACAACAGGTCCCGCTATGGTCATAAGGGTCGAAATGGCAACAACAACAACAACAACAACAACAGCAACAACAGCCAGCAGCAGAGGATGCTTTCTCTGTGGGACACCCGTAACCCGGCCCTGGGTGACAGCATGCAACCCTGCAGGTGAGATATGGTCTGGATTTTGTTCAAATGCTCCAAAAAATGTCAACAGATCTGTACAGGAGTGTTAAAGAAACTTCTCTTTTCTTTTTGCAGATGTCAGCAGCAGTACATCTATAGTCCCGCCTGCACCTATGTCCCCCCGCCTCCGCTTTCTGCCCTTCCCGGACACGGCTACGACCAACCCCTCTTACCCCAAAACCCAGAATCTGATCCGCCCCAGTACCCCGGACCTCCTCTGTCCCCCTATCAGACGGCCAGCTCGGGCCTGGTCCCCGTCTTGGAGATGGGGTCTGGTTCGGTGTGGCAGTATGGAGGACAGCAGAGCAGGTCACCGTTGAACAAAGATGAGTCGAGTATGAGGAATATAAACTCAAACAGGAATGTAAACCGCCAAGAATTCCCCATAAGGATTATATCAGTGTGAGGACGCGTCGCACAGGAAGTGAGAACCATTAGTCCAGACTGTTTACAACATGAACTCTATTGATGGGAGAAATAAAAACTACTGTCCGCATGTGTTTGTTGAAATGTCTGCAGTGCTGCACGGCATGAATTCTCGCTGAGACGCGACGTGCCTTTGGTGAACTGTAATGGCACAGCGCCCTCTGTCTGAAAAGGGGAGCTATTGCACTTTCAGGATGTGGAAGGGATTTGTGCTCAAATGTAGTTGCGCTCACGACAACTTGTACTTTCGGGGCAGGAAAGTTTACCTTGTTGGCGAATCTGGAAAACACAGCGTGTAAATATTTTAACGAATGTAAATAAAGACTTCAGCCAGTGATGAGTGGCGTGAGGTGTGAGATTTGATCACTTTACATGCTTCTTCTTCTTCTTGCTTTTATAATTATTTCTATTTTTGGGTGTAAATGTGGAAATAGTGGATCCATCTTCAGTTTAAAAAATAGGAGTGTAATAAAATGATATACACACACACACAGCTGCGCTAGCTGCCTCTGGTCCTGATAATCTTCCAGCCTGCTCAGGCCACCGTTGCTTTCCATAAGTCTCTGGAGGTCAGTCATGTGGCGGCGCTGATGTAATCGGACACCAGAGACACCGGGGAGACCAGGAAGTCTCGCAGGGGGGAGGTCGTCGATCCGATAGGCGAGTCCCACATTATTTGTCAGTATGACAGGTTTGTGAATCAAGGGTAAGATGTTTTCTCTTGTTGCGGATAGCAGGCGGCGGGATCGCCGATCGCCTGCTGAGCTGTGTGGGTGCGCAAAACCTGTCGCTGAAGACTCTATAGCGATAAATGAAGTGTTGGCTTTTATTTAAAGAAGCTTTTGGCTTTATTTTTTACGCTCCTTGAAATTTCTTAATGGGGAGTTTATAGTTTGTACAATTTAGACAGTTTAGCTTCTAACTGAAACCATTTTAAAGGCAGGTCTGTTTTTATTACCGTGTACTTCACAGCAATAAAAAAAATCCAGCCCATTTACACACATAGGAATCCAAAATGTATTTGGAATGATTTATTCGCACTTGATCTACTTGGAACTGTTTTGCTTCTCTTTTATGTGTGTCAAGCTTTTTGCTGGTACTTTAACTACTCTAAGTTAAACACACGGAGATATCACCTATATAATCCAGCTGTAGCTACTGAGAAAAACTGGATCTCATACAACAAGCACACAACAGTGCAGTAAAAATTCACAACAAGTGAAACATCACCAAGGCTGCCTGGCTGACAGCAGACCGTTTCTTTTTTGTCACTGTGGCCCAATTCTCCTCTCTGCTGAAGGAGCTCACTCTTCTTCTACCTCAGCGTTGAAGGTCTTGATTTAATTCATCTGCATGAGCTAGAAAGGACATTCATTTGCTTGCTAACATTATTTTATACAGCGGCCTTTCTAAACTGGAGAATAAACCTCTTAGTTATTTTCAGAGCAGGGCTGATGCCAGGACAAGCTTAGGGAGAAAGTACTTACGGCTAGACGTGATACCTACAGGTCTACGGTACCAGCCCTGACTGTGCAGGGTCATGACTTCTTTCTGACCTCTTCTGCATACTGTGACACAATATGAAATGTTTATATAGGGCTGAGCGCACTTCTTTTTTTTTTTTCACTCTTCCTTGACCAGACTTTGATGGCTACCAGGACCAGCTGCAGAGTGATGCCCAGTTCCTGTGCTCGGATCACCGGCTGGACACCGAGTTGCTTGATAGGCTGGTGCTGCAGCTCAACAGGATCTACCCCCAGATACTCAGCGACAAGGAAGCACACAGGGTCTCAGAAATCCACTAAACTACATTTTTGGAGCAGAGGCTTACTGAGCGGGCACTGGATGTGTACAGTGATTTAACACAGGCTGTGTCTCCCTGCAGTTCAGGACCCTGAGCGTGCCCACAAAGGTCCGACTAGCCGAGCTGTTGAAGCACCTGCACGGGAGAGGCGAAGACGCGTGTCACGAGTTCTACCGAGCGCTTCACATTCACGCTGAGGAGGTCTACTCCTACCTGCCCACCAGAGTCAAACGAAGAGGTGAAAGCAGATTCATCTGAGACATCAGGCATAACATTATGACTGCCTTCCTAATATTGTGTCTCCAAAATAGTTGTGACTCATCAGAGAATGGACATGGGCCTTATGAGGGTGTCCTGTGGTGTCTGAATGTTGTCATTGGGGGCCTATGGGTCATATGGGTTGAAGGGAAGGACCTCTGTGGACCATCCCACAGACACTTGATCAGTTTGGGATCTAGTGAATTTGGAGGCCAAGTCAACACCTTGTGTTGTTTTTCACATTTTTTAAATTGTTCCTAAACAGTTTTTTTGTGTGTCTGTGTCAGGCTATAACCAGCTGGGGATGGCTGCTGCCATCAAGGAGTGTTATTGCTATGGGGTGGGGGTGCCTGGTCTAGGTGGGTGGTACATGTCTAAGTAAGATCCATGTAAAAGTTTCCAAAAGCTTCCCAGCAGATCACTGAATTGTCACAAAGTGGTCAGTGTCATTTACTTCTCCCGACGGTGGTTTTAATGTTGTGGCTGATCGATCGGTATGCAGTCGTTGGATCCCCCGCTGCGCAATGTCCCTGTCCAGCTTTGTGCGGGCTTATCCTATTTAAGACGCGGAGAGAAGCCAGCGTGTTGCTTGGACTGGTTGATGTGACGTTGCACAGGTTGTTATTTAAAGTGTTTTCCCTTTAACCACATTTACTCTCTGTTGCAGAGATGGCTGATACTAAACCGACTAACAATGTGGCAGTCCACCAAGAGCGATCTGGGCTTAATCAGAGAGGTAAATCTACACCTATGTGCTGACTACAGTGAAACAACAGACGGACTGTCTCTTTTACTACCTGAATGCTGGTCTAACATAAAGCACCTGGTTTAATAACTGCTTTAATCCAGGTTTTACTGAAGAATTCAGTGTATGACCTGTTTTCCAGAACAATGGGAAAACCACATTTAAAGTTTTTGACATTTTCATTCTCGTTGTGTAGCTGTGAGCAGGAACTAATGTGCTTCCTCTGTGGTGCGTTCAGGAACACGATCAGATCTGTGACAAGAGAGCTCTCAGGTGCTTTAGTGTTTGCAGTTTGCTTACTCATTTCTGATTTACAGCCAAACTAAACGGTTGACGGATTACTCATTTCACGAATGTGTCTAGTCTGTTCAAATTCACTTTTAATCCACTTAAGATGAAACCTGTGGTAGAGAAGTAGGAGGATAGTGTGATATAATTATACAAAATGTGGCGGCACAGTAATAACTTGTAACTTATGACACATTCATCTGTCCGTTGACTCTGTCTAAACAACTATAATTTGGTTATGTGTTTTTCGTAGCCTTACAGTCTATGTGAGTGTGCGTCAGGGTGCCTCTGTGCCCCCTCGCTGATCCTCCGATAAGCCCCTTAAGCTCGACTAAGCTTTGTTCTTCAGTGAGCGTAGTTGTCTGCTGAACCTTTTAACCCCTAGCATCAGAATGTGGGCCCCTCTGTGTTGCGCTGCCCCACCATTCTTCCCCCCATTACATCCAGGGCTCTGGCTTTGTGGGTCAGTTAAGCTCACGTGCGGAGCAGCTTCCTCTGCCCTGCATTGCTTTGAACAGTCAGTGGTTTGCGTCCACTGGGTCAAAGGTATGTCGGCGGGGAAATAGGTCATCGGTGAGAAGGAAGGAAAACATTCACTCTCAATCTTTGCCGCAGTCCCACGAAATAAATTAGAGCTTGTTTAGGCTGTGAGCGGCCTTGACCTCTTGACTTTAGTCCTGCCTTGATACCAGTTTATAAGTTTATCTTTTTATTTCTTTAAATCTTTTTGCATATTTAGTAAATCTAACTACTAATGAAACACTAATATGTGTAAAGTTTTATTTATAAAAACAGTCACTGATGAGGTTTATTCTCTTCTTTTTTCTTCTACAGGACCAACTTTCTTCCTGAGCTGCTTCTGTTTTGTAGTTGGAATTGCAATCCTCTACTATTATGGAGGTGAGCCGTGCAGAATGATACTGAATCATTCCTCTTTTACCAAAGCTATCCTTATATTAAGAGTTTCTTATTATTTAAGAAAAAACATCCCTAGCATTCCAAGAGGCTGTCCTCATATTTCTTAAAACAGTTTTTCTTCTTTTCTTTTTTTTTTTTTGCAAATCTTTCTCCGCACAGAGGCCGAGACATTGAGATGTACCGGGGGGTTTCTTCACTGCTCTGCGGAACGACTTAGCAAAAATGCGAGATGTGTTTTAACTTCCTATGTGGAGGTTGGAATGCAGAAATAATGAGGCCATTAATGTGGTGAACTGCTTAAGAAGTAGCCCTGTGAGAAGAACAAACTGGAGAATTTGCCTCTTTGCTGTGCCAAACTCGCATGAATCTGCAGAGATACAACTTTTTTCTGTCTGAAACTGCATGTCTTAGAGTTTTAGTTTAAGCATACAAGCAACTAACTGACATTTTTTAACTCTCTTGACATTAACGCAACTCGTTCCGTCAGGATTTCCGCTAACGTCCCTTAAAAAGAAAAGAAAAAGACACACTTTTTTCCTGTATTAGCTAATGTGAGAATCTTGTCTTTTACCTTTTTTTTTTGAGTTAATAACTGAATGTGTTTTTGGTTGCTGTAGATTGAGTCAGCATTCAGTAAGTGTCATCATTAAATGTTTAAATTGTCAGCTTAAGAACTGAAGAGCTAAAAGGCTAATGAAAGGTGGGGGAACGCCCTGTTCTGAGAGGAGAAGTGTTCGGGCAGACCCAGGTGAAAACATTTGTGTGTGGACTGTTGGTGTGTGCAGGCTATAACTTGAATTTAAAATGTTCTTAAATGCACAGATACTATAACAGATGCTACACTTCCAACACCTTAACCCACTTCCAGTGCCTTTCCTGCTGCGTTGAATCAATCCTTGATAATCTACTGAAGTGCAATATAACAACTTTCCCTCAAATAAAGCACAAAAAGTTAAATTCGTCCATGGTTGCGTGTTATTTTTAATATGGTGCGACACAGATATTTGTAGAAAACCAGGTCATTAAATACTGCACACAGTGCTGTGTTCACAGGGGAAATGAGCAGTTACCAGAGGACATTGTTTACGAGCTTTGTCAACATAATAATCATGTGAAAGCATTTACCTCATTGACTGAAGTGCATCAATAAAAACACTAGAGGGCACTGCTCCCTCACTCAGTTCACCAAAGAGGGAACGAGGAGTGGGATTTGAAACAGTGACGGTCCAAAGCAGGCCGCATTAAATATTAATGACAGTCAAATTAATTGGATGAATAAAGTTAATAAAGGGCTGTTTACTTGCCTGCCCCTGAAAGAAGTGTGTGCGAAATGGAAACCCTCTCTGTTCGTTTACATAAATAATCAGTAGGGAAATGGCCACATCAGAGATGGTGTGTACTTTAAAGGTGTGGAGGAGAGCTCAGGTTTCTGATTGCCGGAGATTTGCAGCGCTGAGCAGCACCTTTCTGCCTCTGTCTCCCCTGAAAAAAGAGAGAGAGAGAGCAACAGATAAAACAAAGGAATCAGGCAGAGAGGGGAGGGACGTGGTGGAAATGTCACCAGAGTGACTGTTCAGTTCAAATAGTGGCATCCACATTCCCGAGAGAGAGCTATTAATACTCCTGCTTCGCAAGAACTGAAACTCCTAGTGGAGCACAAGCATCCTCTGATGTTGGACCCCCCGCGGAGTTGGTTTGTTTTACTTCGAGACTGGGATGGAGCCAGAGCAGCAAGAGCCGCAGATATACATAATGTATAAATATATCAGTCCACAGATCTGCCCTGAGTGGAGCTGTGTGTATCATCAATCTGGCTCTTGGCTGGTCTGGCTGTTTCCACGGTTACCAATGATAGTTGTGGAGGAGGAAGAGGATAAGATTGTGACGCTGGTCTGTCAGCTGAGAGGCGCTTTGTCACAGTCGCATTGAAAAAAATTACATACGCGAGCTTGAATATCATTCGGGGCATTCGGCTGATAATCGTGTGAAACACCCACAAACTGCTTTTATATTCTCATGTTAAGCCACTGAAGTGTTTGAAATGAGCATTTGCTCTGGCTCTAATTGGGGTCCCAGTGACACTGCCGAAACACGGTCTAATTAAGGCTTCCATTTTAACAAGTGGTTCTGCTGGGGTCTGCGCCGTGTTGACTCTGACTCACCAGCTGCTGCCGGCCCAGAGAACCACAGGCTAAGCCCGGCTTTGCTCGCAGCAGAGGGGTTCACGGCGCAACCAAACATCGCTGTAATTGAATGTTAGGGCGTGACGCCTGGTGGCTGGGGACAGATGTGTCGGGGAGGCTGGAGCTGTGGAGGTGAGCCGGAGCTTTGAGGCACATGAGGCACGCCCTGATCTGCACACATGTGATCAGCCGTGCTATTAAACCTGCCGGGCTGAGGAGGTGTCTGGAAAAGAACATCCTGCTCATACGTCATCAGTGCAATTAGAAATTCAAGTGTGTTCAGCTGTGTGTGTGTGTGAGAGAGAGAGAGAGACTGTGGTTGTGGCTCTGTGTCTGGCCTGCGTTTGGGATCAGTATCGGAGAGCAGAGGAGGCAGACAGCGTGAGGTCACATGTGCCCGATTGCTGTTGTCTCCACTTTCCTGTTTGTCCACTAGGAACAAATGTTGTGTTGTTTACCTACCAGACCTCTTTGTCACGACGGCCGTTTCTCTGTCGCTCACTGTTTTCTCCCCCGTGCCTGCAGCAGCGCAGGACAATGATTTTCTGGTAAATGAGCAGCGGTTTTTGTTTTTTTGTTTTTTTTTTTTGGTGGAAAATTCTCTGAGAGCCTGGAGAGGTCAGTGTGTTTATAGGTCAGGTAGGGGATTGTGAAGGTCAGGTCAGGAGAGGAGTGGGCCAGAAACATGCTGACGATATGAAAGTCTTTAGGAGCAAACTGCACAGTAAGGCAGGAGAGAAAATACCTGTTTGAATAGAGAGAGGGGGCGGCAGAGAGAGAAAGAACGGGACAATAAAGAATATATTCAATTAGCAATAAAGGAAAGAATACCTGTGTGTGCAGTCTTGTTCAGTCGCTGCGGTTCGGCCTGTGCACCCCGAAGGCTGCGATGAAGACGTTCACCACCACGATGACAAAAACTAAACTCGTGGCCAAGCTCTCCATACAGTCCAGCGTCGGGTGTTTCTGCTCATCATTCAGGTTCCATCGAACTGCGGACAGCACCGAGAAACTTCACAGCTCCACAGCTCGCCGGCACACTGTCAGCGTACAACTTTATTCCGGGACATGAGCCAACTTTTTATGACATTCAGATTTACAGTAAACCACAAATCTATCAAGATGTAATTCTGGCCCGAGAGAGCTCGTATGTCTCAGACGGATCCCGCAAAAACAAACGGAGCATCAGATATTTCATTTTGACAGGAGCAGGTCGGGACAAGGGGGAAATGGGTTCAAATGAGTGTCAAACTCACACTAAAAAGCAGCTTCAGCTGTCAAGGGGCAATTTAAGACCACAAATGCACATATATAGATAAAAAAGAAGACTACGACCAAATGAACTCTGTTTGTCAAGAGAGTCTGCGCTTTCAAAATACAAGGCATATTTGGGCTTGAGCTGCGTTTGAGGATCCAGTAATTCAACACAGGCAAAGAAAACAAGCATCAGAGTCACAGCATACAGTGAGAACAATGCAGGGAAGAATAAAACCTGATCAAGGGAACCTTTTATTTCCTGCATAGCACTGCGTGTTTTTGTTTCTGACCTAAACAAAATGACACAACACATCTTAATCATTACAGGGCCTGCCCAGTGAATAACGTTCAAATGAATGAGTTTTTATGAATGTTGGGTGGTGTACAGTAGCTGTGACTTGACAAGCACGTGTTGAGATTCCGTGGGTGTATATGTCTATTTGTGAGAGGTGACCAATGGTTCAAGAATATGAGGACCCAGCCTGGCTGTGTGTGCGTGTGTGTGAGAGAACTGCCTGGGTGGGGACACAGGAGTAGGGTTGCGGGGGCGGTATGTAGGCCGCTCACATCACGCACCAATGGCTCCATTAGACAGATCTGGATCCGCAGGAGAGGGAGCGCAGGGGAGGGCCGAGGGATGGGGTGGGTGGGGTTGGGGGTATGGGGTCGGGGTTGGGGTTGAGGGGGGACAGCGGGGTTCAGATCAATCAAGAAACAAACAAGAAAAAGAAGTGTCTTTCTGACACGTTGAAAGGCAAAAGGCTTAATGTGCAAATCTTCCACTTAATTATGCGTGATTAGAATAATCATGCAAATGCATTAGTGATAATAATTGTTTATATTTGTCTGGCGGAACCGATTAACAAACTCCAAATAATTATTTATTTTCCCCGCAACTTAAGGAGGAAGGAAAAATGAACCGGGAACGTTCGTCTGGGCGAACCCGAGAATATTTCACAGCCCATAATGGCTTATTTTTAGATCATTGCAGAGGTATATTCAGAGAGGAGCGAGATATTTTTGTGACGTTGGGAGATGGAGTGTGATGGAAAATAACCACATGTGACGAAACTCCCTATATTTGCTCATGACGCAAGGGGCTGAGGTCATTCACCGTGACCCGGTTAAAGTTTGCTAACCTTTTTCTTTACCGCCTTTTTGTGTCACAGATGACCGTGTGATCATCTTAATCAGACTATTTTTCAATCAGACTGACACATGCGGAGACTCACACGTTTACACACAAGCACACACGCACACCCTGGACTCCCACGAGTGCTGACGGCAGCAATAATATCTCGAGAACTCTGACTCGGTGTCAGGCCTGGTTGCCATAGTTACGGCAAGAGTCCAGCTGTTAATGGGTTGTTTGTCAGTAGTCAGTGGACTTGACATTGGTGAGGGGGATGCATTGCAGGGCAAAAGGTCACACGTGTGAGGCTTTAATCTAGCTGAAGGACATGGTGCATGGTGTTGGTGGGGGGTTGTGAAGGTTGCATGATGCAAAGCATGCAAGACAACTCAAGCATGCCACCACAGGGCACGAGCTACGTTTATTTTCTCACCTATGAAGATAAGCAGGACCCCAACTGTGACCTGCAGACAGAGGGAGATGCCGATTAGGGTGATGGTGGGAGTGTAGAAGGAGAAGCTCGGCCCCTGCTCCAGCACGGCCTTTAGCTGCGAGGCGTTGGCCATCAGCAGCGCCACGTCCAGCATGCTCTCAGCCACGCTCTTCTTGTTGGCGTAGCGGTTCATGTTCAGGCGGCCCGGGCCGCCGTGCCGAGCATCTGGAGCCGTGGCCTGGGGACAGAAGAAAGCAATTGGCACAGAGATAATGTTTATAGTTCGGAGATAATGCTTGAAAGACGAATGCCTGAAAATAAACGGAAAGGCTTGCCGCGCTCAGCGTTTTGTTCTCCCGACAGAGCAGCGAGGCGGCGTGTTGATGAGACTAGCAGTAATTTTGTGCTTCCTGTGCACTGATGGCGAGGATCTGGTTATCGTTCTGGCCCAATTAGCACAGCAAGCAGGTCTTTCAGAGGAGTGACCTTTGAAGACGGAGCTATTAGTACGGTAAAGATGCACGGGTAACAGACCCATTAACATGAGATGAACATGAGGAACACGCCTGTGGTCTCAGATGATCGCGTTCAGCGAGCACGTTTTATCGCTCTGTCCTGTCGTCGGATGTCGGCGCCCTCAGAGCATAAAAATGCTGTTTCCATGAGCCTGAGCTGCACTTTCAGACTCCTATTTTAGCATTTGTTGACTTTTCAAATCAAAGCAGTGACGATAGACTGCCTTGTGTCTGTAAACATACTGGTAGTGTAGAGTGATACAGTAAACCTTCAGTCATATCCTGAACCATGACACCAGTCAGCTGCAGAGTCGAACTGGAAGAACACTTTTTAAGAGTTTATCTCCAGTCAACACAGACCAAATAACAAAATACGCCCGGATGCACAGTCAATTTTATTATGTTACTCCATATCCTCTAACCTATTGATTACTGTGCTCGTGTTGATTATGTAACAGAAGATAAGCTTAGTCTTGTGTGTGTGTCCACTCCATCCCAGTGGACTTTGCGCCGTAAAGAGGAAAACATGTATTGGTAGAGCAGGTGATAAATAAATAGTTTGCATGTTGATAAATAGGAAATAGATCTCTTTTCATACGGTGAAAAAAAAGAAACAGCTTTATTTGGTAAACTGCAGCTGGACATGTGCCTGGCTAACACCTAAGCACCATCATTAAAGGCTCAGTGCTGCCAAGGCTAAAGCCTGGTTGCTAACACTGTCTGCGAACATGAAATAATCAACAGTCTCTTCCTGAACGCAAATAGGTTCCCCTTTCTTTTCTCACAGAACTCCCCTGCAGCTGCAGAGACCATAAGCAAGCCCCACCAGAACTGGTACAAACGGTCTTCCCTCTGCTCCAGGGATAAAAAAAAGAGAGATAGAGAGAGAGATAATTTGCAGGCTGCAGGAGAATTATAAAGTCGTTAGGAGATTCAAAACAATCTGCTGGGTAACGTTGATGTATGAGGGGGAAGTACAACCTGTACAGAAGGTGTGGTTGTCGGGTTGGAGAAGAGCTGGTTGCTGTAATTATTTTGACAAGTGTTTATACAGTCCTATGATAACTAATGGACAAGTCATGTTTAATTCTCTTAATAAGTCATTGCTTTTTTGGGACATCGCACATGTGGCCGGCCAAGTTCTTCATCTGGCAGCATCGGTTTGGATTTTATAATTTGGCATAGGTTCGTGTAAACACTGTAGAGACGATCCTGACAACATCCAGCAAAAATTCAACAGAAAAAAAAATAAAAAATTAAAATGAATCCTCAACAACCTTTCAACTCTCCGAGACAGAACGCCCTGTGGCACAGTTCATAACTATGAATTAAAACATGTTTCATGAAAACCTGTTTCCTCACACCGTAAAGCAGTGTGTGCGGTGCCCTTGTGACTGTGATTTCTGCACACACAACACCACAAATGGCACACTGTCGTGACGTGTGAGGGTCAGCCTCCCTGCTCTCAAACGCTCACGGAGGCTTTTCAGAGACAGCCCTTTATCCCCCAGTCAACAGACCACGGTGAGATAATGCTGGTTGTGGGAGCACAGGTTGGAAACTGTGTCACTATGTCTAGAAACAGCAGCAGATACTAAGAAAAACACATTTGGTGGATAGCTGTGTACTGTGCACTGAAGGTCACTCGCTCAGTCAGTCCACTCTTTCCAGTCTACTCATACATTATCACACGACTGAGAACATAGGATAAAAACTAATCACAGCAAAGGAGAAATGTTGATGGGAATACAGGCCATGGTTGTCGCACTGTACAGTCTCAAGTGGTGAAAATAAATATGCTACACCTGCAGAAACACATACCGTATGACAGTGTGGATGCATCTGATCCAGGTTTTATATTTGAATAAGGCTCGAAGCCGAAAATGTAGGAAGAAAACCCCTATTTGCATATTTCTACCGACTTTTGTTTCCCGGTTAAACACAATGCTTGTCAGTCATCGAGCCATTCCAGATCTATTGTTTTCTAAAATAAGGAAAGGTTCTCATTAAGTCAATTGCTCAGCGCTGGTTCCAGGTTTCAATGCTTATTTTTGTGATGAATTATTCACGATGCATTTCTTGTTTGAATTAGACTCTGGAGACGCGGGGGGGTGGGGGAGAAAGAGAGGGCGATGGGAGGAGAGAGCGAAAACACAGAGATAGAAGAAGCTGTTTGAATCTGCATTAACTCCCGGTTATGCGTCACAGAGGATTAACACATGGATCGGGTGTCAGTGATATTACTGTGTGCGGCTTTGAGAAAGGAAACAAGGTAACTTGTTTAAATATCAGCTCTTAAAATAATTAATGTTCACCACAATGCAACAGGTTTGCAGAGAAATTAAGAAGAATGAAGTTGAATTAATTGAAGGGAAGTCTCATATTAAGTGGTTAACTGCAAAAATCGCTGTCATATTTTAACTTATTTTTGGAATGGAGAGGAGTAAGCGAGCTGAAAAAAACACATGAAAGACTGTTTCCTTGCATCCACTACCCTTTCAGCCGTTGAGAATAAAGCTGCATCCGGTCATAATTAGTTGTCTTCATGCCTGTGTAAGCCACCTGCTTTGCTCTCCACAGCTCTTGAAGGAAGTAGAATAAATTACTGAGACTGGATCCAAACCATAACTCTGATATAAAATCAGTAAATAAATAAGTAATAAAAAAAAAAGGTCAACTAAAGGCTTTGGCTGACTTCCAAACAGAGGGAATGAACTCTCTCATCTACGTGAACACCTAATCCTAAACTTTTCCCCTTTTCCCACGTCGTCACACTAACTGAACACTGGCATAATCTAAATACCCGCATGTCACGGAGAGAGCATGCCACGACTGCTGCTTTGTTCCATCAATCTGACATCTGTAGAAAGCTCTTTCCTGCAGTAATGCAAGGGACCACTTAGGATATGGTAAAGCATGCATTTATTATTTAGTTAATTGAACTCGCTGCTGTTCAGCAATATGATGAAAAACCAAATTAACGCCATGACTGCATGGGTGTGTGTTTCTCTTACTGTTTTTTTTTTTTTTTTTTTTTTTCTCATACGTAAGCACTTCCTTGCTTTCCATCCATCATGTCCCACCAGCAGCCTTCCTCGCTCGCTCACCTCAAACTCTGGCCTTCCTCCAAGAGAGGATTGAACTAACTGTAAATCTAATTTTGTTGATTCTCTGTAGAGCTTTTAGTTTTACAGCCTTACGCGGTGCAAAGCAAACATGGCTGTTTCAGCATGCGAGCGGCTACTTAAAGAATGAGACACTTTCTCCATTCGGAGAAAGCTACTACTGTTCATCAAAAAAAAAAAAAGACTAAATGTGAGGAATGTGCTGGTATTGAAATCTGACACGAAATCTAACCAGTCTTAGGTCTCGGTGCACCACACACACACACAGATATAGCATGTAGAAAGTCTCCGCTTAGATTCTTCAATCCACAAAATGACAATGGATTGATTCCGCCCTCATTGATTCGCACTTGTGGAGGGAGACACATTGTAAATGAGATCCATTGCCCATTTTATCGAGCGTAAGCGTATTACGTTTTGCTTTTGCTGACTGAGCCCGACAGTCACAAAGAAGTATCTCTGGATGCTGGAGACCCCTCTTCCTCCTCCCTTGTTCCTCAATCACACACAGGCGCACAAACACTCACTTCTAAAATTATATGGTGCTATTAAGACATTGTTTAAGGAGATGACGGATTGAAGTCCTTTTCCTTGCCTTGTAAAACTGGATGCTGCACACTGGATACAGCTCTCAAGTACTATGCATTGTAATTACTTGTCAAATGGCAACTTCAATTGCCACATAAACCATGATAAACGCACTTTACAGTTGTCCTGCAACAATCTAGTTGGGGGGCATTATGTAGAAGTATCACTATGTGTGTGTGTGTGTGTGTGTGTGTGTGTGTGTGTGTGTGCATGTGTGTTTGTGCATCTGTTTTTATACGTCCATTTAGGCCAGTGAAGTGTAAACAAAGGAGGGCATTCATTATTTATAAGGTCACTCAGGTGCCAACAGTACTTCACTCCTCGGCTGAAGCAGACGTGTCATCTGACCCAGCATGCCTGCAGCCGACATGAAGATCTCTGTTTAAATGTTTTTGTGTATCGACTTGTTTCTGCGTTGACATGCAGACTATCCTATCACTTCCATTCCGCAAAGTTCAAATAGTTTTCCTCTTTTATGGAGATAACATGCAACACGAGAGGGGGCGCAGAAGTGGTTTGGAAGTGCAGAAGCCGCAGGGGACGGATACCTTAGCAGGATCAGCTTACATCGCATTGTAATAACGCTTTTAAACTCTTATAGGAAAGGCAAAATAATATCACTCTCAACAAAAAAAAATAAGGTTTTAAGCTTAACAGGACTGACTGCACAAACGCTGCATTGAATTTTATTGTATTTCCCCAGTTCTTATTCATGTGACCCTTTAAAATTGCTTGTGTGGCAGTTTAGATTGTTAATTCATCTGTATCCCCAAGTGTATCACTTAATTCAACCACTCTCCAGTGCGCTGCATAACTGTTTGCAAGACCAATAATGCACTTGTAGTGCAATTATTAAGAGAGTCACGCCAGTTTAAAAATGGCCCTAACTCAGCACAATGCATGATCCAAATGTTTCTTTTTATGAAAATGGTTTCAAATGTCTTACCTCGGTTCCACTTTCCCTGCTGTTGCTGCTGCTGCTGATCTCCATCACGCTCTAGCTGCTGTGCCTCAGCTAAGAAACTGAGCCGTAAAGTGTCCTCTTGAAAGGCCAGAGATACAGAGAGGACGGGACCTGCAAGCAGATAACCTACTTGACAGGGCAAAATATGACCGGGTAGTTATTCAGTTGTGGTCAAGTATGGAGAGGCATCTGTTCTGGCTAGTGATGTGTATCATGAGCTGCCACATGTGGGGAAACGAGAGCAAAAACTGAACAGAAGATGATCAACATTCATCAACAGCAATGTTAATAATGTTGTTGTGTTTGTTTTCATTGTATTTGAACCCCTTCTCTTATGCTGAATTATGAATGTGTGGAAATGTATTTTATTGAGGTACTTATATAATATACTGCCTATTACTGTATATTGTAATCACGTTGTTGAAGCTAAATAAAGGTTTATTGTTTTTTTGTTTTTTTTTTTTTGCAGATTTTGGCTCATATGTTAAAACACGTGGCTGTGAACCGAGCGTTTTCAGAGGGTTAATGGGTTAATTATTATACCAGCACTGCTGTATTCATGTGAGTGTTTTCGTGCTGGATGTGTGTCGCTGTGTAGAACAATGTGATGATGCAGCCGGGCTCTCCCTCTCCGTCCGTGGTGTCCCATGGATGCGGTGTGATTGGACGACGCCTCCGGTCGTTACCAGGGGCGTGGAGCCCAGCGACGTGAATGGGAAACACATTTGTGTGCTTACACCGGTGCACACATCTGATCTAATCGGGGCAGAGAGACGATGACAAGCGAAAACAGCTGTCCGCGCAATGTAATTACCGCAGGGGTCGCGGGGAAACTAACGTTTCCCGTGTGTTGATATTTAAGTACACGCTCCGCAGTCCGCGGCCACGAAGAAGAAGAAGAAGAAGAAGAAGAAGAGGAGAGAGTCGCGTCGCGAGCTGCAGCCGAACAGAGGGATGCGAGGACTTGAAAGGAGATAAATACAATATATTAGACATTTTTATTCCTGTCAATATGGGATACGTGTTCGGTTAGCAAAGGGTGGGTTGAATACTGAATTTGTTTGGGTGGCTCCCGTAGGAGGAAATGGGGTTAATATGCAGATAGGGCGTTTTTATCCGAGGCTGTTTGGTCGGTAGTTTCTGCGCCCTTTTCAAAGAGGTAAGTCACCATTTTTCTTGTCGTGTAACTGTAACGCGAGTGTTTGGGGATAAATTGATTATTATTTGAAATGCCGAGGGCAGTTTCAGCGCTAGCAAACGTTAGCTAGTTCTGAAACTTAACTTGGCTAATTTCTGGTCCACCTGGACGACGAAGGCATCTGCAAAACAATATGCTTTTTTTTTTTTTTTTTTTTTTTTTAAACGGCTCGTCTTTATCGTCCATCCGCTTTTATTGACACCTGACAACTTCATTCCCGTCGGTGTATTGGCGCACGTAAAGCCAAAGCATAGCTTCAGCTTTGCCGCATGAAGCGGTAAATGGTGGATTTTCTCTCATTAACTGACAGTATTTCTTTTGCAGCTCTCTTTTTATCGGATGAAATCTGGTCTATGTCATCCATCCTAGGGCTACCGAGGGCCTCTGCTGGCAAACTGCGTCACCGAGTGGGCGCTGCAGGTATTCATCTGTAAATCTGCGTGTTGGGAAGTCTAGCCATGGCACGAATGACCTGGAAACCAAAGTGACTGAACTTTGAACCCACCATGGAGCCGGAGCCTAATTCCAACTCCGAGGCCCACCCCAAACCCAGATACCCACCGGTAGCCAGCTCCCAGTGTGAACTGGCCACAAATATGTATGAGGCCATGGGTGATGGGAATGTCACCCCGGAGGACTCGGAGGTGAGAGGTGGGAGTGACCCCAGCGCGTACCCTTCCTCCAGCTACCAGAGGAATATTCATCAGAGGTTCATCAGGAGAAACCTGTGGTTCTCGGACGCGGACGAGCAGACCTTCGAAGCGCCCGAGTGTGACACCAGGAGTAAGATCCTAAACATAAACCTGCGAACAATAGTGGACAGGACGCGGGGGACTAGTTGTGGGGTGCAGGAGGGCTCCAGCACTGAGAGCCAAGGAGGGCAAAAAGACAGCGCAACGGAGAGCGCCAGCGCCGACGAGGACAAGGAGAAAGGTGGGGATGCGTTAAATGCCACGTGCAGTGATGGCGGTAAAACTGCCGTCAAGGCGGCCAGTGAGGAGAACGAGGAGGAGGCGGAGATGAAGGCAGTCTCCACATCTCCAGGAGGAAGGTTCCTCAAATTTGACATTGAGCTGGGGAGAGGATCCTTCAAGACGGTCTACAAGGGCCTGGATACAGAGACCTGGGTGGAGGTGGCCTGGTGTGAGCTGCAGGTAAAGTAACTGTCCTAACAGTTTTAACTGTTTTTTAATGTACAGCCTCATAGTATCGCTCACAGACTAAGCATATTTATTAAACACATAAATAAATTATATTAACATATTAATCTTATTGATGCAGACGACTCTAAAGTGGGGAAACTCTAAACCACTTACATCTAGCCTCACTTTCCTTCCCTCCACAATTAATACACATGAAATCCATCAGTGATTAATATTAGAAGAAGAATGCCTGTCTACAGGACGTCCTCTGTCTGTCCGGCCCTCTCTGTTCTCTCATATCATGATAGCATAATGGAGATATCTTCGGGGAGCTGTCAATCAGCCCGTGCCTCGTGAAGGAGTCTGCTAAGTTGCAAATGGGTTACCACTAAATTTTAAATGGTGTACAGTGGAATAGTGATTGACAGGCATTACCAGCTGGAGTACAGTGATCGGCAGCTTCGCAAATGCACAGGGAGCGTCTGTTTTCGTGTGTCACACAGACGCAGGAAAATCATAAGCTTAGACTGTGCGAAGGTATTAACTAATTATTTCCGTCCTTTGGAGACTGCAGCAGGGATTATCTCTCTCCCTCTCCCTCTCTCTCTCTCCCAGGAGGCTTAGGGGCACAGTAGTAAGCATGACTGGGCCCTTTAAAGAAAGAAGAAATTACTGTATTTGACTCCCCCACCCCCCTCAATTTAGGTAAAAACTAAGAATTAGTTTCCCACAATATGTTCAGCCAACCATTTTACTCTGGCAGCTTGGCCAGCTGATAATGTAATGAGCACTTATTGAGGTGGACGGCGCAGGAGATGCCAGTGTGCGCTCTCTCTCTCCCAGCAGTGCGTCTGCATGTTACGAGTGGCGCTACGTTCCACATCCCTCCCTCTGTGCAACAGGAGGTAGGCAGACAGGAAGCAGCTGAAGTGCGCTGTCGCCCGCTGGTAACAGTGTGGCGGACAGAGGCCTCAGTGAATACCTAGCCTTGGGTTCTGAGAACATGCCTCTTAAGTAACCCGTGAGATCAAAGGATGCAAACTGCTGGATGCTAAACCTGTTTTGTGTGAATGAGGCGTCACAGGGTCGTGACACATCTCAGCCTGATGAAATTACTTCGGTGGAATGTGTACAGATATGTGCGCTCTTAGACACAGTGCCTTTGTAGGATGATGATGTCATGTAGGATGATTGCAGTGAGCAATCCTGCACCTCACTCAGCTTGACAACGTGCGGCTCAATGCATGATAGAATGAGCACTAGGAAGCAATTTACTGTATTTTATTTTCCCCCAGTGATGCATTAAAACTCCGCCTAGTGGTGTGTCAATAATGGATTTTAATCACAATACAAATGGTCATTCTGTAATCTCTATCATACGTGACATTGTAGCTTTGAGTTCCCATTCTCCCATTAGAAACTGCTGAATAAATAAAATACCCTGCAGAGCTCATCCATTTGTTTCATCATTTGCGCTCTGGTTCATCAGGTCAATGGGTAGATTAGAACCATTCAGTTGAACTTTGTGTGCCTGAGACACTAAGGTCCCTCTCAACAGAACTGCAGGTGATTTTTGAATCCACTAGTCTTCCTTCTTTGAATTAAGACTCCCCAAACAGTTGATTGAGAGGTGGTTCAGTTTTTCTTAAGTAGGTCAGAAAGTAGGGAATTTATGCTGATTTATAAATTACTGCTACATTGGTTGTCGATTCATCAACACAAAAAATGTAGTTTTTTTTTTATGGCTTTGACTTGTGATATTGCACAATAAGTCTGATTAAACAAGATGAGTAGTAAGAAATTGTATTGGGCATCAGAATATTTTATAGAAAAACAAAAATAAGGATGTCTTTTATTGTCCAAAACCCAATGTCTTCATTTTTATATTACAAAAGATAAAAAAAAGTGGCATTTGAGAATTGTGAAACTGGGAAGTTGTTTGTATTGTGGATTATATGACCTGTAATAAATACATCCGCTAACCTCGCCACCGAACTGACATCTGTTTATGTGAGGGACGCTGACAGCCAGCAGGGACTTCATCTCACTGGCCAATAGGACAGTGTTTGCATGCTAACTTTGGATGCACAGGGCTTGTAAATGGCTTTCACACAGAATCTAGACCTATGCAGGAATCACAATAACTGCTTTTTTTTTTTTTTTTACAAGTAGTGAGTTTAGATGGCAGCAGTGGGGACTGAAAAAATAATACAGAAATAATGTGCAGGAAGAAGTTGAATCAGAACAAAAACTGAGCTGGCAAAGACACAACTAAGATGAGGACGGGACATTTCCCTTAGTTTTTTAATATTAAAGGTAAACTGTTTTTAATACTTTTGCACAAGTTATTTTCTAATAGTTTGTGGTAGTTATCTTTTAAAACACACACGCACTTCTGCACAACCTTGTGGGAAGGTGCCGCATGGCTGACTCTGTGTCCATGCCGTTTTCATAACATTACAGGAAGACTTTTAAGTTGTATTTCCTGTGCACGTTCTTATCATGAGGATACATGTCCTACACATACAATTTATCAGCCAGTCAATTAGTCTTAGCTTAAAAAAAATAAAAAATAAATAAAAATCCATTTATGAGACAGCTTGAGTCTACACTATGTTCTTCACATGCTGCTGATAAACCCAGGAGCTGCCTTTCACTGTCAGATAATTACCTGATAAATGCTAAAATTTCAGTTGACGCTTCAATCACCCGCGTGCACCTTCGCTATCTCTTCTCCCTCTCTATTGTTCCGTATCATCCCCTTATTCTCTCCCACACTTATTTTCCAGACAGTCGGTTAAATGACATTTAAATGTCAGTATTATTGAATTTATTTCCATTCTTGATAGAAAGGTCACCAGGGCAGTGTGGCGTCTCACGCAGGTCAAGCAGAAGGTTAAGGAGGAGGATGAAGCGGTTTGAACAATACAGACGGACCCCACTGTGTGTGTGGAGGTTCTCAGTCATCCAGGTCATGGTCATTTAAAGGCCTTTTAAAAAGGTAACTGGACTTGTAGAGTTTTGAGAAGACATTTTACTGGCTTCTTCAGTTCTTCACCAGTCTCTTAGACCTTTTTTTTTATTTATTTTTTTATTTAAAACGCCTTTTGGAGAGCGGACCTCACTGTGTGGAAATGAGTGAGGTATTGTTGTCAAGTCAGGGTTTGCTTTGTTGTGTTTTTGTATAAACTGAACACTACTTAAATATGAGTAGTTTCATGCTTGGGCAGCAGACTGTAGTCCAGCAAATTAAATATATTTGAAAAGATATAAAGGCGGCAGGCTCACCTGGTTGGATGGTAACCGTCCCTGCGCAGGCTGGTTATCTGTGCCAACCTCCCACGCTGCCCACAATTGCACTAGATTTTCGTTGTCATATTCAGCACAGTCAACAACAGGTATCAACAAGCCTAAGGATTGCACCCAAAATAACCCAACTGTCTGTGTTTTGCGTGTTTGCCTTTCAGTGTTGCATGTCAGCGATGGCAGCTTTTCTTGCTCATCGAACTGTGGTGGAAAACAGGAGGAGACTTTCAGGATTTCTGTGAAAGATGTAGACGCATGAGATACGACTCTGTGATTTTCCACTGTTTTCTTTCCTCCTCGTGGTCACATGGCTTTCTCGCCTAGAAATCTTAATATGGTTTTTGTGTTTATTTTCTGTGTCCCCCTCCTTCCTCTCTCTCTCGCTCCCTGCCCCTTTCCTTCCATGCCCGTCTCCCCCACATCTCTGATTCTCTGCCAGGCTGCTGGTATAACACAGATGGCCCTAGCTCAGGCAAGGATGTTAATCTGAGAGAAGGATGCCTGTTGTGAGTTTGTCGTTGTCGACGAAGATCACTTTTTTGTGTCTCTGTTTGCCGTGTCTTATTCGATCATTGGTCACTGGAAATTATTTTCTAAACTTTGGAAACTTCCCGTTTCTGCCAGTTGTGGCTCTGTGTATAGATTTTTATCTCGGTGTTGAATGCTGCGCACACGCACACTGCCAACAGTTTACTTCTGACTTTTTGCAGACTTCTCTGTGGTGTTTGGCAGTGAGCTTGTTGTTCTGTAGATTAAATCTGGGTCCCAGATTGCGAATGTGGAACCGGCAGTGATATCGGGCTGCCCGACTCCAAGTGGCTTTTGGAGATTTTGACTTTCTTGCACCAAACAAACTGATAAAACACGTGAGTCACTAGGTCAAAATCACTGGGTTTTGCTGTAATGGTAGATAAGATCGATCAATGTTATGAGAAGGTGATGTGATTTTGAACTTTGCTTGTATTGTTTGGCTTTTTGGCTTCACGTGTGTAGGTTTAGGAACAATAACACCTCCGTGGTTGCTAAGAAGGAAAAAGGGAAAACAAAGTTGTAGATTCCCAAGTGGGTCATTGGTTACGGCCCATTTGACTTTAAGAGGCCCATGGCAGCAAGAGCAGCCAGACCCAGTGACTCTAGCTAACAGTGGCTTATCAGTGAGCCCATCGTCAGGCACACCTGAGCTTGTGTGTCATTCCACCAACCCAGGAACCCGAGGAAAGAAAGGTAAAGGTTAATTTATAGTAGAGAGGGAGGAAGGAGCTGGGAGAATGACTTTTCAAAGTTTACTAATATGACACTGACTTGTAGATGACGTCACACACTAAAAGCAGCTGTTGATAGGATCTGGACCTTTTCTCTGTGAGTGTTATCAGATGCGTTTTTAGAGAAGTTTGCATTGCAGTACTTTTGTTGTATTTCAGGTTCGAGTGCATACATGTTCTACATGACACGGTAGAATGGGCTTCGTCTTTAGTGAAGTATTTCCACACACATGGTGAACTGCTTCTAGTTTGCTGCAAAGATCCACTGGACTCCTCACCTGTCTTCTCTGAGGCGTCTTTGTTGTTGTTGTCACGTGACGGCGACAAGTCGACTTCCTGTTTAAAGTGCCACGGCACATCAGTAAAGGCGACTAGTCGACTCGTTGATACAACCCCTGGACAGTCACTTTGATGGCGTATGTCTGGACCACAGAAATAAGTAACTACAGACCACACTGGCTCTGATTGGTCTAAAATGCATTTTCCTTGTTGATGTGTCTCAACAGCCTGACAAGAGAGTTCTCCTTGGTTTGGCCTCCTACACACCGTCTACTTCGAAGCCTTGTCTGTGCTGCAGTGATTTCAGCAAAAGAAACTGAGTTTCATTTTTTAAATTTTAAGTTGCTTAATTCCACTCGCCGTTGTTTGAAGTACAGAGTGTCACTCAACACAGCCGACTAGTCTCTGGGTGGTGTTTTAGTAGCATGTGTTACAGAACAATACAGCCACATCAGCACACTGGTTTAAATACTTTCTACAATGTAGTGGTATAGGCTCCACATAGACTGGTCGAGGAGTATAAACTAAATTAGCCTGTCAGCCTCTAATACAGCTCCACCAGTTGTGTTAGAAAGAAATGAGTAACAAAAACAAAATAGAGCTAATGTATATAGACCCAGTTACTGACTATCAGTAATTACTACGCTTTTTATATTATCAGAAAAATTAAGCCTGTGAAAACTTGTCAGTTTCCTGTTGCCCCTTTTTTGTTTTCTGTCATTGTTATTTTCAGTCACACTGGAATAAAAACACCTCCACTTGATGCCCCCGGGTAAAACTATTCCCATGTTCGTAATTTGAACTCTGAATCGTGTTTACTGTATTGGTACATTGGTACTACAGTTACTTACTGCAGTTTCAGAGCCCACAAGCACAGTTACTGTTGGGTTTGGTTGTGAGACTCAGGTAAAAGAGCAGCAGAGTCACTTTGTGTTGTTTTGCCTTTACTGATTCTATCAGGATTAGGTGAGCAGCTTCCAGAGGTGTGCCTTACGTTGGAAGCCTTTGGCTGACAGTCCTTTGACCTCCCTCTTTCCTCCCCCAACTATAGAAAGTGTCACAACAGCTCATTAGGCCTCGTAATCCCTTTTGGAATTTAAAAAGGTTATTTGTATGAACAAACCTGCTGTACCTCTGTATCCTGTTAAGGCCTCCAGCTTAGACTAGGAGCTATGAAGACAAGGGTTACATTTAATACACGTTCTGGACCTCAACATCACTGAGCTGTTTATATAATAATGACTGAAAAACAAACGGTCTCACTGTAGCACTTCTAACCTTAAGTCAGGGTTGGTGTTCATGTCGTTGACATTTGTTGTGACGGCTCGTTTCACTTGTAAAGCTCCTTATGCGCAACAAAATGTTGGGCCTTTTTTTTCCCCCCTCTTGTTTTATTTGAGCTTAAGTTATTCCGTTGTTAAAAGGGAGTGTGTTTTGTTTGTGTTTCGTATTTTGCGTCATGGAGTAATCTATGGACTTTAATTGCATTCTTCTGGGATTTTCTCCAGCTTATTATGAGCCAACGGTGTTATCTAAAGAGGTGTACATTTTAAATACTGTTCATTTGATGGAAATAAACAATAATTAATAAACTGGAACTTTATGAATCTTGTTGTCAGCTGTATCGGAGACTCGCTGATTCAAACATATGGCCATTTTCCAATAATTTGGGATTGTTTTCACTGTGTATAGTGCCCATAGAATAGTACAAGAGTGTTGCTGTGACATGGGGCTGGATGATTTGTGTGTGCACGTGGCAACAAAAAGACCTTCAGCATCCATAAAGAGTCAGATGGTAGAGGTTATTTTTGTTTTCACACACATCTACAGTTAACTGGGAGAGGCCAGCACTCCTAAGTTCATCACCAGTTCACTCCTCTTGCAGCATTTGTCCTTTCTTTATTTATGGTATCTTGTTAGCCATGTGAAATATTATTTTATTCACCGGCACTGCGAGTCGTCTTTCTGCAGCGCCCATTAAGTTGTGGCTGCATTTACAGTTGACAGCTAAATCATTGGTGAAACTGGTTTTATTTGAAGGTACGGTAAGAGGGATGGTTTTAAATTCTCCGTTCGCCAAGGGAACACATTTGCTTTGGTTTTGTCAGTGAATGCTGAATCAAGACTATATGTCTCTGTGGCTCTAAGGAGTAATTTCCCCCTTGGAATTAATAAAGTAATTCTGATTCTCATTATTCCCTTTCACTGCAGAGGAAGATGGAATGGTAAAAGGAGGGGGACATTGTCCGGTAGCCGTGTCCTACTTGGGACCAGTCAACCCAGCATACCACTCTTCTTTGTCTTATCTCGGCTCAAACCCACATCATCTGTCATCTGCTAAAAGCAGCACGTGCAAGACTGCACACACTCTTCGCTCTCACTTTCTGGCTGGCACCCGTCCATGCTGATTATGTTATGCTTTAGTCTCTTGCATGCGACTTAAACACATATTTGTTCCGTTTGTTCAGAGTAAATGGGTAAAATTGCCACCCAGGTTTTCACGGCACCAAGCTAGTGGTGTTAGCTACTCTGTGGTTTTAGCCATTCTGAGTCTGAGTGTCTGTGTTGCCATTGAGCTTGGGGGTTTTGTGTGCAGGCGAGTGTGTTGAAGATGTCACAACCAGCTGTTATATCTTCGGTTCTGTTGGACGCACAGGCTCCTGCTGCTTTTCGTCTCCTGTAAAACCTTGTTAATAAGAGATGGAAAGCTAAGAAACGTGGCTTATTTGTTGCTTGAGCATAGAAGCAAACGGGAAGATTGTATTATAAACAATAGTATAATCTTTCTGGTGTGTTTCCCTGTTTTGACCTTTTGGTAGCAGCCACCTGGCTTATGAGATGTGTCCTTACAAGGAAAAAGAAATCGCATTACACGAAATTCAGTGCTGCTATTACAGAGCTTTAATAAAGCTGTGACGCTGCCAAACACCCTCCATATCTGTGTCTTAATGCGTCATCTGTCCTATAAAAGATATTTACCCTTATCCCATTTTTAAAACTCAAACATAGATAACTCTGCTTTTCCTCAAAAGTCCACCGTCAGTCGGGCTCTGAACAAAGACGCCATCTGTTGACAGTCGTCAGGGCCATTGCCTAAGCAACAGAAGTCTTTTCATGAGAGAAGTGAATAGGCAGAAAATATTTTCGTGTTAATGAACCACTTGCTCGTCAGCCAATGCGTTTAGTTTGTGTTAGAAGAGAGATTTATAAAGAGACTTCTAAGTCCTAATCAACATTGGCCAAGTCCTCGTAGACGCACTCAGACACTTGAACACCCACACAACACACAGACATTCCTTCAGTGATCCACAGTTTATTCTAGTCATTGGTGTAGCATAGCATATTTTGCCTGTGCTAACCTCAACCTTGTGCTTGTCATATCTTCCCCTTGTACACTGCCCATGCACAAACAGCAAAAGAATCCATCGGTCCGAGTCACATTGTTGTTTTACTGTGATAATATCTCAGTGTCTGGTTATCTTGTCCTTTAAGGCTCCAGCAAAGCATTCCTTCTTTTTCAATCGGTTAATCTGTCAGTTTATTTATTTTTTTAATTAATGATTCAAGTTTTTTATTTGTGTAGGTGATTAATCCTTTGTGGAAGTACTATAATAGTAATTATTATTGTAGTAACAGTAAGTTAAGTAACAGAACTTTTGTCAATAAATTTGACTCATACACAGTTTTGATGAACAGAACAATCCATTTCAGACTTGAAGTTTTATCAAACGATTTTTATTCAACAAACTATTTATTTAGTGTAATTAGGAAAGAGCTTGTGAAACTACCGCAAAGTAACACTGCAGTGCTCACAGATAACATCTGCTCTTGAAACTCTGTCGAGTTGTTATCCCAAAAACAACTGCCGAGGATTTTGGCAGTTTCGAGCTACTGGTTGTATTACTGCCCTCTACAGTATAAAAACATTTTCAACAAGCTTCTCCTAATCGTCTGTCTCTCCGTCTAATAGATTTCCTCACTGACAGTTGGGTAAGGGCTTTTTTTTTTTTTTAGTAAACCTTGCGACTCGTCTATACAAATCAACATATTTACAAACCGACATGGATGACCTCAACGCATTGTTGCCACCCTGTTGTCATTTAGTCTCCTCCTTGACGAGGCTAAGTGATGCATAGGCTACATATTTCGCTCAACGCCCTTTAGGATTCACACCACCTCTTTCTTGTAGAGAATATTCTGCCGTGCGCCCGTGAGTACTGGCGTGCCAATTCGCACAGCTTGGGTGTGCTGTCGCTGTACGGCAGGACTATAACACTGAAACCGGGATAATAGCGACTGGCACAGCTGCTGGCCAAAGCCTCCTGCAGTCATGACTGATGGGACACAATTCAGCTGTGGGCAGTCTGCTGGCTCATGTCTCACCCTGCACCAGCTTTTGTTGCAGCAGCGGAAGCGCTGCACTAGTCATCTGTTATTAAGGATGGGTGGGGAGCGTGGCCAAGTAAATTCATACCTGCTTCTCCCTCCTGGAAACAAGTGTTTATTCCAACGTTGTGATGTCTAAATGCGCTGAATAAGACGTGGCCGCAGGGGTTGTTTTTTTTTCTAGCATTCTGACTTGTAGTAAAGAGAGCCGTTCCTGCTAGGATCAATAAAGCATCACATTATCACTGTGAATGAGTCTGAACCTCAGCTTTTCATTGCTGTATTAAGAAGACGTAGCAAAGCCTTTTGGCTCTGTGGCTGTAATGTGCATGAGACTCTGCTTTTGTTTTATTTTACAAATACATCCTGAGGTGACATATTTTCTTTCTTAATCTGCTTTGCCAAATGTTGTGAGTATGCTGGGTTTAGCTGATTTTTTTTTTTTTTTTTTTTTTTTTTTTTAGCGGAAGTTGTTGACAAGTCGTCAGAATACAAAATCCCTGTCACACTATTGTTACTAAATCCAAATATTGCTAATCTGTTCCTTGTTAACGAAGGATCTAGATAATTAAGGCCAAGTTAATGAGGGCAAGAGGAAATTCTAATTAGGAACACAAAGCTGCGGACAAGGACCAACCACACATAATGTGCTATTTAGCTGCTGTAATTAGGGCTAATGCTAGAACTTGTTACTCCCCTGGATGTGAATCTCATTGGTTCACTGATCTTGAATATTTGAATTGAGAACTGTCAAAATGAATGCGTTTATAAGCATCTGTGTTAACATTTAAACTACTAACTGCCCTAATTATGTAAGAATTTCTGAACTTGCTGACATTTGGTCACTAGTGAATGTTCCAGCCTCTGGTCGCCTAGGAAACCATATATTTCGCAACCCAGCTGAAACCAGTAGAACACAAATATTCCTAGCATATGGCTTTGTGCCGTGGCTGTTATGTACTCTGAAACAAATTGCCTTCAATAACGCTGTCCACACGAGTTCAATCAACGCTCCGAGGCTGCTGCCTTGGTTTTTGATAGTACTTGTGTCACCGCTATTGTTTGTTGCCTCAAAGTTGAAGTTCGATAAAATATTTTTTACACTCGCTACAACTCTAGGAATTTCCATAGCTCTTGTTGCCACGCTGCTGAAGGTTGCATCCCTTGTCAAGAAATGACTCAACTTCTCGGCCGTTTTATCGACCCATTTGAGTTTATATCCAATAAACATTTCCTTCTGGAGAATAAAGTGTATTATCTTTGCCTGTGTGCTTTGTTCAGAGTTTGTGCTTATGAAGTTTTCTCTGTTTTATAACGCCATCAGCATCTATCACTCGATGCGTGTGCTTGACTCTGTCATCTTGTTGGGGGTACATCTCTCAGATTGATGATCCAGAGAAATGGCCTGCCTCAACTCTTGCAGCACCGCAGCTCCTCTACTCGCGGTCTGATTTGATTAGTGGGTTATCAGTGGCCACTCACTCTGCTATAGACCTTACAATCCCCGGTGGTACTTCAAAACAATTTATATCAAGCGAAAGTGCAATTACTGAGCCCAACCTTTATATTGATAATGAAACTATGATTCAATTCACTTGTCTACACAAAATTGTTCCAGTGATGTGTATGTTTGGTCAGTTGACTGTGTTTTCATCCTGTTGATTTACCAGAGATTCACTGGATATTTGTCAGATTTCTCTGTTTTCTTTCAAGCGCCACCAATCAGCCCAAGTAAATCTGTCTTCATTTGTCAACGTGAAGCAAGTTGGTTCAAGCCTGGTTTGTGCAAATCATTATTGATTTAAAATAACAGGGGCAGCTTTTGTTTTTAATGCTTCTGTTTATTTTAGCAGTGATGGTAAATCCTTTTGACATGCTTGAAGAGCATCCTACTCCGTGGGACTGGTGGAGAGCAGGTTTCAGTAATAATTTCACGTGTTGAATGTTTGTGCTTTCCCTGCTCTCTGCATGAGTCTGATGGACCAATAATCAAGCTTGATTAGCAACGCCTATTACATTAACAAGCCAACTTCCTTATTTTCATACTGCGCCACATCATTTAATCTAAAATAGATCAGAGACGTGCCAGTTTAATTTTGTAACACGTTACACTTAGACATAATGATTGTTTAATTAAGTGTCCAAAATATAGCAGGAACTGTACACATATCTATAAAAAAAACACTGCTGGCATTTACCAGTGAAAAAAGTAAATTCGGTAGATTAGGTGGCATTACTCTAAACTTAAGCAGTGTGCAGGCTATGCTCTAAATGAACCATGTATGTACATACACATGCATATAGCACGGCGGGCTTATGGCAGCATCAGGACACAAGGTCAGAGCCCTTATCTGGGATTTTAAGGTAAAATCAAAGCTGTAAAATGTACAGTTCCTAGTTAGGGAGTCTTATTGATTTAACTTTTAAATGATCTACGTATGTTGTCTCTTAACAATAAGGATATTTCCTCCTGCAGTTATAGGAACATAAGGCCAGGGACATGATTTCAACACGTAGTTTAGTACTTGTATGGAATATTGGCCTGTCACATTCCCAGTAGAAATCTATCACCACGAGTCCCACAGGCCAATTTTTTTTTTTTTTTGGTGTGTCATTCTGATATGATCGTGCTGCTGTGTGCGTTACCACAGCTGGGAACTAGTGCAGAGATGTAGTAGGTGGCAGCAGTGCAGAGCTCGGCTTTAAGGACCGTTTCCTGCTAATGTCACAATCTATTTTTCTGTTGCCTGATATAATTTTCTGTGTGTGTGTGTGTCTGCGTTCAACCTCGCCTGGGTGTGTCTGTGAAGCTTCTCAGTCATCCAGGTCATGGTAATCCAAAAGGCGTTTAAAGAAAGGCAACTGGACTTGGAGAATTTCTTGAAGTATTCTACACGTCCAGTTGCTATTCTTTAAACGCCTTTTGGACTCGCCTGGGTGGCTGCACACTGTTCTGTGGCCTCAGTCGAGCCTTTTCTTTCCACGCAGACGTGACGGGATTACATGCTCATGACGTGCACGTGCATGCACGCAGACACTGTATTGTAAACGTAACAAAATAAGTCATACTTATTCAGTCATACTTATCATGGGAGTGACATTCTTCCAATGTCTCGTGTGCATATGTATTTTTGTTTTTAATTCTCATGCCTTGAAAAACACTTATCATGGGAGTGACGTTCTTCTACTGTCTCGTGTGCATATGTATTTTTGTTTTAAATTCTCCTTGCCTTGAAAAACACCTCTGAGCCCACACGTGGCTTCTGAATTATGCAGAAGCCCCAAAGTCTGCTGTGAGGAAACCGGAGGAGGGGCTGCAGATCTAGAGGTGTTTAGGAGTGTACTTGGGAGATGGGGAACACTTGTAGTTGGGAGTTATTTTGGAAAAGCAGCAGGACTCCTGGCAACAAAAGAAAAATGAGTAGCATATCGCCTAAAGGGAGGGAAGCTGCAGCGCTCATCGCTGTCTGTTTTGTATTCTTCACTGTTGCTCTTTTTACATGTCTGATTTAAGACCTGTGAACTTCAGACCACGTGCTCCTCCCTTTGCAACAAAGAGCACTTGGGGATAACCCAGCCCAATTTAGGCAGCTCCAGCCGTCCGTCGCTCAGCTTGCCTCTGTAGCAAGAGTTCTCTGCAGAACTGAATTATTCATGGGACTTCAGAAGAGTGCAGTGAAAATCCCCACCCCCCACACACTTGAACACAAAACCTGATATGCCACATTCTCACACACACGTGCATGTCAGGCTTTGTCATGATACCACTTGGCTCCTCATTACATTTTGATCCATAGTTTATTTTTTTTGTTTTTTGGGCTGATTCGTCATTTGCAGTTTGCTCTCGCTGGGAGTCAACTCCGCCTGAATAATTAAATAGATTGCATCCCGCTAGGTTGTGTTCGTTGCGTTTTTGCCGTCCGTGTCGCCAGTCTCCGCGTAGGGTGGGGTCTTGCTTCTTGTCAATGCTCCGCGTTGAATGTGTTATGTAAGGCGCTGATGTGGTGGTTTGCAAAAAAAAAAAAAAGAAAGAAAGAAAAGAAAAAAGAAAATGCAAATGGAAAGAAAGAAACTTAAAGCGAAGTGCAGTCGGATGGGGGTCATTGTTGCAGAGAATTTGAGAGGGTGGTTACTGAAGATGTTTCGGCGCTTGTGGGGGATGCTGGGTGATGAAGAAGGGAGTGGTCGGCGTGAGGGGTGCAGAGAAGGATTGCAGATGTGGGGGGAGGGGAGAAAAGGTAGTGGGTGAGAGTGAGCAAGCAAGTGAAGGGGATGGAGAAAGATGAAAGGGATCGATGACAACTAACCTTTAGCTGCAGTGTGTTGTGGGTGTGACCACGTTGATGTCTGGGCTCATTCTCCCCGGAGTCATTGTGGTTTGTCACCCCTCAGTGTCTCTGTGGTTCTGGATATATCAGAGCCAACTAGTGAGAGGGCACATCTGACTGGATTATACGTTGCTTTAAATGTCACACAAATGCAAGTGTTCAGAGTAAATCTCACTGCTTAAAAAGGCAATGATCTGGATGTTTCCCCCACACACATACGCACTGCTGACTGTCATTATCTTTGCTACACATATGGTCTAATTAGAGATGTGTATTCAGCTTGAAGACTGACACTAACCTCCTTCTCACTCCCTCCATCTTTCTCACTCTCTGAAGCCATACTGGATGCATGAATTTAAATTGTGTCCATCTGGTAGTTCTCGTGGCGGAAATATGTTATGGTATAGATGGTTTGGGCTTGAAATTAATTTTTTTTTCCGCATATGTCATTTCTTCTAGGATCGTAAGTTGTCAAAAGTGGAACGTCAGCGCTTTAAAGAGGAGGCAGAGATGCTGAAGGGTCTTCAGCATCCCAACATTGTCCGTTTCTATGACTTCTGGGAGTCGCCTCTTAAAGGAAAGAAGTGCATTGTTTTAGTAACGGAGCTCATGACCTCAGGAACGCTAAAGACGTGAGTATCAACGGAGGCAGTGGTTGTATTTTTCACATTACAAATTAGGACTATCAGGTATTTAAATGAACATGACATTTTTTTTACGTAACGTTTTTCTCTTTCCTTCAAACAGCTATTTGAAGCGTTTCAAGGTAATGAAACCCAAGGTGCTGAGGAGCTGGTGCAGACAGATCCTAAAAGGCCTCCACTTTCTCCACACCAGGACGCCTCCCATCATCCACAGAGACCTCAAATGTGATAACATCTTTATTACTGGACCTACAGGGTCAGTGAAGATAGGGGACTTAGGGCTGGCAACACTCAAGGCTGCTTCCTTTGCTAAGAGCGTCATAGGTATGAGAATTGACCCGATGGCTTGGAAGATTTATGGTTCTCACAGTAAAGCAGTGGTGTCATGTTCATTGGTCTCTCTCGCTCTCTGCAGGCACTCCGGAGTTCATGGCTCCAGAGATGTATGAGGAGCACTACGATGAGGCCGTGGATGTCTACGCCTTTGGCATGTGTATGCTAGAAATGGCCACCTCTGAATATCCCTACTCCGAGTGTCAGAACGCTGCTCAGATTTACAGAAAAGTCACAAGTGTGAGTCCAGCTGCTGCACATTTTTTTGGGGAGGTCAGGGAACATAGAAATGACAAAAGTCTGCAGCTTGATGTTACAGTTATGTGGGTCACTCTGCAACTATTCGTCTACCTGGGTCCTTCCAATTAACATTTAATAGTTCTCCCCAAATGAAACCTGTAAGGGGAAAAATATCTGTGGAGAAATTAATAGATTGTGTATGTTAAATTGTGGGTGAGGAAATGAAATCCAGGGGTATTTAATTTTTTAATAGAAATACAGAAAAATTGTTAAAGATGTTGTTGTTGTTGTTGTGGTGTTGTTGTGTTTAGTAACCCTTACGTTAACCGTCTGGAAAAGTTTCATTTGAATCCACCACCACGCCTGAGGTACCATTGTTCTGCCTTTGTCAAAATAACTTTTTATAACAGCAGGGGGCAGTAGTCTGTATTTATAACCCAAAAGTAGAAACGGGAAAAGCTAGCACCAGAGTATTAAGAAAAATAAGTGAAGCTGTCTGTGTGTGCCTTCTGAACTCAGTTGGTTTGTTTACTTTCATTTATCTTCTTGTGGATTGAGCAACGCTAGATCAGCGAAGCACTTCAATGACAAAACGCTGAACGAGGGTCACAGACGGCCTGACCTTGGCAGATGACCAACCATTGACTCTGTGTGTCGCAGTCTTAAGTGGAACTGGAATAGAATATGGTGTACAGACAAAAGAGGGGCTGCAGTATATTTCCAATATTTTATAATTAGCTGTGTTCATGTAGATGAATTCTCAGGTTTCTTCGTTGAAGAATCTAATGAGCCGCATCGAATCACAAGGAGTGCACAGGCCTGTAAAAGCATACTACGAACAGTTAAGGGTGTCTAAAGTCGTGATAGACTTCCTGATTTGATGAGCAGTATTGATTTTCCACTCTTGAAACTTGGCAGGGTTAGAATCTAAATGATGACTCTTTTACCTGATGTTAAAGCAGTCAGGGCCTCTGTGTCCATGATAATGGTTAGCCAGCACCAGTGCAGCTGTCTCTAGATACTGTTTTCTATATTGTTATCGTATTTATATTAGAGTGACCTGCAGAGGCTACTCTGGAATATTAATAGGGGATTGATCAAAGTGAAATCCTGATAATGTTCTACTCTCTATACTCCTTGAAAAGATCAGCTTCATAATTGGTGGAAATGTTAATACAAATGATCCATATACTTATCATCGGTATTTTAGGCACAGGAAATGCCCTTTTCAGACAATAATGATCTCATAGGTTTGATATTCACCACACATAAGACTGCACCACAGAGTTGATAACTGAGGAAAAATAGACCTGAAGAGTTTAAGATTTATTAATGATTGTACCATTTTTAAAAGTGATTCTGCCTTAGATCAGACCAATGTTTCAACCGGTCAGTGCTTGCACATTAATCTCCCCAACTACATGTTGGTTGTGCTTTGAGATCTAATTTAAAACTGAGTGAGAATTTCAAGATTGATCCATGTCACGTTGACCACTGCTGCTGTGCTGAGAGTTAGCTCTCAGGGTGTGAGTGTGTGACGCTTAAAAGATAAGATTCGGGGTGGAGTAACACAAAAACATCCACACAGGCTTTCCTTTGTTTTTCCTTCGTCATGATTTCTGGTCAACACAGAGTCCTTCGATCGCGTGTCCACAACATTTTGTTTGGTATTTCTTTTCCTCAGGGAGTGAAGCCGGCCAGCTACAACAAGGTCATGGATCCGGAAATCAAGGAGATCATTGGGGAGTGCATCTGCCAAAAGAAAGAGGAACGGTGAGTGGCTTTTTCCTCTTGGCCCAGCGTCCAGCTCACAGGGCCCACAAGGTGCCCTCTCATCTTTCATGCCTCGTTTTGCCTCTCGCGCTTCATTGCTGTGGTGCTGACAGTTGTGTTCTCAGCAGCACTGCAATCTCCCTCTCAATCTGCAGGATGTCTTTCAGTTCTATTACATAATCCGTTTGTGTACAAAGGGGACAATAACCCTTAATTAGCCTCCAGTGTTTATTTTTCTTTTATTGAAGCATGATTAGGTCCAATAAGTTGCTGTCCTGTGAGCTGACAGCACAGGTGATGCATGACCATTTTAGTAGACCAATATATGTGTTGGACTAGATCATTATGTCCTTTCATTATTAAAAAGTACAATTCTTTTTGCACAGCTAGTTACAGCCGCTTTCATTGTTGATATTACTAACAAGTGGAAGCACTGATTAAACACAGAGCGTGTTTTTGCCGAAGTCTGAGCTTTGCTGTTCCTTCTCCCAGGTACACCATCAAGGATCTGTTGAACCACGCTTTCTTTGCCGAGGACACCGGTGTCAGGGTGGAGCTAGCCGAGGAGGACGATGGGCAAAAGGCCTCAATAGCCCTCAAACTGTGGGTGGAGGATCATAAGAAGTTAAAAGGGAAGTACAAGGAGACTGGAGCCATTGAGTTCACATTTGACCTGGAGAAGGAGGTCCCTGAAGTTGTGGCGCAAGAAATGGTGGGTGAATAATTTGAGAGTCCTTGATCACTTCTGTCATCTGGACCCTTTGCATAGTTGTGATCTGAGTGTTTGGTGCTTCGTATGTTCTTACTGTGTGCAGAGCTCTTATTTCTTGATCTGGGAATATTCTCGATTGTGGATTGCATGCGGTAACTTGTTCTTCGACAAAAAACAACGATAGTGGTTTAGAGTTTTTCCCTCTTTTTGTTTACATGGTTTTCCCCACTGGATCTCATCAGATAAGGAACTCAGGCCCGGCTAAAATCTGGCTCAGGAAATCCTTTATATCACTCATCTAACATTCTTCAGCACCATACAAATGTGCACAATGGGGGTATGAGGCTGGCACAGAGATTAATAAGAACGCTGGATAAATCAGAGAGTGCAATGCAGGGAGAAATAGTTTCAGATTTACAGTGTGATATTCCTCAGAATATTAAGAAAATAATTTATCCAACAAGGTCAATGGAAAAGACTAGCTCACATGGCCTCTTTCTTTCTTTCTTTCTTTCTTTCTTTCTTTCTTTCTTTCTTTCTTTCTTTCTTTCTTTCTTTCTTCTTCTTCTTTTTTCTTTTTCTTCAAATCTGTGTATTTCTTTTCATTGTTGCCCTTCCTCTTCGACACATGTCTTCCTCTGTTATCTGCCCTCCTCATCTCGTCCATTTGTGCTGTTTTGGCCTTGATCACACTGTGAAACTGGGGGGAAAAAATAAATCAAGGCTAACAATCACTGTAACAGTCGCCTCAGGATGAGGAGCAGACATGTGAACCAGCAGTACAAGGATGTATGACGAACATGCTCATATGCCACGTCACCCGCCATCCTCTCAAATTAGTCTTTTCTTTATTCAGGCAGCATAAAAGATTTTTTTTTTGTTTTCATTCAGAAACCTGAATGCTCTTTTCTGGCCACGCATTCTCGCTTTAGTGCAGATTGTATTGAATTACCTTACTATTAGTGTTAGTACTATTTTCAGCATGCTGTTTTATGCTGCTCAGTAAATTAATGAACATGAGTTTTTTGTGAACACAAAGCTGTTTTACTAGTACTGTTTGAAAGACATATGAACTTATTCTTGAAAAACTGTAACTTTTGGGTTTGAGACCAAAATGCATACTTTTCTGTTTAATTTTTTTACCCTCACAACAAGATGTTCAGTGCAGTGTCTTCATCTTTGTTATTTACAGATGTCACCATATCAACAGTTCTGTTGTGAACAATGAACCAAGCTCCTGACAAAGGGAACGGTTCCCCACTGCTGTGATCCCCTTAAAATAGACTTTCTATTCCTTCCTTTTTGAGCTCCTTCTCTCCGCCTCACACACTCCCCTTTTTAATGCGCCCTCTCTTCTCTCACATGCTCAGTGCTAAAAATATCCTGGAAGTCATGCTCTTCCTTTTTCTTTGTCAGGTGGAGTCTGGCTTCTTCCACGAGAGTGATGCGAAGACTGTGGGGAAGTCGCTCAGAGACCGCGTGGCCCTGATCAAATGGAGAAGAGAGAGGACGGCGTCTGCTGCGTTGGTTCGGGGTGATGGAGGACAGAGGATCCAGGTGACAGCGTCTCAGGGCATGTCTGCCGGGGCTCCGCATGTAGGACAGCCCCTTTTGCTGGAACCAGAAGAGCCAGAGGCAGACCAGCACAACAGGCTACATAACCTACCAGCCAGTGCCACCTCAGTGACATGTAAGATATTCTGTCCCCTTCCACTTAGAAAGACATGAGCTGAGTCTTTGACTTTTTTTTTTTATGTGTGCTTGGTTTGTGTCTCTGCAGCAGACGGCACTCTTGACAGTGGCATGGGCTCCACTGTGTACTCAGACTCCCACAGCAGCCAACAGAGTGTCCTCTACCAGTCCCTGCTGGAGCCTATTACTATGGCAACACAGCAGGTCTGTATTAGATGCTTACACAACCCTAGTGGACCATGTACGTTGAGATTTGAAACAAGCCGGGTTACTCACATGACCTCGGACCTGGCCACAGTGTGTCCTGTGTTTGAAATGCACTCAAGAGTCTTCAAACACGTGTTGGAAATGTGCAGATCAGTCATAACATCACATCCATATTTATTTTTCATATGTTCATGTTCCCATACCAACAAGTTTGTTTGTTCTCATTTCATCATGTAGCTCATTTGTGGTTGTCGTCTGTTCATTTCAAGTAACGTGTGTTTTGCTTTTGGGTTGTTCTTGATTAGTGCCAGAGCAGTAGCCGTTTTCTGACAAATCGACCTCACTCCTGTGAAAAGGGTGAAGTGTTGGGGGCAACTCTGAGCCCAGAGTTCAGGACGCAACAGGGAGCTGCAGGCAGAAGGGGAAGTGCCCCTGCAATGGACTTTCAAAGGGCAAACTACATTTCTCAGCTCCATGCCCTCATTCAGCATCAGAGATCAATCAGTCCCATCACTATGCTACGAGAGAACCCATCCGAACTCGGTCCCACTGAGCTTCACTCTGGGGTTGAAGATAGTTTGTCCCCCGGACGATCTTCCCCACTGCCGCAACTCTCCCCTGTTACTTCACCTTCGACTCAGGTGGGATCTCCGGGCCGGAGAGGAAGTGCCCCTGCGATGGACATTCAAAGGGCAAATTACATTTCTCAGCTCCATGCCCTCATTCAGCACCAGAGATCAATCAGTCCCATCACTATGCTACGAGAGAACCCATCTGAACTCAGTCCCAGTGAGCTTCACTCAGGGGTTGAAGATAGTTTGTCCCCCGGACGATCTTCCCCACTGCCGCAAGTCTCCCCTGTTACTTCACCTTCAACTCAGGTGGGATCTCCGAGCCGGAGGGGAAGTGCCCCTGCGATGGACATTCAAAGGGCAAACAAGATTGCTCAACTCCATGCCCTCATTCAACGTCAGAGATCAATCAGTCCCATCTCCACCGTACAAGAACACCTGTCTGAACTCAGTCCCACTGAGCTTCACTCAGAGTTTGAAGGTGGTTGTTCCTCCCCACGTAGTCTGCCATTGCTACAAGTCTCTCCTGTCACTTCCCCATCTGCTCAGTCACATTCTGCAGGCCGGAGGGGAAGTGCCCCTGCAATGGACATTCAAAGGGCAGACCAGATTGCTCTTCTCCATGCCCTTAGTCAGCATCAGAGATCAAACAGTCCCATCCCCACTGTACAAGAGAGCTTGTCTAACGTCAGTCCCACTGAGCTTCCTTCGGAGGTTAAAGATGGTGTTTCCTGCCAGAGTGGTCTGCCACTAGTGCAAGTCTCCCCTGTCACTTCACCTTCTGAGTATCGCCGCCGTAGTGATACTTGCATCAGATCACCATCAGCAGCCAGCAGTGAGAACATAACACTGCCAGTGCCAAATGGACGCAATGGACGCAGACACTCTGACATTAGTGGTCTCCTTAGTCATAACCACTTAACAATGCACAGCCCTGGGTGCCAGGCCTGCCTTGCTTTACTTCAGTGGAAGTCAAGACCTCACCTCAGTTCATGTGACTGTAAACACCTTCCACCCTCTGGTAGATCAATGAGCACCTCTGGCTATGGACAGTCAAAGAGTTCAAATGATTGTTCAAATTTTCTAGCACTGCAACAGTCCTTGTTCAATATAATTGGACGCAAAACAGGGTTTTGTCACACTTCACCCACCCAAGCCCCCCTGGTGCATCCCTTAGCTGCCCGCAGGCCTGCTTGCAGTGATGGAGGCGCAAGGGGTCATCTCCAGTGTGGCAGTTTGGTTGGAGAACAAGAATCACCAAAGGAACGTGAGAACAGATACTTTGCCAGAGAGCAGCAAGATACCAGGGCTCTGGGAGTGGTAGGTGACCATAGCAAACGAGTTGCTTTACTTTTCCGTAATGGGGGCAGTCTCTGCTTAAACAGATTTTCCCTGCGCCTGTACGAAGTACCGCATTATTCTGCATGGAGCTGGTCTGGTGTCCGCTGTCTGAATCTTGCTGCCTTCTTAGGCCTCCAGAGCTGACCGTTTTCCTAAAAATCATAAGCTTGCTACTCTCAGAGGACAATGTCGTAACCTTGGACAGAGTACATATCCCTTAACCAAAACCCATCCCTTGTACAGCTGACCGCAATTTTAACATTGCCCTTTCCGCTTTACTTGCCTAGAGTCCTAGCTGTCTTTCTCCTTAGCTTGCCATGGATAGTCTCTCGTTGAAGAAGTGGTGGCTGCCTGGTTTCCTCTTGGTCTCTCCTACTATTTCTCCCTTGTGTCCTCATTTTAGCTCACACCTGCCATTGCCTACTCATTGTTGAAACAGATGTTTCATTAACTTGTTTGTATCCCACTTCCTGCCATTATAGTTGCATCCTGTATGACATGATCTAATTAACACACTTATGAGCTTTTGTTGGTGGTTTTTTTCATTGACTTAGAAAATCCACTCCCATGTTGGACTCACTTGGAGTTTCTCTCTTTTGTGTTCCTAGACTAGCTCAACAGGTCACCAGAATCAACCGTCTGTGCAGGGCCTTCCCTCTTCCAGCACACCAGTGCACACACCACCACAGTACGTTCAGCCTGGACACAGCTACGCTGCATATACTGGTCAACCCCGCTCTGCATCTCCGGCTCCAGCCAGCCTATGTTCGATCAATATCCAGCATGCTGCCAGTGCTGCTAGTTACACACCTCAAAGTGTTCAACAACCCCAAGCTGTAGTAAATATTGCAACATCAGCTGTGCCGCAACATGTTAAACAGAGCTACCAAGCACCAGGCCACCCACAGCAACAGGCAACAGCAGTAAGCTCTTTGACTTTCCCCTTGCCAGTCCAACAAACCTCTCAGAACACCGTGGCACCTACTCAACAACAGGTTCAGTCTGCATCAGCATATCCTGCGTCAGTTCAACAACAGACTGCAACAAGCCTCCTGCCAGCACAACAGCCAGCACAAAGTTGCCCTCTTGTATCTGTGGCCGCAGGTATGGCAGCCACAGTCCAGTGTCAACCTGCACAAGCTCCCAGCGCACTGCAGAAGGTTCAAGTCAGCCTGCCTGGTCAGCAGCTTGGTCAGAGCTCCTCCACACCAGCACTTTACGGTCAGCAAATACCCATTCATCAAGAACACCAACAGCCAATACCACACAATCCTCAATCCAGTGTACAACAAACACAACATTCCGGGCAGGTTTATATTCAGCCTCAACTTCTGCATAGTCAAGAAACTATGCATACCACAAACCAAAAGGTGGCACAGCCTGCCCTTCCATCTCAAAGTCTTCAGTGTACTCCACAGCAACAAGTGCATGTCGCAGGTCTGCAGCATCACGGACAAACAGCCATGCAGACAGCAGTTCTGCAACAGATCCAGGATGTATCTCATTCTCAGCCTCACCCTACACCAACTCCAGTTGTGCAGGTTGCAGCTTACTCTGCTGATGTAGCCCCTCAGTGCTATGCACCCTCTCTCCTCCAACAGACTGCTGCAGGTCAGGGCCACGGCCTGCCTGCACAGTCTATTGCTGCTCCACAGAATTACGGAGTAGTGGCTCCTCACAGCCTTTCAACCTCTTCCCGACAAAGTCCGGCTGCTCTTGGTACGCAACAGGTGAGTGTACAACTTCACTGATGACGATTACTATACAGTAGGCTAGTGTAGTGAGTAAGGTTGCATAGCTAGTGCCTCAGTAGTGTGGAAATTAGTTTGCCTTCTCTCTTCTGATCCTACCCTATTTTCATTTTTCATCAACCTTATTTTAGTACCCCTGCTTTCCTAAGCAGCTTTTGTCATTGCACAATTTACCACAGTGGAAAATAATTAAGCAAGTTATTATCGCTTACAGCATTGTACGTTTGACACTACTATGGTTCCTGGTTTTGATTTGGTGCAGTTTAACTGGAAGCAGCTGTGTTTGTAAATAAAAAAAAATACAGTCCAATAAACAGGACTTTCCTCGGACTCCAGCCAATAGAGAGATGATGAAAACGGTTGTGAAAACAGCAACAGTGGTTTTGTTTTAGCCATCTTTTCCGCCAGCTGTTCCAGGGTTGGCTTCAGCATGTGCAGAAGATTCAGGCATAGGACAGCATGGAAAATGTGATCTATACTTATCTGGGTCAATGGCAGGAAACACAGATCTCTAGACTTTTTCCTTTTGTGTTTTTGTTCTGTAGAGTGTCCCTGCTAATCAGAGCATTTTACAGTTTGGACAAGATGGACCGGAACATGGACATAGTCTCTGCCAATCAGCTTCAAATGTGCCAGCTCAGACACTTCCTCCTCAGCAACCAATGGCTCAGACTACTGTCCACCAACAACTTCAACCTCTGCAGATTTCAACATCACTCCCACCACCACACCCATCCCAGGTATTGCCAGTCTGTGCTTACTGCTTTCACAATGGATAATTAATACTCCCCCTTCATTTTCTTGTGTCTGAGTAGTTGTTTTTGTGGCTTTATATTATATTTGAAGACCGAATATGATGTTATTTAGAGCTGATGCTTCATTCTCCCTTGTTTGAACTCTTTTTTTTTTCTACTATTTGATTTTTCTGTTTCTGCCTTTTTTTCTTTTCCCTTTGGTTTCCTTCACAGTATCCCACAGTCCAGGTGATGGCAGCTGTGACTGACTGTGAATCCTCCTACCCTCTCTCCTGCACTGCTCCTCTCCCTTCAATTTCCTCTTCGCTTAATCAGATTTTCCTCTCTCCTTGCCCTGTAACCCCCTCTGTATCGCCCCTCTCTCCTCTGCACATTGAAAGCACATTAGTTTCACCCAACCCAGTGTCCCTCATGCCTTCCCCATCACCTGTGCTGAGTAAAGTAGAACCCACATCCCCACAGCACCAACCCATCACTGCTCTGCTGCAGAGCGCTAGATCTGAGACTCCTCATACACAACCTGCATTTATGTCGGCACTAACCACCCACCCCTTACACACACAAACTGCCCCATGCCAGAACACACACCCTCCCTCAAATGGCAGCACTCAGCTTCTGATACAGGTAATTATGACAGCTGCAGCGGAGCACAGATGTTTACCAAGGAGGAGTGAACTGGAATTTGATTGTTTGTGTGTGTTAAAGGTGGTTTTACTCAAGTGAAGCTGTGATTGTGATGTGTTGATTTTTTTCCTTTTTATACTTTTTTGTGTGACCTAATTATTCTTTATATATTACAGTCAATTCATATGTAACTATCTGTAGATTTGGTTAAAAAAAAAAGTTGTATTAATTTCTATCAGGAAATTAATGAATAATAACCAAATACATATTTAAATACTAATGATTCAGCATCTTCCATGATAATATAATAATTTTGTGTCTTTTTTTTTGTCCTTATAGAACGTTCCTCTTCAAGCCCAGGTCAGTCAGCCTGAGCTCCTCTATGCTCAGCCGGTCCAGCATGCTCAGCTCACACAACCTGCAGTGTTTTCCTCACCTGTGCAGAACGGGGCAGACCTGGGCACAGCCACCACAGCAGCTCTGCTGGAGAACATGAGCCAGTGCCAAGTGCCTCCACAGGCCCAGCACCAGAGTCAGGTTCAAAGCCAAGTTCCTGTGCTGCAGTCCTCTGACTCTCAGAGAGCAGCATCTGGGTCCGGTACCGGTTTGACTCAACAGAAACCGCTCGGTACTGTCACAGGAGCTGCAGTTCAGGGTCCAACTGAGATTAACATGGAGGTATGTAATGTGATTCACAACAACATTTTTGGGTGAATCATCATGTCACCAACTAAATCTAAAACCAAATACAATACACATAATAGTCTTTATTATTCCATTATTATTTTTTTCTAGTTGGTTATATCTTGTGTTTTGTCGTCTGTAGGACCAAGCTGCAGAGAAACATACTGGAGGACAGAGCTATGACAGGTACAGGCTCATTTCTTGATTTTGAAGGTTACAAGCCAGCGGTTGTCTTTCTAAAAATATGTATTCTAAGTGTCTCAACCAGTTTTCATGTGGTGTTGCACAGTTTGTACTCTAATCCCTCGAGGAATATCCTGCTTGATAAGCACTGGTATATTTATTACTAAAACGGTTCAAGGCGCGGTTGTTTATACTTTTACAGAACTGCAACCACACCTTTCTCGTAGGACAACTCTGCAGCTTGACACACGCATGCCTGTCAAACCAGACGTCACACTAACACTTTAATTACACCTGTTAATCTTCATGACACGGTGACCAGTCACATTCAAAGATTTATTTTAATATGTGTTGTTCACTCACAAAGGATGGCTCTTAGCTAATCATCTACACATCTAAATCCCTTTAAGCTCATGTGGAGTTTAGTGCCACCCTTGGTTGATATATTAGACTTTTCAGAGCAGTGATAAATTTTCAAGACCTTTTTCGCTAAGCTTCAATTTGAAAGAGGAGTTAAAGACGTTAAGCCCTCTTCCCATTCCCAATACAACATTTCTGTTGTAGATGGAGCCTCTTGTGTTACAGGAAGTAACTCCTGATTATTTATCACAAACCTTATCAAGTCTATCTCCTTTTGTCAAACACCGATAAGGCACGATTGAACATGTTGTTGCTTCTTTGTTTTTGTTAGATATCGAGTATTTTTGCAGGAAGCTTTATAATCTTGAAACCTCAAATCTTTTCCAAAACCAGTATCAACTCTGACGCCACATCAGGGAAGGAGATGAGCGACGGCTACGAGGGGACGCATGGAGGAAAAGGTGACGGGAAAGTTCGTAAACATCACCGCAGGTCCACGCGCACCCGTTCACGCCAAGAGAAGATTGGCAGACCAAAGCTCAGCATGCTCAATGTGGGTAACTCAAATGTATATCAACAGGGAACACGTGTTTTTTATTTTTTAAGATACTAACTTCAGACAATGTGTGGATTGTGCTCTACCTTTGTTGCAGGTGTGTAACACCGGGGATAAGATGGTGGAGTGCCAGCTGGAAACTCACAACCATAAAATGGTCACTTTCAAATTTGACCTGGATGGAGATGCGCCAGAGGAGATCGCTACATACATGGTAAAGGAAGGAATTGTGTTGATGCGAAGGGCTCTTAATTGTGTTGTGTATAGGCTGTGCACGGCCTGAGGTGTTTTGTTATGTCTTTGATCGCTGGAACTCCCTGTTTGCTGTTCTCAGCTGCAATGCACCAAAAAATCTCTTGTCTGCCTCTTGCTCTTTTTCTCTCCTCTAGTCCCAACTAATTTGTATCAGGCATATTTATAGACGGATGAATATTTAATGGAATAAATGCTCTACTAACTTGTTATCATTTATAAAGTAGTACCTACTTGTGAATTTTGCTCACGCAATATATTGAATTACTTTTATGACCCAAATTCTTAAAAGTATAAATTCTTAATGAACTTAACAATAGATACACAAGTACTGAGTTCTTAGGCTGCAAGTTAAAGATAACATCCGTAAGCTACACTAAACAAATATATGTGAAATCTAATGAATTTTCTTTTTACCACTGTGTTATTTTAAACATCAGAAATGAAACCTTTAATTTTTTGTTGTGCTTTTCCTCCAACATTTTTCCCTTCAGGTGGAGAACGATTTCATTCTGCCTCTGGAAAAAGAGGTCTTCATTGAACAGCTGAAGGACATCGTGGACAAAGCTGAGGACATGCTGAGTGAGGACACGGAGGGAGAGAGGAACTCGGACCATGGATGCAGCCCCAAACTGTGTGACGGAGCCGGCTCTCTGGGAACAGAGGTGAGAAAAGAACTGTTGACAGTTACTACTTGCAATGGTGCAGTTTATCTTGGAGGACCTGTGCCTTGGATACATCATCCTGACAGCACTCACAAGATGACTGTGCATGCAACGCTGCCAACAAGTACTGCCAAAAAATACCAGTCTTGCTGATGTGACATTTTGCTCTAACTGAATTTATTTCAGAGGTTCAGCTTTTCGGCTGTTTGGAGAAACCTTTTAAATGTCCATTAAATTGATGCACATGCATTAGCTCTCTGTAGTAATCTTTCCTTTTCTTTAAAGGCTTCAGCACCCAGTACCCCACAGCTAGTGTACCAACAAAATGGTATGTTTTCATGGTGTGCATTTAAACCAGTACTGGTTTCATATTGATTTTTAAGTGGTCAGTCAGTACTTTGAGCCTTTCTACTGAATAAATTTGAATGTGTATCTCGATGTATGAGTTTTTCTGCCTTTGTCCTTGACAGTCCTTCACACTGGGAAGCGCTGGTTTATCATCTGCCCTGTGGACGAGACGCCCATGTTAGACAAAGAGAAAACTACATCACACAATTCTACAGCCCAAGGTCTGCTGCACGCTCAGAAACACAATGTTATTCATACTTCTTTCTCTGTACTAAACCTTTATTGTCATTTATAGATAGTTTGAAATCTTTTTATAGGTTTCTTTTAAAGCTGAGTATATTTTTATGTTTGTGTCTTACTTGCTGCGGTTGTTACTGAGGACACCGCACATGCATTAACGTGTGCAACTATGTGTTCGCTCTATTGGGCTCTGTTACATAAGCGTGCCTCTGCAGTGGTTCTAGGCAGAAATGAAGGGCAGGATTTATACTCCAGCTGACGGGGCCTGATGGGGACGACGGGCAATGATGTAACACTCTGGCACCCACAGGACGTAGCTCCTCTTCCTCCTGGCCTTGGCCGTTTAACTCCCAATCTGTTCTCCTGCTAATTAACGCTTATCTCTTTATTTCCTCCAGAATCTGAAAAGTCTGGCTCATCGTCAGTCCTGCCCAACAACAACACAGCTGCGGTAGCTGCCCCAGTTGCTTCTTTATCCGCGCAAACCCCATCTTCCTCCGCCTCTCTGCCCGCTGCAGCTCAGACCTCTGTGCAGCCTCCTGACCAAACCATTGACAAAGCCCTGGTCCAGCAGACCCAGCCCTGTGTAACTAAACATGCCCTTAGTGCCGGTGGTATAAGCCGTCACAACTCTCTTCCTGTGGAAGAGCCTTGCATCTCTGCTGTCTCTATGGTAACAGATATGCCGTGCTGTGCTATTGTACCACCTGTCTCTCTGGATGTGAATGCCGCTGATAAAGGAGCAAATGTTGGTTTAGTTTCGACTCAAACCAACCAGTCGAATCATAAGGCCAGCCCTACTGGAGAACTACCCCCCCAGCTTTCTACTCATCAACCTGTGGTCCTGCAACAGCCCTACGCTACACCGATGCAGCCTGGGACAGTGACCTCCCAGCCCCAGAGTCCAGCACATCAGCCCTCACAGAGCTCCCAATCTTCTAGCCACCAGCAGCAGGGTGGGGCGCCAGGAGAGTCAGACGGCGAGGGGCCACGCCGGGTGGAGTTTGTTGACCGCACCATAAAGACTTTAGATGAGAAGCTGAGGAACCTGCTGTATCAGGAACACACTCTCTCCCAGCCCTCCAGCGCTACGTCCGACCCACAGGCCTCCAGCACAGAAGGGGTCAGCTCCCCTCCGGTCTCAGACGGCCAGAGCTCTGAGGGAGCACTCGCAAAGAACAAGGGAGAACCACTGGTAAAAAGCACTGTGTGTGTGTGTGTGTGTGTGTGTGTGTGTGTGTGTGTGTGTGTGTGTGTGTGTGTGTGTGTGTGTGTGTGTGTGTGGTGTGTGTGTGTGTGTGGTGTTGTGGTGTGTGTGTGTGTGTGTGTGTGTGTGTGTGTGTGTGTGTGTGTGTGTGTGTGTGTGTGGTGTGTGTGTGTGTGAGAGAGAGAGAGAGAAATGTGAGCATTCAGACAATGTTGAGTCATTTCCCTGCACTGTCCTGTCCTATTGATTTGGCTATTGGCTGAAAAGGGCACAGACAATAATGTGTTTAGAAAGAGGGAACAGCAACAAAATAACTGCTGTCACCACAATAATTTCTACTGACCTCTTCCATCCATTTTGTGTGCATACATGCTATGAAAAGCACACAAGATTTTGTACTCATTTAGACAAGAGAGGTCAGGAGAGGAGACTAACTGCACTGATCTGCTGTGTTTCACGTTTTAGTCCTTGCCACTATTAAAATGTTTAAAACCTCCCACACTCTAAACCCTCGCTCTTTCTCTTTTAGCCTCAGATTCTTGAGCGCACAGGTAGCGTGGGTGCAAGTGACTCCGTAGAGTCAGGTAAGTAATATTATTTATATTTTTATGTCACATTATTACTGCAGAATAGTTTGAAATGATTTGTTTTTTAACTCCTTCTTATTGATCCTTTAGCCACTAAAGGAAGAGATGTGACCACCAGCTCCAGTCATGGCTCCAAAAGCCGTTTTCAAGTAAGAACCCACTTTCAAAACCTTATTGAGGAAATCTGCTCAATATAAATGTCAGTAGATCTAATTAAATTGTACAACAAGTCATGATATATGCCATCGTTTGTCCTGTTTCCAGGGTGTTGCTTAAACATTGCATTAGTTGATGATGTTTGTGGATAATAATTTTGTTATGAACATGGCTTTCTTGTCCTTCCAGATCATCCCCACTCCACCGGATGTCATTTGTCGTTTAGAGAAAGGAGGCAAGAAGAGCTGCAGCACCTGCAGCTCCCCAGCGCCCTCTAGTGGCTCAGGGGGGTCTTACAGTCAGAGTGTAGACAGGAAAGAGAGGGGCACTGCTGCTGTATGCAAGTCCTCTGTTCCAGAGGACGAGGACAATTCGGGAGAATCCAAACATCCTAGTAGTAACCGTTACTCCGCCCCAGCAAACCTCTGCCAGGCCACCCCCACTTCCAGTCCTGAATCAACCCCACACCATATCCCCCGGGCCCAGACCATTGACAGTTCGACCCATCACCGCTATCACCACTCATTGCACCTCTACTCTGACTCAGCAGATGAGGACAGCAGCAGCATAGCTCTGCCTCCGGCTCATCCTGCGCCCCCAGCTCATACCATGTCCGAGCACAGTGGAGGTGACCTCATGAAGAGGGCAGTCGCCTTCCTGCGCCGCTCCGGTCGGAGCAAAAGTGAGCAGGCCTCCGATTGCCCAAACCGACAGGTTGTTGCAATGAACGGTCACGCTCCCTCACCTCCCGCAGGACATGCCCACTCATCCTACATCAGCAGCGACAATGACTCAGAGTTTGAGGACGCAGATATGAGGAAGGAACTCCAGAAACTCAGAGAAAAGTAAATGCACTTGCGCACACTCACAGTCACGTGCAGCTGCAAAGTCTGTCGGCAGTGTTTTCACAAAACCATTTTACAGAGGAGACTCAATTAATTTCTCTTGGTCTGACTAATTTAATTGCAGAGCACTTTGAGTTTCGTCTCAGGTCCACAAATTAATTACATTTTCAAATATCAATCAACATTAACATATTAAGCTAGATTACGGTTATGTGTCAGATCAGAGCCTGACATGCACGTCCCTGGTATAACTACACGTTGCGCTGGGAGGCAGCTGTGAGAGGCCACTGACAGACATGAATGAGGAAATGCATTTCAGACTAAACAAGTGCGGAAAATTCTTCCTTGTTCTGCTTCCTGTTGATCATAGCACTGATAATGCCTCGATAGCCTCATTTCAGACATGAATTCTTGTTTGAATTGACTGACAGTCAGTATTGACAGTCAATATTATTTAAAGTGTAAATACAATACATTTCGATCTAGCTGTGTGTTTCCATAGCTCTGGTTAAATATGAACTCAAAGTTATGTCACTCAAAGTATCAGACATCGTTAGACATTTAACAGAAATAACAGTCGTTCAGCAAACTTTTTTTAATCTTTCTAAAATAGTAAATTATAAATATTTAGGTCAGTATTGAGATATTATTGAGATATTGATTTTTAGCAGAAACTAAACTAACTTCTAATCTGCACAATGCACCCAGGTACACTGTGGTAGTCCTTGCTCTTAGTGCTACTATTAGCTGTTTAATATTACAGCCATCTTACTGTCACTAAACTGGATGAACCAATGATCATTTTTGGCATTTTTAGCTTCAGTGTTGGTGTGATCTGATCAAATAGTTTTAGTCAGTCCCAAATTTGGCCAGTGACCTTTGCGTTGACACGTCTTGAATTATTATAAGAGACATCAAGACTACTGATCAGATGTGATTAAGTTTGTCAGTTTCTGAAGGACTCGGCATCTCTTGATGCAGGTGTCACATGAGAGGAGCATGTTGTTAGTTTATTTCATGGAAATGCCTCCAGTAAAATGTCTTTTTGTTCTCTTCCTGTGCCTTCTCCTCCCGTGCCACCAGACACATGAAGGAGATCTCTGAGCTGCAGGCGTTCCAGAGGAATGAGATCGAGCGTTTGTACAAGGAGCTGGGAAAAACTCTGCCCCCAAATGTCAGCCTGCTTCATGCTGCACCCCCGACCGGCCGCAGGCGCAGGGCCAGCAAACACAAGCTGAAAGCTGGGAAACTGCTCAATCCTATGGTGCAGCAGCTCAAAAACAATCTCAACACCTCTAGCGTTGAGAGGAAAGGTGAGTGGGTTGAGGTGCTGGGGTGATGAGTGTTCATGTGTATGGGAGAGCATTTTCAGAAGCACACTTTCTTTTTTCTTTTTTCTTTTTTTTTTTTTGATAACGCAGGAATGGCATCGAGAAAACTGTAGTAGGAGTGTGTGAATCAGAGTGATTCACTCTGACTCACACTTTATTATTAATTTATTTATTTATTTTTTCCACCCAGGTGAGAGTGCTGCCAGTTCATCCGGCTCCCCGGCTAAAAGTTCTGTTCTGTCAGATGGCTCAGCCCACTCCAGCGGCAGCTCCAGCTCCGGCAGTCAGCCCAGCGCCACCACAGAGCAGGTCCACACCCAGCAGCCCTGCTCGCTGAAGGGCTCTTTCTCCTCAGACAACATCTACGCCGGGCTACATGGTGACGGCACGGCTAACCAAGCCGGCCCTGGTCAAGGTACACATTACAGGTTCATGTGCATGCTAGTGTGTGTGCGCGGATGGAACGTGCAGTCTGCAAAATCTCCATTAGTGCTGAGGTAAATTCTTAAAGCTCTTAATGTTTTTTTTATTTTGGACAATGAGGAACTGCATAGTTCAGTTCATGCTTGTTAGTGCGTGCACTGTAGGACTAGGAACATTTAAAACGGATGTACTGACATGAAAGCTAACATTAGTAAATGTCAGGGTCTAATCAGACGAGTATTATTTGTTGGATGGATGAAAGAAGTGTCACAGAATATGTGCATTTGTCATGGCGTATACCATTTTAAAATAGGATTTTGAAAACAAGATTATACTGTAAATAAGTTAATCTGCAGTTCATGCCAGGAATGTGACACATTCATGTAAAACGATATGCGGGCATATGTGGCAGTTAATCTGCCATATTGCACAGTATAGAGGAAAAGGATTATATTGCTTAATAACATTTAAAAATAATAATACATGCACTTAATGCACTTTTAGTAAATCAGCATGTAGCTTAATATAGTGTTGCCCAAAAAAAAAGAAAGGGGGAGAAATGTTGAGACTCAAAGATTGGTCTCTTTATCGCCTGCCACAATATCTTCAGTCTCCAATACCTTTACCCCATCAGCCCTACTAAGACTCTCTACCGTCATTTGAAGTTATTCATTATCATCATAGAAAATGGTTTCCCATTCACTATAGATAATATAGCCGGGTTCTTCATAACATTGCACTCCTTCTTGTTGTCCTTTTCTGGTGCTTTTGATGGTGGGGGTTTCTCATCCCAGTCTCTGTGCACTTTTACAAAGTGTCTCTCTTGTTTCTTCTCTTCTTCTTCCCTCTTATATTCATTTTTACAGGCTGGACGGTTTACCACCAAACGTCAGAGAGAGTCACCTATAAATCTAGTAGCAAACCACGCACTAGATTCCTCAGTGGACCTGTGTCTCTGTCCATCTGTTTGTATTTGTTCTTTTATATTTCCCCCTCACTCATTTCCATATTCTCTTTATTTAACCTACCTTTCTCTTCTATTAGCCCTTTTCTTTATTCGTCTTTCATATAGTTGATATTTTATTTCGCCCTCCTCGCAGGCCTCCTCACCCAACATACATCACGTTGTTTTCTATTCCTACACTTCCCTTAAATAGTATCAAAGCCTGTGTTCTGTATTTCCTCTTGTTATTTTCTTTCTGACCACCAGAGGACGTACATCACATGCACATGTGATGTTGGTAAACTCATATCTACAAATCAGTTGAATCAGGCCAACACAGACACACGCTACCAAATTAGATGGCTTGGGTATCCAGGAAATGTTTCTTGAAGCAGGTCCTTCTGCGTAGCTTGTGTTTCCGCTCATGACTTGGACTCTTGTAATCTGTTTAGTGTGGCTAGATGTTGTGATTGGTGTCGAAGTGTTTGTGGCACTTCTGTCATTGAGAGAGCCTCTGTTATTCAGAGCACAAAGTTCTGTATCTGCGTGTACTGATCACTCGAGTGTTCACCTCCTGAATTAAAAAGGCTGTTTTGCATCTAAAAGAAGCCTCTGTGGTCTGAGTGGGTAGTATTTACAAAGGATCCTGATAGACAGTTGTTGCTGACTTAATGAAAGCAGCTACTGCACGTGTAAATATTAAAATGTTTGCTGCACCCCAATCATTTTTAATCATTTTTCCCTTCCCTTTTTTTGATCTTTGTCTCTGAAAAAGATTTGCCTAATGAGCTCAAACATGTTGCTCCTTAGGCAGAAGTTGAGCTCTCCTTTTTGAGACTACATTATGCATACAGATGCTTTTTATTATTAACTCCAGAAGTGTTTCCACTTCCTGGTCTTAACTGAAAAGTATTCCACTGTCACATATTTGTGCCACATGTGCTTTATTGTTAGGTACATTTATTAGTTAGTGGTAAGAAAGAGGGAGCAGCAATGTTTGTGTTAATTCAGAATGACCCTTAAGAGCCAACATGTAAAATGTTGGCATCAAAACTGAAAAGGAAACATTTCCAGGGTGCGCTGCCACTGTGTGTGTGTGTGTGTGTGTTTGGTCTTTAATACTCAGACTGCCATTTTGATGTAACAGGCACTCTCCTGTGCAGTTTTTCCTCTGGCAATCATTTCCAATTCACAGAACCACAGTTACATCCATAACCATTAAATTGTGGGCGCATTGCCCCCTTTCTCATGTAGTCGCTTTATGCCGTGCTTCTGGCTTTAAAAACAGACCCCACAAGCGCACTGAGGCTTGTGAATGGCTAGTCCTCTCCAAACATGGGTCTCAGATTAGATCCAGAACAAGAGTCTGTTTCTACAACACTAGTGTGTGTGTGTGAGAGTGAGAGAAAATGCCAAAGTCTTTAAACCCTATTTATTTGTTGTTTGTTTCCATCCACTCTTAATTTTGATTGTATGACATCTCCCAAGTCGAGGTACTTTGCCCAAGTCGTGTGTAAACTAACACAGAGAAAATCCCCCCAACCCCTCCCTGATAGACAGGGCCCTTTGCTATGGTAAAGGAGAGCTCTCTCTGTCCCTCATGTTTGGATGGAGAAGACGTGCATGGTGCAGGCGCCAGGCAGGGCACTGATGGAGACTTGCTCCGCCATGTGAAGGGCTGTATCATCAGTATTAGTATTTTATTTCTCCTGTCACCTTTCCTGAGTTTCCTGCATGTTTCTTACGAGCGCTGACTCTGATGAGTTCCAGCTAGTATCTGTGTTGCTGTTTCAGTTCGTAAAGTTTTATTTTGGTTTCACGTTTCGTTTCGCAGGCATTCTCACATCGACAAAGGGATCTCTTTTTAATCCAGACTCTTCCTTTCTTAGATAACACAATTTTCCTGTAACTGTGGACCATCAATTCACACAAACGAATAAATCCAATGCATCCTCTTTATGCGCAGAGGTATTAAGCGTCAAAAGAAAACACTGTTAGTTTATTTACATGCAACATAAAACATGATCCTGGCAATGTCAATAGAATTGCAGGAACCGACTACAAACAAACCCCGGCTGCTTTCTCTTACACTTGTCAGGTACATTTTCTAATAGTCAACCTTTGAGAATTGCCAATTTTAAAGAGAACACCTAGGCTCTTTCTCCTCACTGATTTTTAAACCCCCGTCTTCCTTTTTCCTCTTTCTCTTTCCCCAATTGTTTTGATAGCTGAATGTGCTTTTGAAGCAGCTTGTCCACATACCTGTGGTGTGCAGTGTGTCCTGGCCTAACTGTTTCTGTCTTGTGCTGTTTTACCTTTTTATAGGGTCCACTCTGAAACGACTATGTCTAGGCAAAGAGCGCAGTAGTAGTAACTATCATTTACTTTCCTACTCTCTGTCTTTCTGACTCTGTCCTTCTTCATTTTAGTCCTTATGTTCGTGTGTACACTTTGTTTTCTCTGTACTGTCCGTGGCACTTGAAATCGTGGTCGTTCTTGTTGACGATGTGCGTACAGTGTCGTTGCATTCATTTTTGTTTGACGTTTTGCATGGCAGGTTGCCTACGTGTCTTGATTGCGGAATTTTGTCATTGCTTGCACAACAAACATCTCAGTTCTCTGTAAATGCTCATGAACGTCACGTATCTTGTAATCCGTTGGCTGCTATGTCGGCAAGATATGTGTCTCAATTGTTACTCGCTGAGATCCTTAAAACAACTGAAAGGTGGCTTTCATAAAGATGCCATTTTAAGTTCATCTTGTCAGAACTGCCCTGATTTCTGCCACGCAGCAGCCAATTGATTTCACTGTAGATATTTTTTTTTTTTTTTTGAACTATACATTTTTAAGACTAATTATCTCTTTTCAGGGTCCTCTCTTAACACCGCCGCAGCTCAGACGGCCCTGGGTCAGACGCAGCCGCCTCTCACTGCAGCAACGCCCTCACCCTCTCCTCAGCCAATCACACGGCTCGCTCAGGTCCAGACCAACAACAGCAACAACAAGAGAGGCATGTTTACTGATGATCTTCACAAACTGGTAGACGACTGGACGAAGGAGACGGTGTCGGCGGCCAATCAGCCGCGTCCCTCGCTGAACCAGATGAAGCAGCAGAGACGCCAGCAGGACCTGGAAGTGAGAGCACCACCAATGGGAGCAGTTACACATGAGGTATGTGGAGCCGAGTTATGCAATCACTGGCTAAACTTACATGGATAGTATTTCTTCAATTCCAACTTAATTCTTTACAAAGATGATAAATAGAACTATTGGATTGGATATATGCATTTATATATTCCAGAACCATCACAATATACTTATTTTTGACATATTCAAAGTGGTCATGTCCACTGTGGACTGATTAATATCCAGTAAATGCAATGACTGTATCCAACTGTATTTACACTGAATTGATTGGATGGATAAACTTGTTTTTCACAGCGCTGAACGCATCAGTTCCAAGTTCATTCATCTTCATTTACTAGATGTGGTGCTTCATTGTTAAGGTTTAGGCTCAGTCCTGTGGACATTTCCTTTGGTTCAGTCTGTTTGGATTTGTGATTTGACAATTATTCTGGTTATTAGTGTAATACTAGCATCCATATAAACGTGGCTGCAAATAGAGGGATGTATTGTCAGTTTGAGTTCTACTTTGATCTGACTTTACAAAGTGTGAGTCATTCTTTCCATTATTTTGCACACCAACTCCCTTCTGTTCCAGATGAAATGCCATGTTGGTCCCAGCAAGTTCCATCTGCCTCTTTCATGCCCCCTGACTGCTGCTTTAGGCCCTGGTTTACCTGCAACTCTATCTCCAAACTCCTCTTCGATGCTCCCTCCGGGTTACCTGCTACCATCAGGCTCCTATGGTCGGATGGCACCTGGTCCGCTTTACCCCCAGCAGTGGCCAGGCATGCGTAGTCCTGTAGGGTCCGTGGTTCCTGTAGGCCTGCTTGGTGCTGCGAGAATGATGCCCTATGGCACAATGACAAACCCAGGGATCCAAGCCTACCCCCTGGCCATGCACAGCCCTGAGAATGGCCCCTCTCCAAAAACTACTAGGACTACCTGATCTGCTTTGTTAGCATGTATGTGCAGGACAGACCACTCTACTCTGTTCACCAGACCCACACATGTACATAGTCTGGTCTTGTAAATAACATTAAGGAAGTGTTGCTATTCTTTATACAACACGTATATCTGTAGTAAACTGTGTGTGTGTGTGTGCGTGTGTATGTATGTATACTATACATTAAATGTTAACTAAGTGTGAATGAATACCTAATGCTTTTTGGCTTTGGTCTTGACTAAACTCAGCCATTCAAACCTTTTTTTTTTTATCTGCAGTCACAAAAACTGAGTTCATTTTATTTTATTTTTTCACACTGCTTTCTCCTGTTTGCGTTATGTACACTTTAAACACTACATTGGAATCCAAATAGCGGTGATGTGAGATACAATAACAGGATAGTATTTATGATGAGAATATTTGAAGGAATGTAGTGCCTTGAATATTGATTTATTTCCTTCTTCTGTGAAACAAAGCATGTCTGTGTCAAAGTTATTTTATTGTAAGGTCGCTTGAGTGCAGTCTTTTTTTTTTTTTTTTTTAATGCATTACAGAACATTTTGGTTTTGGTTTACATATGAATGCCCTTGTAGTACTGCACTATTAACACAGTATATTCTCTTATTTAAGTAATAGCATCATGTTTTAACTCTTGTTTACTTTCCACCCCTGTGACAGATGGAATGCCATAGTGGTGAGATGTACCGATGCCTTGCAGAAACAAAACGGTTAATGTACGACTGATGAGCGAAGGAAAAAATACGCCAGCAGCCAAAATCCACTCATTCAGGTCAAATGGTTCAGTCGGACACAGCCTATTTTTGATAGGACAGCTGATGCGTTGGACAGCGCAGGAGCTGGCAGGGTTGTAGCCTTGTGCTCAGAGAAGAGGCGGTGTCCAGAGCCATACATACTGTACATAGTTCTTTCTACAGTATAAGCCTCTGGTAGTGTTCAGATTAGAATGTAGCAATTAATATGTGAAGGCTTGAGGCTCAAAAGTGCAATTTAACCCCTCCACAAAGCTTTGATCGTGGCCTTGCCACAAGCCTTATCTCTGATGTTTGCAAAAGGAGCAAGCTGAAAAGTTGAACAAAGTTACAAATCACCCAGCAACCAACAGACAGACGTTATCAGGCAAACTATGAATAATAAAACTCACCCAGCAAACTGAATTCATTTCTGGTCAACTTTGCTAGTACTCCGCATATACACTGTAAAACTTTCTGTGCAATCACCAGTTTGTTTTTAACTTATTTGATGTTTTAAGCTTGATTTATTGTTTTAATGCTGCTATTGTCTCACTAGCTGATTTCATTGTAGAGTTAAGCATTCTGTTCACATTAAGCGGTACTTAAAAATAAGACTAATTCAATTAAAGATGCCCATAAAGCAGTGTTATTGCCTTGTAAAAATGTATTGATTTCAAAGGTTGCATTTGATGTCGGCCTCTTTTTATTTCATTATATTTTCAGTAATCTATTGCAGAATTCAAATGATACTTGATGCCGGAGATTTGCACAACCTATAGTCTCCCTTAATTGTATGTTTAGAAGTTCCTACACTGTACATAGTGGGTTTCACCCACCTGTAATTTTTTAACACTGACAAGCATGGCCAACTTTTCATGTTCCACAATGCAACGTAAAACAATACAGCTACTATGGTTAAACGTTTCACATCTCCACAACACATTTGAAATGTTTCTGCACCCCAATCCTGCCAAGCTGTGAACTGTACAGTTTTCTTGTAGTTTGTATTTGTACATTTTGTTTGACTGTTTAGGGGTGGTGGAGGAGGGGTTGCTTTGATGTATATTATTCCATCAATTCGGTTTGAATTGGACTTTTATAGGATATTATGCAGAGTCTTCTGCTTTGGTGAAATACTTCCAGTAGTAAGAGATTTCTGTTCTCTGTCACACTGTATCTGGTATGTTTTGTTCCACCTCCCTTGCTGCTAAGTCATGGAGAGCAGAGGAGGGAACAACTAGAGCTGGCTTATTCTTTTGGATGCAGTGATCGGAAAGAGAGAGATGAGATGCACAGAAGAGGAGGAGCAGTCCGAAGGCTTCTCACTCTGCTCATGTCACTTCTCCCTGGACAACATTGCCCCCTGCTGAATATGCTCTAATTGTCAAAGGCTCGTATTTAAACTGCGGGATTGCTTTTGCCTGCTGTATGTCCCACTGCATTACCCCACCCTATCCTGCTGCACTCTAATCACAGACTGTATGTTGAGAGAGAAATAAATATTATTTTGTGCTTGATGGTATGTCTCATTATTCTTTTCTTTTTTTTTTCCTTCAGATTTTAATATTTTGAGTATAACTTCAAAAGTAAATTTGGATTTGAAATCAGGATTATAAAAAATGCCACATTAATAAATTCTCAATTGGCATTGGTTAAGTTATTTCCGGAAGTGTTTGTTGACTACAGGCCAGACTAGTCGCACTGCCGACATCTTTGAAACGAAGCCACAGATTCGCAACTTTCATCACGAACGCTGTGGGAAAAAAATATATTAGACATAATCCAAATATATCTGTCGTTTTGATGAAATTAATTTTAGGAGTTGATGAAATCTCGGTCAAAATATTGACGGTGGGTCTAAATTTACCACCAAAGCCGAGAAATAGATCCCGCTTTGTGTGGCGAATGTGTCAACGCGCGTCCACGGCGTAGCGTTACAGCAATGGTTGCCCCTTTTGTTCAACCGAGTTCCTGAATTATTCCCAACACAATGAAATGATCGGGATAGTATATCGTTTCTTAAAATACGTTTTACTGTACCCACGCTTCCTGTGCTCTCTTCTGGGATCATCTAATGAATTAAAAATCGATCTGAGGCATTTCTGAGGCGCTGCGAGGTTTCCGAAGCACGCAGTCTGGAGGAACGTGGAGTAGTAAGTGTTTATAACGTTAGTCCAGATCTGTAGTCTTGGCGTTAAACGGTTAGAAATACATCATTTGGTGGATACATTTGACTTCTTTTGACTGCCGAAAGGCGATTCTGGGCTTAAGTTTGCTATAATTACTGTAATCCATCATAACACAGTGTACTCTTAAAACACTAAGTGACGTTAATGCAAAACAAGCGTGCCTGGCTTTTTTTTTTTTTTTTTTTTTTACCCCATATACTGCAACGTATTTCAGAGATATTTCGCTACATAGATAAATAGTTAATGTCAAATATTTAGTGGACAGATGGGGTTGAGTTGTGCTAAATTCGAGGAGGCGCGTTAGCCTCATGAAATCAGACGTTAAACTGTCATTTTGCTGCTGAGTGTCCGGGATTCACAGGGTGAGGTCATTGTGGAGGGAAACACTAGAGCCGATGAAAGCTCTTCGTACCTACAGTCAGGCTACAACGCGTGGAACTCAAACACTCTGTTGTGTGTTATTTCTTGTTAATTGGACACATTAACACATTAAAATGTTATGTGGCGTTTACGCGACGTCTGCCTTTGTGTGGCCAACGGCTAATAGCCACAGTTTAGCACGCGAAATGAACGTTAGTGATTTGAATGAGTCCGTTAGTTTAAAAAAAAATAAGACGAGCCGTCGTTAGCTCATTTCTACCGTTGCTATGTGAGCAGGAGCTATGTCCTCTTTAGCTGTGTAGTGTTGGGAGCTATGTTCTCCATAGCTGTGTTGTATTGAGGACCTATGTCCTTTTTAGCTGTGTTTTGTTGAGGAGCTATGCCCTGTTAGGCTCTCTTGTGTTTACAAGCTATGTCCTCTTTAGCTTTGTTGTGTTGAGGAGATATGTCTTCTTTAGCTGTGTAACGTTAGTGAATAGGAGCCATGTCCTTTTCAGATGTGTATTGAGTAGGCGCTATGTCCTCTTTAGCTGTGATGTGTTAGGAGCTATGTCCTCTTCAGCTGTGTTGGGTTAGGAGCTATGCCCTCTTTAGCTGTGTTGTGTTTACACAGAGCAAATGTGTTTGCTCTGTGTGCATTTTTTTCCCCCCCGAAACATTTTTAAAGGCACAACGAAGCTTTTGCAGTTAGTTTCGCTGCACATGTCATGACTGTAGTTAGCATAAATAATAATAATAATAATGTTGACTTATATTGCACCTGTTACTGGATAACAGGACATAACAATATGTTTGCTTCTGGGGGAGCGTGGTCACGTGACTGCGCCATAACAGGTGCACAACGTGCAGGCACGACTTGTCTAGACTGGTGTCTGCAACCCTTCAGTGACAGTGTCTGGTAACCATCTAATGTGTTTTGGGCACACAATATTTAAGTCAATCATTTAAATCATGTTTCTCCTTTGTGTTCTCCTGTTTCAGATGTAAACGTGAACACCCTCTGTCCCAGCAGTGGCTGTTGGCACAATGGGGCTGGACTTTGATGTAAAGACGTTCTGTCACAACCTGCGGGCCACCAAGCCCCCTTATGAGTGCCCTGTGGAGAGTTGCCGCAAGGTCTACAAGAGCTACAGCGGCATTGAGTATCACCTTTACCACTATGACCATGATAACCCGACCCCTGCACAGACTTTGCCCCAGAAGAAGAGGAAGGGACGGCCTCCTCGTGTGTCCCTGGCTGGTTCGGGGGACACGGATGATGGCGGAGGAAACAGCGGCGGAGGACCGGGGCATGGAGGGAACACACCTGGTAGCCCCAATCGCTCGGAGCGCTCTCACTCTCCAGGGAGAGATACCATGACTTACGCCCAGGCACAGCGCATGGTGGAGCTGGAGATTCAAGGACGCATACACCGCATCAGCATCTTTGAGAACATTGATGTGGTGTCGGAGGAAGACAGTGATGCAGAGGATGCACCGCCATCTGGAACTGGTAGTAGTGCGGGAGGGGTTTGTAACGGTAGCGATGGTGGAGCCGGAGGTAGCGAAATAGGAGGCAGCGGCAAGGACCGCTCAGACATCCCATCTTCTAATGGAGGCAAAGCCACGCCAAAGTCTGGGAAGCATAAGAGTAAAGAAAAGAAGAAGGACGGCTCATCTCATCATCACAGCGCTCAGTCCGGCCCGGCGGTCAAGCTCCCGGAGGCGGTGTTCAGAGAACTGGACCAAGAGAGACCCGATGCCCCCCCTCGACCGTTGTCTTACTACAGGTTTGCATTATGAATGAGCTCATACAAGAATCAAAATGATCTGCTGTTATAAGACTTATCGTTGTGCACATATCAGCAAATTTGGCCTGAGATTGTCCTTCTTTTTTGTTTTCTTTTTACAGAAATTTGAAGTTGGTGCCAACTCCTATACTCTAAATAGTTTCATTTCTTTTCATCCCTTAAACTCTGTGTAAAAACGTATCCGCATTTTACTTCAATTGTGAACTGCAGGTACATAGATAAGTCTGTGGAGGAGCTGGATGAGGAGGTGGAGTATGACATTGATGAGGAGGACTACATCTGGCTTGACATCATGAACGACAAGCGGCGGCGTGACGGCGTGACACCCATCCCTCAGGAGGTCTTTGAGTATCTCATGGATCGCTTAGAGAAGGAGTCGTACTTTGAGAGCCACAACAAGGTACCTGAACTGAACGCAAAGATTTAAACATTTTTTGGGGAATCTGCGTATAAATTGCTTCCAACTCTGATGTCTCCATGTGCTGTTTTTCTCTTAAGGCGGATCCCAGCACCTTAATCGATGAAGATGCCGTCTGCTGCATCTGCAACGATGGAGAGTGTCAGAACAGCAATGTGATCCTGTTTTGTGACATGTGCAACCTGGCGGTCCACCAAGAGTGCTATGGTGTGCCATATATTCCAGAGGGTCAGTGGTTGTGTCGGCGCTGCCTGCAGTCGCCAAGTCGAGCGGTGGACTGCGCGCTCTGTCCTAACAAGGGAGGCGCTTTCAAACAGACAGACGACGCGCGCTGGGCCCACGTAGTGTGTGCCCTCTGGATCCCAGAGGTAAGTCGCTACAACACAGTGCACACAGTGTTTGATTAGATTTGCATAATAATGCAGGTATTGAGATACTCTGCTTACTGCTCTACGTGTGCATGTGTTTACCGTTTCCAAGTCTGTGAGGATGATACATACTGTAAGTGCAACAAAGAAATTACCAGGATATCAGCGCATGTTTACAGTTGCTCGGCTCATTTAGCTGTATGCTAAGTGCAAGTGGTACGAGAAATGGAGCTAATGCATAACTTATAGATTGTTGAATTCGTAAGGTTTAGCAGGGCTCATTCAGTCTCTTGTCTTGTTAACCCCTTTCACTTCATCTAAAAGTACATTTTGTTGTCATTCCTCAGGTCTGCTTTGCCAACACAGTGTTTCTGGAGCCGATCGATAGTATTGAGCACATCCCTCCCGCACGCTGGAAGCTCACCTGCTACATCTGCAAGCAGCGCGGCTCGGGCGCCTGCATCCAGTGCCACAAAGCCAACTGCTACACGGCTTTCCACGTCACCTGCGCCCAGCAGGCAGGCCTCTATATGAAAATGGAGCCTGTCAGAGAGACCGGGGCGAATGGCACCTCCTTCAGCGTCCGCAAGACGGCATACTGCGACATCCACACGCCGCCCGGGTCGGCCCGACCTTTGGGAGGGGTGGGCGGTGCCAGCATGGGGTCTTCCCACAGCGAGGGAGAGCTGGAGGAGGATGACGAGCCCAGCATCGGCCACGACGACGACTCCAAGGGTTGGAGCTCCGAACGAGCAAAGAGGGCGAAGGCCAAATCCAGGCTGAAAATGAAAAGGGCGAGGAAGATCTTAGCCGAGAGGAGAGCCGCTGCTCCGGTGGTGTCTGTGCCCTGCATACCCCCTCACAGGTAGTCACCGAGTACACCGGTACTTTGTGCTATACAGCTCCAAAAAGCACATATACTGTAGTTTAGCCGATGATACTGTTTAAAATCATCGCTTGTAGTGATGAATTAAGTGTCTTTTTATTTGTTCATAGCATACCAATCAGTGTTAGGTTACCTCCTGTTGGAACAGAGATGGAATTCCTTATGACAGCACAAAAACAAAACAGTTGGGGGTGGAAGAGTTAACACAATGTCTGCTTCTTTTCAGGTTGAGCAAAATCACAAGTAACTTGACAGTACCCAGGAAAAGCCAGTTCATGCAACGCCTCCACAGCTACTGGACCCTGAAGAGGCAAAGTCGCAACGGCGTGCCACTGCTTCGCCGGCTTCAAACCCACCTGCAGTCACAGCGACACATTGACCCAGTCCCACCGCCGCCTCCATCACAGCTTCCCCTGGTAAATGTTTGTCTACGGTGCAGTTATTTAGCCTTTCTTCTTCTCAGCCGTCTTAACAGGTTTATGGGTTTGTGTGTTCTGGTGTTGCAGAGGGACACCGAGGAGAAACAAAGCGCCTTGAAGGAGCAGCTGAAGGCATGGCAGAGACTGAGGCACGACCTGGAGAGAGCGAGGCTACTGGTGGAGCTCATACGCAAGAGGGAGAAACTCAAGAGGGAGACGGTGAGACGCAAATCAGATTTGATTCTGTCAAATATCAACCAACTTTCATCACCTTGAATAACTTTCATTTTTAACAAAACACTGATTATTACTCATTCCTTTTTCGTGTACACATACTCACCTCTCACTGTGCATCTTTCTCCGTTCGTTTGTTTCATTAAAAATGTGTCCGTGTTCAGATTAAGGTGCAGCAGATGGCGCTGGAGATGCAGCTGACTCCCTTCCTGGTGCTGTTGAGGAGCACTTTGGAACAGTTACAGGAAAGAGACACTAACAACTTTTTCACTGAGCCTGTACCGCTGGCAGAGGTAAGAGGACACAATAGTGGCAAACACAAGAATTTCGCATGTTCATTCAGCTTCATTTTGGTCACGTGTCATTTAGTATCTGGCTGAGTTGGATGAAACATTTTCGCACATCAGACCCGCGCTAGAAATTCACCCTCCTGTCTGAACGCTACCTTCTAACACCCAGGTGCCAGACTACCTGGACCACATCAACACTCCAATGGATTTTCAGACCATGTGGAACCTGCTCGAGTCCCATCGCTACCTCACTTTCGAGGCCTTTGAGGCCGACTTCGGCCTCATTGTCAACAACTGCCTCAAGTACAACGCCAAGGACACAGTCTTCTACCGCGCTGCCCTTCGGCTCAGGGAGATGGGCAGCTCCGTCATACGAACAGCCAAGCGCCAGGCTGAACGCATAGGCTTCGACTATGAGACCGGCATGCACCTCCCCCGAGAGCCCAGCCCAGACAGCCAGCGCGACCAGGAGAGAGACAGAGAGCGGGAGCGGGGCAGGGAAAGGGACAGGGACAGAGAAAGAGACCCGCCGTTGTCTTCTAATGAAGAAGGTTAGTGTTCCTCTCTCACTCAGAGAATTTTCTGAAGCGACGGTGAAAGAAAATAAGTGAGAGGCAAAATATCTCAAAGGCTTTATCTTTAAAAAGAACCTCCGGCTCATCCAAGGACATTTCGTGGCCAGTTAAGAGATTGTTCTCATTGCCATATGGTCTAAAATAAGAGAGTGTTTGGAAATCTGTGAGATAGAGTAAAAGCATCTGAGTGCACTCTGCAAACTTGAGTTGGATATTATAAGGCAAATTGAGGTAGAGATTATGTTAAACAAAGAGTGAAAAGAAATCTGTGGTTGTCAGTTACCATGCAATAGATGTGGAGGACTAAGACAATAAATAACAATATATAGTAGGAGAAAAAAAGATTTTTGTCTCATTAAAGCCATATGACCAGTAGATGGCGCATGTCATCCCCTAATGTAGTTCTCAGGTAAGATAAGGCATCAGCCCAACTCCTGTTCATCCTGTATGATGGATTTTTACAAACTTCTGTGTTAAAAACAAACTGCTTCCTTAAATCTACCATGTATCGCCCAACCTACGTGCCTACATCTTGCTAGTTGCCAGTCATATTTAATTTCTCTACGATCATTTCACTGCCTTTTCTCCGGCAGACCTGCTCCTGCCCGAGAACAGGCGACGGCTGCCGCTGGAGGAGCAGCTGCATTACCTGCAGCTGCGTCTGGACGAGGTGAGCTCAGGGAAGCACAGCATCGGTCAGTCCCGCAGAGCCAAAGCTCTCAGAAAGGAGATCAGTGTGATCAAGAGGAAGCTCGCGCATCAGCGCGAGGGAGGCCCCGGCATGGGGGGCCGGGAGTCCATGGGCGGAGGAGATCGCGGCTCGTCTCTCCCCCACCTCTCGTCGCCCGCAGGACACCACGATGAGGGGGGAGAGAGCAGCAGCCAGGAGATTGGTGGAAAGGGTGTGTATTGATGTCATTCATTTGCGACACCAGACGGAACATAATAAACATTTACTGACGTTTTAACAAATAAATCTCTCTCTCTCCATCAAGAGCTGAGCGTGTCCTCATCCGCCCTGGCTTCCGAGGTGGGGCGTCGGACGTCTGTGCTCTTCTCCAAGAAGAATCAAAAAATGGCTGGACCCCCCAAAAGGCCAGGGCGCCCGCCCAAAAACCGGGACGCTGGCTACGGAGGTCCAGGAGTGAGCCAAAGCCCCATCGGCCCCCCGCAGCTCCCCCTCCTGTCTCAAAGGCAGAGGAAGAGGCCTCGCAGCCCCCACAGCAGCTCCAGCTCTGACAGCGACAGCGACAACGACGACCTGTTGCCAGGTACAGTAGACGTTAGGAATGTTCCTCAACGTACGGTACACGATTTGGCGCCAAAACATTCTGCCATCTCGCGCTAAATGCGATAAACGCAAGTTGATGACGTGGGATCGCACGACGTACTCGAAGTCCTCGCAGCCGTAGCTCACACAATGAGGCTCTTTATCAATGATATGGAATTGGTTTGGATGTGGACATAAGCAACGTTTGCAAAAAAAGGATAATGGGTAAGGATAGCAACACAGTAACTTTATTCCACCACCAGCAAATGCTTCTGGAGGAAAAAAAAAACTGCCACAGAATGTAGTGACAGAGTCAAAATCATGGATTGGAATTGTAATATTTTTTTATCATGATTTTATGGGGATCTACTTTTCTTTAGCCCACATCGCCCATCCCTAGTACGGTACACACTACAAGCTGTTAATGTTGAATTTCATTCACAAACTCACTCACTCCTCGTCTGTCTCTCTCCTTTCAGGTTTGCCAAGTAACGGGTTTGATACAGGAAACCAGCCTGTGACAGAAAGCTTCCGTGTTTACAGAAACGAGCCCCGTCTGCCACGCTCAAGTTCAGACTCCGAGTCCACGACCAGCAGCAGCAGCAGTGCGGCCTCTGACAGGACCAGGTGATTAGTGCACAGCTGATGTTCTTTAAAGCTCCTCTGACCTCTCGTTTCTGTGCGAGCAGTGAATGAAAAGTTACAAACTCCAACACTCCAGCTGAGCTCTTTGGCCTCCTCCACCACAGGAATTTAGTTGCGCAACTGAAACATTCTGTCCCAGTACTTTAAGCAAGCAAACTGTGTGTATTTTATGTAATAAAGTTCTGTGTTTTTTTTACCCCCCTCAGCACGACGCCCTCTAAGCAGGGCAGAGGAAAGGCGTCGTTCCCTCGCTCTTTCCATGAAGACAGCAGTGAGGAAACTTCAGGCACTGAGAATGATTCCTACTCGGTCGGAGGGTCCCGGAGCGTTTCACATTGTAAGCACACTTTCACTCACTGAAACCCACGGAGTGCGTAAGCAGCGGGTTTCTATTTATATTGACTGTTAACTGTATTGTGGGGGATGATTTGAATATTTGTTCGGGGCGTTTTCATACTGGCAAGCTGTCACGCATTCAAGTCCGTAGCAGAACATGGGATCAGAACCCTAGTTCTTCTGTATAGTCTGGCAGGGAGAGTGCAAAAGGTCGTGTAAAATATGGCGACAAGGTGCAACTGCTTATTTTCTTTCCTGTGGTTGCTCACATTTCTAAAACAGCGTAGGTGTACAGAATACAAGACCTCTCAAATTTTCCTTTCACCTGAATGCTATAAGCTGTAGACGAAGGTGCGGATGCCACAGCAGTTGTTGACTGCGTATAAAAAAAAAATACACACCAATAAGCAAACAGTGTAAAAATAAGTGCTTAGCACAGTGCCATTATGTGCACAACAGCTGTTTAGCTGGAAGCAAAGTTGCGTAACCTTGCACTGTCTTCCTTGCTGTCAGTGGTGCGTGGCCGAGACAGGCCAGGATGTTGGATGACCTCTGATGACTACTCTTCTCTTGAAGCTCTAGACCTGGTGTGGGCCAAGTGCAGAGGCTACCCTTCATATCCGGCGCTGGTGAGGCACAAACATTATGTTACAAATTACAGTCAAGTCAACCGTGTTCGCTCCTGGTGGCAAGTTTAATCCTCTTTGTGCTGCTGCCTCCCTGCAGATAATTGACCCAAAGATGCCCAGGGAAGGCGTGTTCCACCGGGGCGTCCCCATACCCGTCCCCCCTCTGGATGTGCTGAAACTTGGGGAGCAAATGACCCTGGAGGCCCGGGAGCACCTGTTCCTGGTCCTCTTCTTCGACAACAAGAGAACTTGGTTAGTGCTCCGGGTCACGTCGTCTCGTCTCGTTTGTGTTTAGAAATCGTGTTGTCATGAAAAACACAGCCTCTTCTTTGTTTATTCTTGCAGACGTTCAGTACTTTTCTTCCAACGTGATGATGAAATGTGCAAGCTGTAGGCAAAACAGGCTTACTGAGATTACTGGATGTATGCGCACAAGTAGCTCTGTGGCATCACATCAAAGCAAACTGCAGTCCATGCAAGCGACGCGCACAACAACAGAACGTTTAGCAGAAATGGGACAAACGTGGTTTTTGAGAATAGAGGAGGAGGGAAAGAACACGTCAGATTATAGGTCAACGTGCGCTGCGCAGTCACTTCTGTGCCGAGCTCGAAGGAGAGTGTGAGAACAACTGATGACAACAGTTGTTCCATTCGACGCTCTCCTTTTAGAAGCCGTTCAAGGCGTTCACCTGCTTTCTGTAAACTGTGGATTCGACCTGAACTCCTCGCTAAAGAACGAGGAACTTAACCTGGCACGGAAAATAAATCAGACTCAGGAGAAAATTATTCAATTTTAACAAACTCCGCCCGGACTAAACAGTAGCTGCGCGTGTGGGTGTTTGCTTCTGCTGCATGGTTTTGTGTAAATTAATTTGAAACGTTGCATATTAACACGTAAGTGCACGTATGTTTGTGTGCATGCAGGCAGTGGCTGCCGCGCTCTAAGCTGGTGCCGCTCGGGGTGGACCAGGAGCTGGACAAGGAGAAGATGCAGGAGGGCAGGAAGTCAAACATCCGCAAGTCGGTGCAGGTGGCTTATCACCGGGCCATGCAGCACCGCAGCAAGGTGCAGGGAGATCCCAGCAGCGAAACCAGTGACAGCGACTGAACACAAACCTCATGCGTCTGTCCTTGAAAGCATCGCAGAGTTTATGTTTCTCTCTAGAGAGCCCAGCTCTACATCATAGATTACAAGAAGCCAGTAGCAAAGAGTGGGGGGAAAAAAAAAAAATAACGTCCACTGCTTTTGCCCCGAGACACACACACACAAACTCACGCACACTAAACCGTATTTAATCCGACATGTAAAATATTGTATTTAAGAGAATTGAAGAGAAAAAAAAAATGGTATTGATAATAATGATGGACCGAATCATGAGTCAAAACTATTCCTTGTATGAGGTGGACATACGTTTAAAGAGATAATGGTTTACAGGCTCAGAGGTGAACACAGTGCTACACTATGATGCACACACGTCGTGATGCCTTTCCCTGTCTTTGCCACACACAGCAGCCCCACATGTAATGTTACAAGTGAACGGGGGAAACGCACGTCCAATAAGTGCACCCACACCCACACACACACACACACAGTGGGCATGTCCGAGGACGTGGCCTCCATCATCCATTTCCACCATAGAAAATAAAACAGGCTTGGTGCTAGGCGTCCTGGAGCACAGAGAGAGACCGTCACAGCCTGAATCGTGGGCAAACCAACGTTACTGTAATTTATTCTGCCGACTCTTCCACAAGCTCCTTTCATCATGAACTACTTCTAATCACTCCGGCCCCACAAGACATCGCTGTGTGGCGTTATTCTTTCGTCCGTCAGTCTGGTTTTTACGGTTTTGTTAACACATGTGTCACACATGAATAATGAGGACTAAACTGAAACACATGATTGCCTCACTGTCTGTCTTAGTCTCAGGCTGATGGCTTTAGAACTTTTATATATACAGATTGCATAAAGATAGAAGTTTAATAAAAAAGAATTGAGTTTTTTAAACCTGTGGGCTGTGTTGTGGTTGCTGTTGTTTACCTTTTCCGTTCTCACTGACTTACGTTACATCTCTCCAAGCAACAAGTGAATCCCAAGTGACTTTTACAGAGATTCTCATTGTGATGCAAACTTTTGAGATTTGCCATCGGTTAACCAGACTCGCCAGGTTTTGTGTCTTGACAAAACAAAGACCTGGTTTAGAATTTCTGGAACCAGCTCGAGTTAACTTCCTCAGTTGCGAAAGGGTAAACGCTGCATGTGTACCGTCATGTGACACCTGGAAGATTTACAGTACTTCGCTCAGACCAGACGCTTCCGCCGTTGTGCAGTTAGTGGCATGAAACTGGACTTGCGGTACGCTCAGCTCCGACACACTTTCCTTCCTTAAACAGATCCGGACACTGGTCCTGCGGGTTCATGGCCCTCATATGCGCTATATGGTATATGAACCTGTGAACCACAGACTTGTTCTACTTGTCAGACAGCTTTTTAATAAGATACCAGTCATCTCTCACCATTATCTAGGACACACCCATTGACTGTAAATACAGTACATGGTTTGACCTTGTGCACCGTGGAAGAGTTTTTCTTTGAGTTATACCTTTACTGAATTTCCCTTATAAAACTTGTACTTCACAGTAGAAATACAAAGCATACCATTACCCATTTACACAGACACAAAAAAAAACACTGAGGTCATTGTGATTTTTTCAAAAGTGAGAGCAGAATCACTAACAAAACATCCGCAATCAAGTTAGGCACTTGACCTCACAAGGAGTAATAACAGATCGAATATAATATATAAAGAAACTCTGTTTATTTATAGAGAAATGCGTCGGGCCAAAGCCTCGTCATTTCTCTTTCCTTAAGTTTATCACAAATAATCATGAATTGATTTCCCAACGTAGTGCATAATTTGTCCTGCCTGGAAAAAGTCCTGATTCATTGTTCCAGTGAAGTCCATAGGATATCTTCCAAGTATACACAGATCTGGCGTAACATTATGACCACCTTCTTAACACTGTGTGAGTCTCCCTTCTGCCTGTTCTTCATGTTTTTTGTGTGTCTGTGTCTGTGTCAGGCTGCATCCTGCTGGGGATGGCTGCTGCCAAACCCAACAGTGTCATTGCTATGGGGTGGGGGTGTCTAAGTAACATCCACATGAATCTCAGGTGCTAAAGTTTCCCAGCAGAACTTTGAATTGTCACAAAATGATGTTGATGTTATTTACTTTTCCTTTCCGTGGTCATAATGTTGTACCTGATCGAAGCATGCGTCCCTCAGCATTCAAATTATTGGGCGTTGTTCTCAAAACAACTGATTGTGCAGATATGGGCGCCATGTGCCTTAAATTTCTGCTTGTGTATTACTGAGAATGTCTCGGATACAGAGTAGAAGTAGTGGTTTGGTTGACGTGTGCCTCATTTGAATGCCTTCAAATACTCTACATCATGCACGCATCTAAACCACATTTCTCAAATTGACTGTTTACATTACCAGTAGCCATATGAGCTCACTGGTGATGACAAATATCTCTGAACAACCAATGTTCCCCTCCCCGATTCAGATTTTTTTGATTGCCCTTTCCAGACATGACAAAGATCCCCCACCCAGCAGAAGCACCCACTCACTCCAGCTACTGATATCTTTACATGTGTGACCAAGACAGCGCCTGTCTTAGTGAAGGCGCCGAGCTTCCTGCCTATAACTGTGCACGGAACGTGACTGGAAACGTCTGATAAGCAGCTGTGAGTTTCACCAGAACACAGTTAATTTAAGTTGTGTTTAAGATTTCCGCTCTAACCGTAACTACCGCATGCCTTTTCACTTTACACACAACCGCAGTACATGGGCTGTGCGTCTTGAGTAAGGCTGAAAGATGGATTTTAATCCCTGAAGCAACCCTTGAACCGCAACAGCTGCTGCTTTCAAGGAGGTCAAGGTCTCCAGGTATATTTATCTGACGAGCTAAAATGCTACATGTGAAAGTACAACCGCCTCACACCTGCACTGTATGCTCGGTTCAACCTTCAATCATAGACCCTCTAATCCTAACTCTAACCCTAACCCTAGAATTTGTGAAGACGTGTGGACGATTTTCAGTCCATTTTAACATCTTGATATCAAACACCATTCAAGAAACATTCCTGCGAGCTGAGCTACTTAGTTTCCTCAGATTCGTTCAAAAGTGTAGCTAGCTATTCGCTCTAAGGGAGATTTGATGATCCAAGTAGATTTAATGAAACTTACTGATAGTGATCAGCTTAAAAAAAACCCTGACATTTTAAATATTGAGGTACATTAATCACTAATATATATATATATGTAAATACAACTAATCACCTCTTCTGAATCACTTTTGAGTAGGTGCTCTTTTTCTTTTTTTAGCAAACTTCTCAGAGGAGCTCTGAGCCCTGACACATAACCTGACTGACATTACTGACTCTGCTGCTCCATTTCATTAACTTGTTATTGTTGAGTCATTTGTGTATTGCTTTGGCTTCACGCTTGTGTGCTGACGTACAAGTCAGTTTATTTGGCATGCCCACAAAGTCATTATCATGACCTGTGCTTATGATGACACGCGGGGCCTGACTGGCTCCAGGTATAGTTTAATCATCACTGTTGCAATGTTGTAAACAGTCTTATCAGTCTTATCTTATCAGCCTGACACAGGTTGATCCGACTCATATCGACTCCAACTGAACCAAACGTGACTTAACTGCATCACTATTTTTATGGAATAGATTTTTTTAATTTACCTTAACCGGGTTGCAGAGGCAGCATATAACTTCTAGGAAGCAGAGTTTGACCGGGAAATTATTCCATTACGTCATATTAGCATTGAGACGTTTGCAGTCAGGTTCTCTCATGTTAGCGTTCGTCTGTTAGCTTGGTAATTCAGACTGTTATCTATCAGTAATGGTAAATGGTCTCGTTTTCATTGGTTCTCGCAGACACATCGCCCCATTCGCTCACACAAGCGCACACATTCACACACCAGTGCCACGCAATGGGACCAACTGGAGGTTCTTTGTCTTGCTCAAGGACACTTCAGCATGTGGCAGATTCCAGGGTTCAAACCGCCAACCGCCACAGTCACTCACAAGCACCAAGTCATCATCACGGTCATGTTCTGCCCCTTCAATTCAGGCCAAATTACCCATGTCACCTGCATTTAATGCAAAACATCAACCAATATCGCATATACATCCGTAATTATTATAATAGCTAATTAAAGAATACTTATGTTTACACTTACATAGCCTAAATTAGAAGTGTAACTCAAAAAAAAAAAAAAAAAAGAAAGAAATACAAATACTGGATGCTTTGCACACCCCTAGTAACTTCATAAGATGTTCTTAGAAATCTCATTTCCATGTCACCTAACAAAGGTTGGACGTGCCTATGAAAGCTGAGGATGGCCACTTGGAGCTAGGTCCAAGTCATTCCTCATCACTCTTCAAGTTAAACCGTCCAACTTTACAACAGACAAGCAAGCAAACAAGCTTACGTCCCTGTACAAAAGTCAACTCAATCTCAAAAGATTAAAGACATTTCTCCATTTAGGATGACATAAGTGGTGGTGCATTTTATATAACTTATATATAAAATTATATAACTTATAATGGCCCATTTAAATCATATCAATCATTATATCATTACAACATCCTACTTCCAGACACCACAGGACACCCTCAGAAGGTCCATGTCCATGTCTATGTCCATGTTTTGGAGGCCACAAGGAAGACCTACACAATATTAGGTGGTCATAATGTTATGCATAACAGGTGTGCATACTGCGCAACATGAAATCTTATGAGGTGATGGGAGTCATATCTCTTTTTTTACAGGCTATGATTAAACAAACTGAGTGAGATCACTTTTATGGGCTTCCACCCTCACTTCCTGACAGCAAAGTGTTTGATTTACATTTTGTGGAGGGGATGTCACTCGAAAATACCAGTCATTAAGGCTCAAAACATTACACAACCTTCTTTCACCCAGGAAGTTAAATATTTGACATTTACATTCAGTCTTCTCATTTCCCCACTGCTGCTGCTGTCTTTGACTTGAGAACAGCTTCAGAGAGGCGGAGCTGCCGCGGCTATTCACGAGAAAAAGAAAAGAGAGGAAAAAAAAATAAAACAAACGCCTTGGTGTTTTAGTCATCATGAGCACTTGGGAAAACAAATAGGGTATTTGAGGTGTCCAACAAGCCCACAGATTTAATGAGATTAGATTGCATGGCGCACGGTGCAGCGGCCAGAGAATATCTTCCTCAAGATCTTTGCGGCACAAACAAGGCACGCAGACAAGTGGAAAGGTTACCGCCTCGACATGGCGATACATCACCTCGACTTTTAATTAGACGCCGATTTCTACAACTTCAAGTGTGTTTCGGATGTTTAAAATGCGCTTTGGCACCGCGCTGGCGCTCCTTACGGCCGTGGTGTCTCCGCTGCTGCTGGAGTGTACCACTACCACCATCTGTCAGGTGAGGCTGGCAACCCGTTTAAGTAAATTAATGGTTTTTAAAATGTGAAAATCATCACGGTGGCTCTGACTTTATGTTTTCTGAATCTGAATTTCCTCTTTTCATTAGATGGGAAATCCAAATGGTAAGTTGAATCACTTATCTGGGTTCACGTCATATTCTACCATCAGATTAGGGGCTCCATGAGGAGGCCACATGTGTCCCTTGGTGTTTTAATGTTCTTCTCCGTGTGGACAGATTATGTTGAGGGACAGTGTCCTGTGAAAATGACCTCAGTCCCGTCCCAGGCTCCCGGAGACCCTTACACCACATGTGTCTCTGTTCATGTTTGGATCAGTGCTGATGGTATGAAGTCAACGCATTGCTCCTGTTTTGCTATGTTGTACAGGTTGACCAAACATTTCATTATCTCTAATGAGTGTCTCACACCGCTTTCCTCCAGATCTCCGTAAGTCCCCGAAGATAGAAATTCTCTCACCAGTTAAAAAGACACTGAAGCCTACCCTGAGAAACGTGAACACCAAGAAAAAGGTTGGGCTTGGTTCTCTTTGTGCCTGTGCTGAGCGCTGTGGAAAACGTCCAATATGAGTACATAGTGAGTCTGAGATGGTGTCATATTCTCCTTTCCTTAGTGTGAAACACGTCGAGACAAATGTCAAGTGAGTTGTGACACCAATCTTGTGCAGCAGTTGCCACACAGCAAAAATACAAGTTCTGGTCTGGTAAGATGATTATTTTTTTTAAAAACAGTCATCAGATGTTTCATGCAGACGTCTTTGACGATGATTTTCTTGTGGGTTTTTCTTTTAGTGGAAGCTGGTTCATGATTGTGTCACAGCTACGGATCAAACTACTGTCAATGTGTCCTACAGCACAAAATCAAAAAGCTGCAGCGTCGCTTACACAGTGTCAGGTGGAGTACGCAGCCTTTCTGCCACCAGGTCTTATCCTCTACAATCTATGCCACCAAACCATCTCTCATTTTTTTTGTGTATTCTCCTTTACTGTAATTTCACCAAAACTCCTTATATGGGCTGTGTAGGGTCTTATCTTAGATTAGAGGCAATGAGCTGCCACTGTATATTCAGCATATGGCAAAAAATCTACCAGAGGAATAAACACATTCTTTCCATAAAATATTCCCTCATTTAGTGTTTTGTTTGTTGTGGCAGTGGACATCTCTCCACAGTCTCTAACATGCGTCTTTTTAGGTTCCAAGTGGCCTCCATTAAGGCCACAGCATGTGATTCACATAATTTCCATACTGATATTGAAACATGGCTCAAAATGAAAATGAGACCTCAGAATAACTTGATTTGTAAAGCAAATCTCCATAGATCTAGACTTTGTGATCTCTGTCAGCTCGTTTATATTATCCCTGATAGGCGCGATGCTCATATCCTGCAACTTCATTTGTGTGGTTTAGACCCCATCCGACACTTTGAGCTGTCTGTGAACCAGGCGAATAAATCCATTACTGTCACCGTGGGCACCACAGACAGAGTCTATACCAGATGGTGTTACCAGAAAAATTCAATGGACTGTCTCGGTGGGCCAGAATCCCCACAAATACCCGTAAGTATTAAGGTTATCTACACTTTTGTGGGAAAGTAAGCAAGTTTTTGTATTGCTCTAACTAATTTTCTTTTCAGATTGATCCGTCTCGATCTCGATCAGCTGTTCTTAAAGTCCCTTACATGCTGCCCTGCCTTTGCGTACAGGTGAGATACATATCATTTTTGATACTGCAGCATTATAAGGAATCGGTCTGTCTGTTCTTCATGCCTGCGCATGTCTCGTCTGCATTGCCAGGTATATTACACCTACACAGACGCAGCTCGATATAAAGAGTGCCCTTTTCAAAACAAACGCCTCATAGGTGAGTGGGACCTATCGCTTCATAGCGATGGATTTATTTACTGTGTGCTCATGTCGTTCAGGATTCTGCAGTCATGCATTTCTTTCAATTATGACAGTGATAAGCTACTGATAATAAACTGTATTGCCAGAATGATTCGCTCACCCATGCAAATAACTGAATTCAGCTGTTGCAATCGCTTCCATGGCCACAGGTGTATAAAATCAAGCACCTAGGCGTGCAGACTGGTTCTGTAAACATTTGTGAAAGAATGGGTAGCTCTCAGGAACTCCGTGGATTCCAGTGTGGTACTGTGATAGGATGCCACCTGTGCAACAAGTCCAGCTGAGAAATGTCCTCTCTACTAAATATTTCCGCCGTCCGTGGTATTGGTACAATGGAAGCGATTGGGAATCACAGCAATGTAGCCACGAAGATTCAGGCCAATGACAGATGTGTAAAATGACAGAGTGGGGGTCAGTGGATGCTGTGGAGCATAGTTCACAGAGATCACCAACTTTCTGGAGAGTCAATGGCTACACATCTCCAAACTTCATGCAGTCTTCAGATTAGATCAGGAACAGTGTGTAGAGAGGTTCATGGAATGTTTTTCCACGGCCCAGCAGCTGCATCCAAGCCACATATCACCAAGTGTAATGCAAAGCGTCAGATGCAGTGATGTAAAGCACAGCGCCACTGGACTCCAGCGCAGTGGAGACGTTCTCTGGAAATATGAATCATGGACGAATCTGGGTTCATCAGGGCCTGGCCCCTTTGTTCCAAGAATGCTTCAGAATACCAAGAGATTTTGGACAATTCCCAATTCCAACATGACTGTGCACCAGTGCACAGGGCAATGTTCTTAAAGACATGGATGAGTGAGTTTGGTTTGGAAGACCTTGACTGGCCTGCACAGAGTCATGAACTCAACCTGACAGAACAACTTTGGGATTAATTAGAGCAAAGACTGTGGGGCAGGCGTTTGTCCAACATGAGTGCCTGACCTCACAAGTACGCTTCTGGAAGAATGGTCACAAATTCCCGTAAACACACTCCTAAACGTTGCGGAAATGTTTCCCAGAAGAGTTGAAGGGTGCAAAGGGTGGTGACGTCATATTAAATCCCAAGGAATAAGAATGGGAGGTGAGCGAATACTTTTGGCAGTATGGTGTATCTCCTAGTGTGGTCCTCAGAGGCAAACACTGCTTTTCTTACCGCTGTGGTCTTGTTTCAAAATTTGTGTTTTTTTTTTTTTTTTGTTTGTTTGCTTTTTTTTTACACAATTATATGCTTAATCAAATATTAAAAGTTTGTTTCAAGTACATCACAAATGAGCAGACATTCATAATCTTAGCTTGAAGGGATTAAAGATGTCACTGTCACATGAGAAATAATGGTTTATGTGTGACTGGGTGCAGGGCTCTAATCTGACAAAGTAATGTCTTGTCTAATTTGTGTATGACTAAAATAGAAGACTTTCCCAAAATTGGAACAAAAACTGTCCATTTAGTACCATTTGGTTAATTTGTACTTTGATGTTTACAGTATCTTAAAAGTTCACCACAAAGAAAAGAAAAAAACAAATGCTTAAATAAACCTTATTTATCCCGAGGGGCAAATCAGGAGGGCAAAGAACACTGCAAAGGGAAGGAGAGTCCTAAACTGGTCCTTTAAAAGCTTACGTATATGAACTATTGTTGATGTTGCCACATGAAACATCTCTGTCCATATCATCTCAACAGATATCAGAGATGTCTGGTCCTCCTACAATCTCACGCTGTATCAGTCGAAATTGAAGTGGAGTTCAGAGTGTCCTGCCAGCGACCTGAACATCTCTGCCTCCCTCTGCTGGAAGCAGAGCGAACACCTCTGCGTCCCCGTACTCGACGTGCTGGAGAAGAAAGACGGGCAGAGCTTGGTGAGCTTGGCGTCAGTGGAGATGGATTCCTGTTCAGAAATGAATGTAATTTTCTCAAACCTCACCCTGTCTCTTTAACAGACGTTCAACACATCTGCAGTGGACAAACACCCTCAGATGTGTTTGCAGGTGAGGTCCAGCTACCATCACTTGCATTGAAATACTGGATGTCGCTACCTTTTGGTTTCAGATGCACTCATTTGTGTTTTGTTTTTGCAGTTTTCTCTAGAAGGCAGCTCTAGTATCGCGTGCCCCTTCCAGGCTGGTAAGTCTAACTATTAAAAAAAATAAACTTTTAATCATCGGTGTGAACAGACTCACTTTACCTGTATGTCATACCTGTTCTTTCCTCGCCTCTCACAGGTATGTCATCTTGGAACGTGTACATCGGACCGGGCGTGCAGAGCATATCGGTGTATCTCACCTCTTCTGCACCAGCAAAGTTCTCAGCTCAGCTCTGTGCCCTTTCTGAAAGAGGATGCTCTCCCATAGGGCTGGCCCACTCAGTCACAGTGGTCAGTATGCACGTGTGTTTTTTTGTTTGTTCTTTTTAGTGAGAAAGGGGCCAAATTAACTTCAATTTGAGTAAATGTGTGACTTTTTTTTTAATCCATTTTACAGGAAGAAAATGCTATCGAGAGGAGCATAAATGTGCCCCTGCCTTCTCTCGCTGAGAGGCCGTGCGTGAAGGTGAAACAAATATCAAAACTTTCGCGCAGACGCATTTCTGGAGTTGGTTCATTTTACCTCTTATCACTCCTCCCATCTGCCTTTCTGCAGGTGTGGCAGTCTGACCCCGCTTTGCATGGGAGAAGAATTCTGTGCCCCGACTGTGAGTGCACCATCAGATGCGCTTTTGTGTCTCATGTTCTGCGTGAATGACAACTGTCACAAAGTAAACACGCCTGCAGCTTTCCATTTTATTTTGTTGTTTGTTTGTCAATGGTCTTTTTCACAGACACGCACAAAAGGAGGGGACTGTATGCGACGGCGGCGTTGATCTTTGTGGTTGTTGTTGCATCGCTGGTAATTTTCATCCAGCGTGTTACCAAGAGCGGAGCCACAGGTTGGTCCAGCTGCCTCAGTGCTCCACACACTGTGCTGCTATTCAGTCACATGTTTACAACCACCATAACTCATACTCTGTCAGTCTGCTGATTAGGCTGTGCTGTTTGTCTTTGCGCCGTCGCCCGTTCTCGCACTGTTGGCATCGCTGTCTGCACCACACATATTATACACTATGTTTTCATGTAGCTCCATTGTCCTCATCAACTCATCTCACTATGTTCTGCACCTGATATATGTGAGGGAAATGTCAATAAAAACCTCTTTGACTTTACTGATCTACATCAGCAGATATTTGCGTGCGTATATGCATATTGCTACCACAGTGGTACTGATGTCTCATGTTTGAGCAGGCTTTGGTTACGTGAAGGCAAACAGCCTGTCTGGAAAGTGAAAAGGGCAGAATGCCCAGTCAAACACCAAAGCCAACAAAACGTGTGGTGCCTTCTGCCTTAAGTGAGTTTAAATTGGCTTCTTATGAAGCGCTCTCTCACTTCAAAATCCGCGTCCTCGTGTCTCAAGTTTACTGTTGCGTGGAGCAGGCACTCTTGGCTCAGATATCCTGAAACACTGGCTGTTGTCCCTAGAGATCATCAGACAAAACAGCAATTGCCTGATTACATTACAGTTGAATACTAATTCTGTCTTTGAGTGCTTGCATGTCTGCGCATTTCGGATAACTTGAGCCTCAATGATGCGTCTTTCTTCTCTTGTCCTTTCCCGTGTGTTTAGGCGGCCTCTATGTCCAGAAGCCTTTGCTGCTGGTGTGTTCGTCAGACCAGTCGGCCCACGTCTCCGCTGTTTGCGCATTTGCCTCAATCCTTAAGGGGGAGCTGGGTGCCACGGTGCACACGGCTCTTTGGGCCCAGACCTCACAAAGTCAAGGTGGGACGGCTGTGGCGGACTTGGGTCCTCTACCCTGGCTCTATGGGCGGTGGGAAGCCGTCAGAAGGGCACAGGGAAAGATGCTGATTATGTGGAGTCCTGAAGCCAAGAAGACATATGAGAGTTGGAAGGAGGAGAGGTCCAGCAAGGATAAGAGGAACAAGGAAGAATACAGGAAAGCAGATGCGGAACGTGAGAAGATCAGAGCAGAGGTGGACGAGGATTTGAAGCGAAATGGAAGACGACTGGGGAAGAGCAAAAAAGAGAAAGCTGCAAGAAAAAAAGACTTGGTCAAATTATGCAATGATCAAGACTCTTATCCAGAGAAGGAGCCCTCTACAGTGATACAGCCAGTGTTTATGGCTGCCCTGGCCTGCCTTGAGGGGGCGCTGCATGGGGACAAAGGTCAAGGCGTTGCCATTGTCTATTTCCAGGGCCTTGGACACGACAGGGACATCCCAAAGGACTTCAGAGGTGTCCCCCGCTACTGTTTACCGCAGGAATTCAGGGGTTTAATACAAGAACTGGGAGAGTTAAGAAGACACAGCGGTAAAGCTGGGTGGCCCTGCTGGCCCAGGCTCCTGTCTAAAGTGCTGTCAATATGGCTTGCGCGAAGGCTGGCTCAGAGGCTGCAAACGCTGCTCCCTCAAACGCAAGGAAGAAAAATGCCAAGGACCAGGTGTCGCACCATCAACTGAAATGACATCGGATAAAACAAAGAGCAGGCTCAAGTTGCCGCTGGCAGCCGGGCCAGAAACTGTACAGGAGCTTCGCCACGGGTCGCTGTGCAGCTCAGAGAAACTGTAATCTCAAGTTTCTTGTGACAGACGTTTTGCTGAGAACACGATCTCTGAGACACAGGAGCTTGGTGTTCCCTTGCAAGCACCTTAGGGGCGCCACTCACTCAGTAGAAACTATTCTTTACTTATCAAAAATAACACCACTTGTTTTGCATATTAAGGAGAAGTAAACACACTGCTTCCTGCATTTATCCTCTAACAGAAGGCCCTTTATGCCTATGCTTTCGTGACCGAGGACATAGCGAACACCTGCCTTATCTCTGTAAATATGCTAACCACTATGAAAATCTTGTTGCAAATGATATCTTGTGTTCTTCGTGAACACATTTAATGTTTGGAAGTGTCGTGAGAGCGCAGGTGACAGACAGGTTGCGAATTTGCGTAGGATTTTCTAAACACAGACGTTCAGCCACATCTGTGCCAAGATTTCCAGTGACGGAGTGGAACAGGTGAAAATATAAATCGAGCTTATTATTAGCGCTATTAGGAAGGGTGGTTTGTGAGCTGAAGGTCGGTTTTGACTTCATCCTATTAGTTGTAATTACCTTTAGCAGTATTTAATAGGACTGTTTGCCTTTCGCAGGCATACTACCTCCTACATTTCGAAACAAAACATAAACCTAACAAAGTTCTCCACGCTGTACCTCTACAGTCAGCAGAGTGTTGCGTGGTTAGAAGATTACTTGAAAAAAGTGTCATATATATAAGATTTAACTGTGCACTCCATTGGGAGAGGTAAGAGTGAAAACCAGTATTATTCAAATATTTCAACGGCAAATATACCATGCAGTGACTGCCTCAAAATCTCAGAGCATTAGCACTAGAACGCCGTCCCTGTGGTACTTTCCCATGTCTTATTTTTGCTGGAGAGATGCTATTAAATTCAACGGTAACCTTTATGCAAAGCAGATTCAAACGGTAAACCCGCGGTCTACACACAAATGTCACTGCCCCTTGAAGATATGTTTGCTGAGTGTCACCTAGCTCTGTAACTTGTTCTTACTAACACCGTTGGCATTATGAAAACACAAATGTAAAACAATAAAGGTTCTTAACACTGACTGATTGTGTTATCAAGATATTTCAGGGGAAACTGATTTTATAATTAATTGTCTTAAAACTGCTTCCTTTAAGATTAGATGAGATTACATTTCACTTACTATTGCACACAGTACGGGTACAACAAAATGCAATTTGGAATCTAACCAAGGGTCCAAATAGCAGCGGTATAAAAAGTATTTTACAAACATAAGTATTTTACAAATATGATATATAAAAATGTAATAATAGTAAATGTATTGGGTTTATGTAGTCTGGACAGTTCAGCATATACACAAAAATAATAAAAAATTTAAATGACTATTTTTCCACCGTAATTAGGAAGTTGCAAGGCAACAAAACTGGTAGAACTGTAAACACTGACAGAAAGCAGTGTTGTTGTGTGTGAAGGTATAACCATTATCCTCCATCTGAGTGAATAGGTCAATTAAGTTCACAGCTGCAGGCATTCATTTGTATATAACATATGCGCTATATATTTGGCTGCTTTCCCGTAGCGACTGTGCAGTCTATTCACTGTGGTTTATGTTGTGGTCTGGTTTAACTTATAAACATTTGAAGTCACACAGTTAGTTGACAGAGGCCCCTCTCTGTTCAACCAAAGTGTCAAGTGATCTGTCACATGATGTCAGTGAATGCACCGGTGTGAAATGACTCTGTGTCTGTAACACCACCAAGAAAATATCACGTCGAGCACTTCAAAGAATTTGTGTTTCAGTGTTGGTTTTTAAAAAATATCCCAAACTTTGAGCATCATTAAATCCATCATAACAAACTAGAAAGAACGAGAAAGAACCTGAAAGGATGCCACTCACTTGTACTCTCAGACTGAGAAAGTACAGTAATATACGTGGTTTCAATAAAAATGCCAAAGATAATGACTGAAAGAGCTGCTAAGATCAACAACACAGAGTCGGGTTTTATGAACAGCAGCCAGAAAATAATAGGGAAACATATTTGTTGAGTTTTCTAATCAGCATTTGTCACTCACTAAGGTCAAATAAAACTAAAACTATTAGTTTGTGTGACAGAACACCATGTCTACAGTGAGGCACGGTAGTGGCAGCATCATGCTGTGGGAATGTTTTCATTAGCAATAACTAAACGTTAGTGATAGAAGGAAAGAGGAGGCATGCAGTCAGTGGGTGAAACTTGGACAGAGGCCTTTCACCAGCACAGCAACCTCAAACATACTGATGACATTTAAATGTCTTGGTTTAGTCAAACTGGTGTCTAGCATAGGTTTTCATCTGTCATCTAACTCTTATAATGGGTTTTTTTCACACAGTACACATTGTTTATATGCTGCTTTCAATTATAAGTCTTTGTGACACATGTCATATGTTCTGTAGTAATCTTGTGGTGTTTAAGGGTCAGTGCCTGGGAACAAGGTGATCTCCAGTAGATAAAACACGTCTACACTGTGTATTGTTTGCTCAACAGCCTCTCTAAATGCTCGGCGCTTTGTCTGTGCCGTGAGCCCTTTTGTACCACAAGCTTTTAAGTTAGATGTACTTAAGTTTTTCATTATGCATAACTTACATTCTTTAAGGCAGCAGGTTTCCTCAAAATTTTAAGTAAATTCACCTTATCCGGGCTTAGAGTGCAGAGTGTTTTGATTTCTTAATTTCCAATCGAAGTTTTCAGCACACTCTGCAGCTGGATAAAAATAAATAAATAAATAAATAAAAGGGTCAAAGATCCAATTTAGATGCTAGAGGTGGTAAACTAATGGAGACAGAATTTCTGGTGCAACTTCATCTTTTTCCAAGGCTCACTGAGGAGATAAGTAAATGTGCAGTCAAGACGCCGGCAACACCTGTAGAACATGGAATCCGCCTTCAACGGGGTTACATTTAAACTAATAAGTAAATGCATGATCTGTTGTAAGTGCAAAGTGATATGTTGTGACTGGAAAAAACATTGACGGTTGATGTCTTCCAGCCGGTGAATACCTTGCCAGGTGATTTCGCAACCACTACCTGTGCAACTTCACCAATCCAGTGGGTGGGCCCACTTATTTTTGAAGCTGTGAATATTTCAGTTACCTGGTAAAACAAACAAAATGAATGAGCACTGCAAAAATGTTGGCACACTCGTGACCCCAGAGAACTGAATGCACTGCGTCGCCGGGGAGATAACCTGGAACATAGCTGAGCTTATCGAATGTGGTTATCAGTCAGTGCATTTTCTTTTCCCAGCTCACACAACAACCTGGCTCTTGCAAGCAGGCCCGCATCTGATTGCCGGTCGGGTCGCGCTGTGTGTGAATGATCCACCCACCAGACCCAAAGAGGACAAGTCTCTCCTGCGCTCACCTGTGACAGCTGCGCGACACCACGCCCAAACTCCTGAGCTGCTGTCAGTCACCGGGGAGGGCGCGCGGAACATAATCATTGGAGCGTCACCACAGTTCGCCAGTGTGGGACCGGCCATGTTCGTGTTTTTGTTGGGGGACGCGTCGCTGCCATGCCTTGCCGGCTAAGTGCGTGTGACTGGCTCTACTGTTTTTGTTTCCGATGAGGGGAGAGTAGCCGCGGAGCGGGAGACGCGCGGCTGAGAGATTCGGCTTGTCCCAGGCGCAAACGGCGCACCGTGAAACATGGCTCTCTCTTTCCACCTGAAGAAACGTGTTTTCTCCCTGGTGATTTCGGTTATGCATCTCTGTGTGTCCATGTCAACGGATCAATTAGAGATTCACGAAGACGCACCGGAACTCACCTGTAGCAAGGTAACTGGACACCCCTCAGATTTTTAAATTGGAATCAGGAGGTTACAAAGTGAATGCCAAAGTCCAACTCTCTATTACAACATATGTGGAATTTATTGCCGTCTCTTGTTGCTGGGTCAGACACCATTTAAAAAACAGCTGTATCGTTTATAATTTAATTGACTGTTCTATTATTATATTTCAGGCCATACAATAACTTAGTGTAAATTCTGGTCTGGTGAAGTTGGAGGGACTAGACAGGGTGAGAGAGATCAGAGTTTAATGCTCATTATTTATTTACTATGGTGCCGGATCGTGACACCTTACCCCACTGCTCCGTTTCATGGAAGGCTGGCTGGAGTTTCGTCAGATTTTCCTTTTTTTTTTTTTTTTTTTTTTCCAGAGGTGCAAATGAACCAGAGAAAACATCTGTAGTCCACGTGTGTAATATCAAACACAGACAATACATGCTGATTTCCACCTACACTACATGACCAGGTTCAATAAAACATTTTAAAAGGGAAAATTAAACCCACACGCATAGTGAAAACAACAAAACCCTGCAGCATCAGATTAGACACAGGCCACATTGGAAGAATCTAGCCGTGTTGGGCTAATCTGATGCTGCAGGGTTTTTTTGTTTTTGTTTTTGTTTTTTACAGGCAGTCTACAGAGTTCCGATGTAGGAATGATTGTTTTTTTATTTTTTTTATTTTACATATACCCATTTGTATATAGAGGATATATTTTTTATATTCTCAATGTTTGCACCTTTTGTTTACGTTTTATATTTAGCTGCTGCACCGTAGGCCTTTGAGGAAGGTAATTTAAATCCTGTATTGTGTTGCACATGTCAGAATTGACAATAAAGTCGACTTGACTAAACACAAATCCAACAATCACAGAGGAGATAACATATACAGTTACACTTGGTCCATATTACTTTTCAAGTCTTCTTTTTTTAAATTATTTTGTTACGTACAAGATTTTTGCAATTACCTGTGAGTGTTATTATACATGTGCAACATGTGTCCCACAGCCCGCGGCTCATAACCTTGACCTGCGTCAACCTTAGCAAAAGCAAAAAAATAAATAAAAATAAAAAAGAGGAGGTGACTAGAATCCTGGCGTTGCCTGGGTTAGTTATGATTGCGGTATGTTTTTTGTATCTTACTTTTTTAGTCCCTTTGGCACCATTGATGTTAAATGTGTTAGTTATTGACAGTAAATTGAGTGAGTGATAGTAAATTTATTGTTTCTCAGCTTGAATTTGAAGGAAAGCTGTATGAATTACATTTTTGTGTTTTTTTGGGTGTCAAAACGAGCACAGCTTTACATTTTTGTATTAATTCAAATGTTTTAATTTTATCATGAAATACAACAATGAGTTTTCCTGTGTCAACACATACAGCTTATGTGTAACTTTTACTTCTGTAAACACATGGATACAGTGTTTAAGCCCGTTTGTGTTTGAGGTGTGTCTGTTTCACTTCTCATTGACACGTTTTCTTTCCTAAGGGATTGAGCGACTGCCGCGTGAGTCAAGGTAACAGCATGATAAATATTTGCACATCTCACCTCATATTTATAATCTGATTCCTCAGAAAGCTGTAGCGTCTAACGCAGAAATCCAACTTGTTTTTTTTTTTTTTTTTAAGTCTCTGAGTTCTCCGCTGCTCTGCGGGAGCCGTGTGGCACAGTTGACGTGGCAACGGTGCAACTTAAAGGCAGCCTGTGCTGTTCAAAAGAACACCGCTGCAATGCTTGCCTGCAAGTCATCATCAGCCTCCGAGGTAGTGTTTGTTTTCCAAATCTCTGAAAATCTTTTGTCACATGTTAGGTCAAATGATGTCGGTATCCTGCATTCTTATCAGAGCTGTTTCGTTTGTCAATCCATCACACGGTGAGGGCTCCAAATGTTGTGTTCTTTGTTGTCGTGTTTACTGACTGCCATTGTGTTGTGGATATTACAGAAAAGGACAATGCAAATTACGTTTCCGAGGAGTCCGGCGATGGCGGCGAAGAAGAAGGTATGTGTCAGATCTCAGAGGGAAGTGAGTTGGTGCCTCCCGATGAGTAATATACTGTAGAACCAGGTCAGATTATGAAGTGTTACCTTGTCACACCTTTCTTCTTCTGCGCTCTTTGTGTTCCAGCTCTAGTGAAAGTTTGTTTCAGCTCACCGGGGTCCAGAGAGCTTTGCAAGGCACTCCAGTTCAATACAAGTGGCTCCAGTTTAGGTCAACTTTCTGAACAGTCCACACAACAGGTAATGTTGATGGTATATATATTCTCGTAGTTTGATTGGTTCCATCAATTTAACACGCGTATTGTAAGAGGGAAATCCCTTACCTCTTTACATCTATTTAACAATATACTTACTCTAAAATACATCATCTAAACCAGCTTTCTTAAAAGTAACAGCAGGATTTCCTTCTACTTCCTACTTCTACAAGGACAAACGGAAGTTTTAATGCATGCCGTTTCATAATTAGTCATTTTTATAGTTGTTTTGGTATTTTAATACTTTCTCCACCACTGTTGGTCTCCCACTGATCTCCATAAATAGATAAGGCTGAAGTCAGACGTTTACATATAATTAGGTTGAAGTCAACATATTCGTGTTAGGACATGCGTGGCACAAGTAGTTTTTCCAAGTACTTTTCATTTATGTCTCTTGTTGATGATCACATTTCCACTGGGTCAGGAGTTCACTTGACGGTAAAAATTCCAGGAAGCCATATTATTGCTTAATGAGCTTCTGTTTGTTGTTTGATATAACTCGGGTCTATGTGAAATCATGGGAAAACCAATAGAAACCATCCAAGAGCTCAGAAACAATATTGGTGACCTCCACAAATCTGGCCCATCCTTGAGAGGTACATCCAAATGCTTGAAGGTACCACATTCATATTTGCAAACAGTCGTAAACACCAAGGGACTATGCAGCCATCATACCACTCAAGAGGGAAACTTTCCATCTCCTGGGGATGAATTTATTTTGATACAAAAAGTACAAAGACACTAAAGGAAGCACTGACAAAATAGTAAAATTAATCCCACGTCAAAATAATCTGAAAGACCAAGGATGAAACCAGTTAGTTAGAAATCTAGTCTTCTGGTCTGTAAACAGAAACAAGTCTCTTTGAACATAATGACTGAAATCACAAGGGTGTAAGGTTTCAAGGATATATGGAAGCACCATGTCAAAACATTAACCAGGAAATTAAAGCTTGGCGGTAAACAACCCTTCCATATGAACAAACCCAAGCATACTTTGAAGTTGTGGTAAAGTCATTACACTACAGCACAGGTGAGGTTTTGAAATAGCCATGACAAAACTCTGGCATCGATCCAATGGAAAATGCGTGGGCAGAACTGAAAGAGCTTGTGAAAGCAAGCAAAAAACAAGTATAAATGTATTAGGCTAAGGTATGGGTGTGTGTGTGTGTGTGTGTGCGCGTGCGTGCGTGCGTGCGTGCGTGCATGTGTGTGTGTGTGCATGTGTCTAAAGTAATAATTTCAACTGTATCTGGAGTGACAATATTTTGGCACCACAATCTCTGGTGTCTATTTCTAGTCAGAGTAGTGTTGATTATCCATTTGGAGAGAGAACAAGGCAGAACACGTTGTACAGTCAGTTCCTCAAGTATTGGGACATTGACACAGTCCTCATCTTTTGGGCTCTATCCACCAACACAATGGATTTGAAATGAAACCAACAGGATGTGCTTTAACTGCAGACTTTCAGCTTTAATTTGAGGGTATTTACATCCAAATCAGTTTGTGTATGTGTGCCTCCCACTTTTTAAGGGACAAATTAACAATCGTAAATCAATCTTTCACTTTTTAATACTTGGTTGTAAATCCTTTGCAGTCAGTTACAGCCTGAAGTCTGGAACTCATAGACGTCACCAGATGCTGGGATGCATCCCTGGTGATGCTCTGCCAGGTCTCTACCGCAACTATCTTCAGTTCTTGCTTGTCCTTGGGGCATTTTCCCTTCGGGTTTTTATGCAAGTGAAATGCATGCTCAGTTGGGTTCAGGTCAGGTGACTGACTTGGCCATTGCAAAACCATCCACTTCTGTGCCTTAAAACCTCCTTGGTTGCTTTTTTGCGGTATGCTTCGGGTCATTGTCCATCTGCACCGCAAAGTGCCGTCCAGTGAGTTCTGAAACATTCGGCTGAATATGAGCAGATAATATTCATCCTGCTGCTTTTGTCAGCAGTTTTATCATCAATAAATACAAGGAACCAATTCCATTGGCAGCCATACATGCCCACGCCATGACACTACCACCACCATGCTTCACTGATGATGTGGTATGCTTTGTATCATGAGCAGTTCCTCTCCTTCTCCTCACTCTTATCTTCCCATCTCAAGTTGATCTTTGTCTTCGTCTTTCCATAGGATGTTGTTCCAGAACTGTAACTGTAACTGTAAGAACTGTTTTTTTTAGATGTTGCAAACTCTAATCTGGCCTTCCTGTTTTTGAGGCTCACCAATGGTTTACATGTTGTATTGAACCCTCTGTATTCACTCTGGTGAAATCTTCTCTTGATTGTTGACTGACTGTGACCCAAAGCAAATCCGGTTCATTTCATTTAAAATCCATCATGGTGATGTATAGAGTCAAAAAGATGAGAATTGTGTCAAGGTCCAAATATTTACGGACCCTGACTGTGTCCAGTATGGAAGAAACGTGTTGTGTTATCAAGGAAATACCTTTGACCGATGGACAAAATTCAAAGTGTGGCTGACCACTGGGAAGTTGTGCTTTTTAGGAAAAAAAGCTGCCATTATGGTAATTATGACGCACCACTGCTGTTGGCTGCGGGTTGGGGAGCGACGCAAGACTGGGGAGCAGAGTTGTTTGGAGGAATTTGTTGGTAAAAATGAAGTTGAGATGTCAGGAAGGTCTTCCAGATGAAAGCACACCTGCCCAGTGTTTGGGCACACTTTGAATTTTGTCAATGGAGCTAACCACTGTGAGTTACGGTTATTCAGATACCACATGCTGTAATGCATCGCCAGTGATATGTTGAGGCTTGAAAGGGTTAATCAAAGCTGCGGTAGTGGTTGTAAACCATTAACTGAGCATAAACTGCCGTCTTTCATCTTCATCTCCATCTCCATGTCCATTCTTTCTAATCAGAAATAATACAATGAGCAGCTCAAGGAACAGGAAGTGTTTGCCTCAATATCGTTATCCGTCATCCTGATAACTTCTGCTCACAGAAGAAACCACTATATGATTAAACCACAAGTACACATTAACTGTTTGAAGGCTGCTTTGTATTTGTATATTGTGTATTGTATATGGGTAACACTGATAGACACGTCTATCAGTGTTGCTGTCGTAACTCAGTGATTGGGATACTTCATGTTCACAACATGTCCACGTTTCGTCCAGATGCAGCTGGTGTTGACAGAAAGAGTGAACTTTGGCGCTCCCATCGTCGTCTCCGTACATTCAGAGGAAACGTACACCACGCGGAATATCACACTTCCATCTTTAGAAGAAAGTGAGTTTTGTTGCTGTAATGTGAGCAAAGTTACACGGAGCAGCAGAGCAGTGTCACTGAACATTTACTCCTTCCTCTTCGTCGTTTCAGTTTGTTCCAAGGAGCTTGCGGGAACCATACGGGAATGTGATGGTAAGATATCTTGTCAAAATCAGAAAAAGTTGACACATTTATTACGCAATTTGTAAAATATGTGACACGTTTTAAACTAGTTTCATGTTCTTGGCTTTCAATTTTTGTTTATTCTGTTTCGCCTGTGTTGTGCACACCCTGTGAGGCACACGTAACAAATGTTTGTTCAATTTATGAGGACTGACATGTCTCTGTCTCAGTTCCAAGATTCCGAGCAACAATTGATCATGAAAGAAATGTGGTCCTGCAACTGGAGAACAATGAAGCCAGACAAGACAAAATTGTGATACAGCTGTTTTGGGATGAAATGCCTTTAAAGGTTCTTGAGTGGGTCAGTCGCTATTAAAATTTCCAGACAATGTGTCCAAATCAGTCTGTAGATGCAAAATCACTGAATCTTTCTCATCTGTGCAGCCTAAAGGCAAGACACAAGAGGTCATTTCATCGGACTTCATTACACCTTGCCTGTGCTTCCAGGTACATATGACGCATTATCTGGTGAGAAAATAACAGCTACAAGCACTTTGTAAATAAAAAAAATAAATAAATTAAATCTTTGTTTACAGGCTTGGTGGAATGGAAGCTCACATGTGCGAGGAAAATACTGCCCTTTCAAAGCTCAGCAAGGTAAAGTCAGTAGCTTGAAGTCTTGAGGATTACATGGTGAGTTATTTTATAAAAAGCAAAGCATTTGAGTTGTTTTTCTTTTCCAGGTGCACTGGAAAGGATGCAGCACAACGTGGCTGTAACTCTGGTGGAGTCTCAGCTGAGAGACGGTGGCGTAGGCCTCAGCTGGAACGTAACTGCCCCTTGCAAAGCGAAGGCAGAGGTGTGGTTGTGCAAGAAAGACTTGGCTGGAGGCCAGTGTGAAGAAGTGAAAGCTTCTAGACAACACCTTCGGGCAGACTGGAAACCAGCACGCAATACACACTGGGTAAAAGCAGTACAGTTGTGCATGCACAAGATGCTTTTTTTACCTGAACTAAGCCTGTCAGGCTGAAGCTCTTAGTCATGACTGATTTCTTTACAACCATAATTCACTGGAAGCACTTGTGAATCTGAACCCTCGTCATGCGTAGATAATTGCGTTATGCGTCATGTCCAAGTATGGGGAAGTATCAGATTGTTTTTTTTTTTAATTATTTTCTATTTATAGGTCGTGTTTACAATGACTTAATGAGCCAGTGAATTACCAAGTTCTTCTTCTCAGGTTGTTAAAACGTCCTCGGGGAAAAAAAAATAAAACTAAACAAGAGACATGATCTCAAATCTTAAGGTTTATCACATAATAACTAAATTGTATCTCACACTGAGGAATGCGCAATGGTGGCTTTACCGAAAATAGTACCTGGTTTAGATTACGATCGGCAACATGCCAGAAGATTTAGAAGTGATTTTCCCGCCTTGCAACCTGGTGGTAGACTCTTCAGTAAAGTATAAAATGATTCACTTTACAGTGTCTTTCAAACCGGCTTACATAGAAGACAACATCATGTCATGTTTTTTTTCCCCTAGTAATTGCTATATTAATAGTTGAATCTTGAACGTCCTTTAAATGCACCAACAACGCACCACGCTCTCAACTGCCTTTCATTTAAATTAAATATAAAATCTGTCGATCAGTTATGACAATTATTAGGCTACGCAATCTCAATTTTAACAGTTCTGTTTTCAGCACGTCCGCATCAACTGTGAATCATGTGTTTGTCTTTTTTTATCAATTGATTTCAGTTGTTCTTTAACTTTTCAGCAAGCGGGAGAGTTCAATGTGACGTCACATCCTCTGCTTTGTGTTCAGGTAGCACACGCATAATAAAATATAAGAATCTACATGTAGTTGTTAATGTTTTAAAAGCTGAGCCAACCTGCTCTCTTTTACTTTTTGTTCAGATGAAGGTAGATGGGATGGCGCTGCCCTTTGAGCCCCACTGTCCGTTTACAAGTAAGACTATTATTAATGAATTATTGTCCAGACTCAGGTAATGTTTGACTTTGAGCACATCCGTATTTCATAGTTATGTGGTAAATAATTAATCACTCTTAGCTGCTCTGCACGTTTACACCAGTGGTATATACAGCCCAATTTGATGTGGTGCCGGATAAGTGCGATAATGGCATATTAATCTATGAGTAATTACAGTTTCCCTTTTTTCAATTTGTTTTAGCGTAAATAAAACATGTAAATTAGTAGAATGTTTGCATTTAGTAAAATATCCTTCAAAAAAATTAACTTAAGTAGTTAAGTAGTGCAATTTTGGCACACTGTTGTCTGCTGTTTAGTCCTGGATCTGAGCGTTGTGTTCTGTTCACTTACTCAAACAGTTTTCACGCTTTGCAAATTCACGCTGCTTGCCAGATTAGACTCTCTGGAGGGCCGTTTTTGGTCCGTGGGCTCTATGTTTGATAACTGTGATCTTCACGTTGAATAGCGTTACAAGGTTTTAACATTCGATGAATTTTTACAAAGACCTTACAATTCACTTATTTTCCCAGTGTCTAGACTGAGATGGAGCCTACCTCTCCTCATCGGATTGATGCTGATAATTCTGGCCATGCTAGGAGCATATTTTATACAAGGGATCCTGAAAGGTCAGCTTTCTGTTTGCGCCTCATTTAATATTAATTGCACTTTAGGAAAATATGTTGACATGAACTCTGTTTTCCATCCAGGCTACATGTGGAGATGGTTTAAAGAAGATGACGTTAAAGGTATGAGATGACTTATTAACCCTCCTTTACACTATTACTTTTTCTTTTTATTCCTACATATCTATTTATAATCTCTATCTTTTCCAAGTGCTAAAGTTAGATGTTAGATTTCATTATGGGGCGTTTCAGTAGTCCTACACCCAATCGGAGCGACTTTGTTGTTAACAAATTCAATTCAACTCAATGCTGCTCAGATGGTGTGGATAACTACAGTGATTACTTCTCTGTACAGCGCTGCGTAAGGCCTGCCCAAACTATTTAATTTGCCTCGACAGATCGTTACTGAGCATAATCAGTTCCAGGGAAGTGGTTCCAGATCGACTTTCCGCCACAGAATATTTGTCGGTGTGGAAGTTGGTTGAGCATTTAGGCTTGTTAGATCCTGCTGTGACTCATTATTCACTGGATTAAAAATGCAGCTCCCCTTCTCCTGTCTCTGGTGAACATTGTTAAGACTGAAATATACTTCTGTCACAAAATCTACATCTGGACTGACGCTAGCGAGTAAAATGAGTCTTTTTAACTTAGTGTAGCTTTACGGGACTAGATGCAACATGTTGATTAATAAATAGGATTATTCCTTAAAATGTTGAACAACCACATTTACATTTTTTTTTCTAAATGTAATAATTATTTTGGTCTGCTTGTGGGCAGCTGCAAAAATTGTGTTTGCACCTTTAGTACTCATAAAAACTACACTTTATTTGCCTTGCTGAATTAAAGCGTAACATTCATTCTTTTAGCTCTGTCTGTTTTTGTCTCCACCAACACCTGGACGAAACAACTGGTAAACATTTACTGAGTTTACGACTTATCTCAAACTGTGGCCAGCTGCCGTTTGATGCTGATCAGATACTGTACAAATACTTTCTGTGGCTTTGACCCTGGAAACAGGGGCGTGCTGCCAAACTTTATGATAGCAGAAGGAATTAGACTTTAAAGAACGTTATTTAGTCATATTTATCTAGAGGTCAGCCACTATCGGAGTCCAATTCCACTTTGTATTTGCATTGTTCGATAAAACAGCCGTTTAAATCTTCTGTTTCAGGTGCTGTGGGTGGTGGTCACGTGGTGCTGTTGTACCCGCCTAATGACGATCGGGATCTGCCAGGGCTGCTGTGTCACCTGGGCTCGTCCCTCCAGGCCTTGGGCTTCAGTGTGTCTCTAGACCTGTGGAGCCACGTCGAGCTCGGCATCCTCGGCCCCGTGCCGTGGCTCCACTCGCGGCTGGACCGAGTGCAAAGGCAGGGGGGCAAAGTGGTGCTAGTCCTAACCCAGGCCACCTGGACGAGGGCTGAAGAATGGGGAGCTCAGAGCTGGCAGAAAAACAGGAACAGAGACACAGAGGAGGGGGAGGCGGAAAAAAACTGCCCCCCGTCTTCACCGTGCGTGGATGTTTTCAGCGCTTCGCTGAGTTGTATTCTAGCAGACTATCTACAGGGACGCGCCGGTGAGCGGTTTATGTTGGTGCAGTTTGAATCACATCCACCTGAGCCTCCGGGTGGTTTCCGGCCTCTGCCCCAGTTGTTTCGCGGGCTTCACGTCTACAGCCTTCCGTCCCAGAGCCTGGGTTTCCTGACTGAACTGGCTGGTGCTCGGCAAACGGCCACCGCATCAGCCAGGCGGAAAAGGGCAGGGGGGCTCAGGATGGCGTCCCGAGCTCTGGCCCAGAGGCTCTCGGGATTCACGACAGGGACAAATGTGTTGCGCCTCACAGGGGTGCCCCAGACTTGCGTTGGTGTAGGGGTGGACGACTCCACGGAAACGGTGCCCCTGCAGCCATGCCTCATTACGCCCCCATCCAGCCCGGACACAAACCCCAAGGTCAGTGAAATGGGGTGGGTCTGACAGAAGGAGAGGATGAACCACACTTCACCTTTGGGATAAGCAGCCAGTATTGACTTTGAAGTACCTGAAGTAATGCATTTCTGTGTCTGTGTCAGAAAATTATCAATATCGGTTTGCAGTTTCTGCATGTCTTGGTCTTAAGAGCTGGGATCTTGGTGTTTTTTTTTTTTTTTTTTAAATAAAATGTGTTGTAACAGTTGAACATCATAAAAAGAAAAATATACTTCATTGTGAATATACTTCACAAAAGCAGCTGGTTTACTGTTTGATGAAGATCTTTCTAAACCAACATGGATTTGTAGGCTACTGTCATTACACTAACATACAAAAAGCACACTTCTGCTTTACTTTGACCTTGTAGCTGTGTGTGTGTTTTAACACCTTTGCTGTCTGCATGCATGTGTATCGCATATTAAAAGCACTGATGGGTGTGAATAAAGGCACTCTATATACGGTCCCCCCTGACTATATTTGAATGTTTTCAACATTGTGCTGGCATGGTGGTTTTATACTGTCTTTTGTGTTTTGTGAGAACGGGATTGAATAAAGAATTCATCACTTTGTTTGTTCCTCAGTTTCTTGCCCAGATTTCCTTTTAACATGCAGGAAGTTGCTCCATAAGTTGTCATTCAGTTGGCATTGTGATCAGTAACTGTTCTCCAAAAGTAATAATCATAAGTCCAAAATCTAAGTATGAGCAAGAGCTGCAAAGTTACACTGCCTGGCCAAAAATAAATAAGAATCGCCACCTGGATTTAACTAAGCAAATCCCCTAATTAACTAGGCCTCCTATTGGATAGTTACTGCATGGGTGTATTATATTTCAGGTAGCAATAACTTATTTAACCCCAACTGATGAAATGAGTAGTATTTCGATTTCCACAGTCATATTCCAAGATGATGATGCCAGGATTCGTTGGCTTCAAATTGTGAAAGAGTGGTTCAGGGAGCATGAGACATCACTTCCACACATGGATTGGCCACCACAGAGTCCAGACCTGAACCCCGTTGAGAGAAACTTTGGGATGTGCTGGAGAAGGCTTTGTACAGTGGTCAGACTCCCTCATCATCAGTACAAGATATTGGTGAAGAATGAAACACTGGATGGAAATGAATCTTGAAACAACGCCACAGTGAAGTCTGCTGCAGTCAAAGCTAAAGACGGTCCACCGTTTTTATTTGGTATTTGGTGACGACTTTTTTTTTTTTTTTTGGCAGTGTATTTGTTTTGACCTGACAACGTCACGGTCGGGCAGCAGCTGGACGGTGACTGATTGGCTGATTGATTAAACCCCCAGAGCACTTGGGCGGGGCCACATCCTGCGTGGCAGCTGCGTGGAAAACGTAGAAACGACTGGAAGCAAGCCCAAGCCCCGAAGCCCTGTCCACATCCATTCATTCATATCCATTCATTTATTCCTGCACTCAGTCTTGCCACTGCTGCAGACCTAGCGCCGCTGTGTACGAGGCTGTGTGAACAGCGTTAGCTCGCTGGTAGTAGATAGATGCTAGAAATGGCGCACCGGAAGCGTTAGAAGTGTTAGTCCAACATGTGAAACTGCCTGCTTTGTGTGAACCTGCAGGGAATCAGACAATCATCGGTGGTGCAGCGGACGCGGTGGTTTTCCAACAAGGTAAAAAAAAAAAAAAAGCAGAGAGGCTAATAAAAATCAATAGCTAATTTAAGACCATGTATAACGTTTCCCGGCGTTAGCAGAACACTGACACAGACACCAGTACAGTTTAATGAGCACAACAGATACATTAGCAGGCTATGATGGACAGCCTTGGCTTAGCTTAGCTTAGCTTAGCAGCTAGCAAGCTGATTGTGGGTGGTGCTGATGCTGATGCTAACGTTGAAGCTAACAGCATCCCAGACAAGCTAAACTGCGCGTTCTATGGCTTTTCCATTAAAAAACACCATGGATAAATCCATTTTAAAAAAAGGATCACTGAGTTACTTGAGGATTGTCTGTAGTAGAGTATAATGCTATGTTTTCTTTTATTTATTTATTTTAATTCATTGTATTAAAGTCATTTAAATAATAATGCCTGGATTTCGGTACCAAAACAGGACCAGACTGTACAGATTAGATTACATCATAAATCATCATCTGGGTTTCAGCCCTTTTAAAAACTGATTATTTAAAGATTATTATTTACCATTTATAGAATAGATCCAGATCTTAAATATTTAATGAGAGCTATGACATGCAATTTAAAGCTAGTATATTTGGCTTGTATTGTGCCATATTGCTTCCTGTTGATGCAGTCAGGATCTCCAAAGAAACCCAAATAAACGTGTTCTTAAAGTGTAGACGTGTTTGCCGTGCATTAATATAATAGTTTGTTTTTTGAAGGATCATGTGGTGGGCCTGGCCGTTCCTGCCTGCCCTGGTGCTTCTCTCGGAGCTCTCTGTGGTCAGAGTCCAGACTGCACCATGCCAGACCTGCCGAAAACTCGCTGAGAGTTTCATTAAGGTACCGCAGTTAACTTAATGAACCTTGGATTCACGCTTCTCTTCTTCCAGCTTGTCTCTTATATCTTATTTTGCACCTGCCAAACTCAGGGACTGCACCAGACGCTTTTATTTTATCACTTCAGTCTTTTCTTTGCCTTAGTTTTTATATTTACTGACTTCTTTTTTTCTCAGGTGTTTAGTAGCAGAATTGACAATAAAGTAGACTTTTCACATTTTATCCATACACTGACATTTCCCCTCTTTTAGGGCTTGGAGATAACAGCCAACAAGAACTTTGGGGGAGGTAACACGGCCTGGGAGGAGGAGAAGCTGGCTAAATATGCACGCAGGTAAAACCAGGCTATATCTAGAGTCACCGCTGTCAAAGATGCTCATATATTAATTTCATCCAAGTCTAAATCATGTGTGTCCTAACCCAGCTTCTTGTCTTTTTTGTACATCTCTGTGATGTGTTTTCTCCATGAGAGCATAAGAAAATAGTTGTCGGTTCCCAAGACCCTGTTATTTAGATTTAATATAATCTGTCATGTGATTAATAAATCACCAATTAACCTCTTGGCTTTTTGTTTCAGCGAGACTCGGCTCTTAGAGATAGTAGAAGCTGCTTGTGAGAAAGCAGATTTTGAATGTAACCAGCTGCTGGAGCAGATAGAGGACCAAGTGGAGACGTGGTGGTTTCACAGGTAAAACACAGTTAAATCTAAATGAGCTGCAAAAGAAAAAAAGAAATAAAAATAGGAATATTGTCACACATTTAAATTAAATTTATTATTATCTACCTTTCTCTTATGATACGATTGTGGTGGAAATTGAGAAGTTAGTAATGATCCAGACTCAGTGATCACTTAGGGAGACGTGCACAGTAAAACCCAGAGAGTATGTCACCCCGAATGTGGGGTGGCAACAAGTTTTATAGTCCACGCTCACGTTGGTTCCACGTGGAGCTTGTGGAAATGTGCTTTCCCCTTCTTGAGTCTTACTTCTTTGTAGAAAGGAGACAGCAAGGTCAGGAGGAAGTGTAAACGAAGTTAAACAACAAAGGTCTGCAGTCTGCATGTACAAAATGTAACGTAAAACTAGAAGAAGTGAAACTACAAACACAATTTTCCATTACGCGATAATGATTGTTATTTTTGGCTCAATGTAAAAGACGTAAAGGAGGTGAAGCACTGTAGCATGGACATGTGTGTGCATGCTGTTTGCTGAGAACGTGTTTCTGTTTTAATCCCTTGACTGGCGTGTGTGTCCTATAGGCAGCAGGAAGCACCGGACCTGTTTGAGTGGCTTTGCATAGAGGAGCTGAGACTGTGTTGTCCTCCTGGACGCTTTGGACCTGATTGCAAAGGTTTGTATTGCATTAAATGCAAACTGCATGATGTAAACACAGAAAAATGTCACTATGTCAGAATTTATTTTTGCTTAATGTTTAGTGGGATTCATAGAAAGAGTGCTTTAATTAGACACATGGTAATTAAAAGCTTTGGTTTGAAGACGTCCAGAGTTCCTCTAAAGGCATTTTTATCCAAAACAGAGTGTCCATCCGGACCCGGCGGTGTGTGTGGAGGTCTGGGCCGCTGCGAAGGGGAAGGTACTCGCCTGGGAGACGGGGAGTGCGTTTGTGATCCCGGATACTCGGGCCATCTGTGCCAGAGCTGCGCCGACGGCTACTACAGAGAAAAAAGCTCCAATGACAGCGCAGGGGCCTGCGCAGGTGCCACCGATTCAGACGACTGTGTCTACATTGTTAAATTCTGCTCTGGGTCATCAGAAATTTGACCTTCTCTGCGTCTCTCATCCCCTTGCAGCTTGTTACCACTCGTGTAAGAAGTGTTCAGGGCCGCAGGACTACAAATGCCTCGACTGTAAACCCGGATGGATCCTTCATGACAACAAGTGCGTGGGTGAGTGTGACTTTAGAGGTCGTTTGATAACAGTAGCAATTCGGTGCCACTCGTCCGGGCATGTGTTGTTTGACACGCCTTGTGCGTCTCTTAGACATTGACGAGTGTGGTACAGAGCTGGCTCGCTGTCCTACCAACACCTACTGTCACAACACAGATGGATCATATGAATGCAGAGGTATGCCCCCCTTGTCAAGATGTTATGGAGCACATTTTTATTGACATTTGCAAAAATCAGTCAGACTATAAAATTTTTTTTGGCTCTGATCAGGTGCTTGTCATTTGTTGAATGTGTCACACAATTTCCACCATATCCAGGTTGTGACCAGGCGTGTGTGGGCTGCATGGGTAGCGGCCCTGCACGCTGCAAGAAGTGTGCTCGCGGCTACAGACTGAAGGGGGCAAAGTGTCTCGGTGCGTATATAAACCGTTTCCTCGTTTTATCTTTACCCTCTAATGTCATCTAAACCGCTTGTCTTTCCCTCCTCACATAGATGTAGATGAATGTAATGAACGTGCAATAGCGTGCCCAGGCCTCAATGAGGCCTGCATCAACGAGGAGGGCTCCTTCCACTGCGACTGCGCTGACGGTTTCATTAGGAGAGACAGCATTTGCGTGGAGAATAAACCTCCTGGTGAGTGGCGGCGGTTATGAATAGACGAATGCATGCCTACGTCTTCATTGGCTGCAGGTGTTTTGGGCTGATTTATCCCCCAGTTAACCCCCACTGGAAGTGAATCCAGTGCAGACCTCAGCACAGAGGCTGTGCTCAGGTTACTGCGAGCTACGTACAGATTGGTCTTCTTTTATTGTAAAGGTACTGAGTTAATCACAGAGATGTTAAACCCTGAATATTAAACATGCTGGTTATTACTCGGAGCAGCCGTGATTATTCTATGAGTGTTTTAGGAGTGGATCTGTACACTCTCACAATGTCATCATAGGCTCAGACAGGTGTGAATTTAAGAATAAATTGGATTGGAACTCCCGTGGCCTGAACCCAGCTGTAAGTGTGTGATGCATCCTAATTTCAAAATCTCCACAGACTCTAGAGTTTTTTTTTTTTTTGTCTGACCTCTTCAGCTGGCAAGGAGTCGGGATTGTTTGACGACATGACAGATGACGAGGTCCTCGTGCTGCAGCAGATGTTCTTCGGCGTCGTGATCTGTGCCCTAGCTACACTCGCTGCCAAGGGGGACATGGTCTTCACAGCCATTTTTATCGGAGGAGTTGCTGCGATGGCTGGATACTGGCTGACGGAGAAGGGCGACTACATGCTGGATGGATTTCTAAAGGGACGCTAAACTGTATCGAACTACGATTTTTTTGTTTTTTTTAAAAAACAAAAAAAGGAGTACCAGCCAGTTAGAGTGAATAAGACTCAAATGGGGAAAGGAAACTCTTTATAATGCTAGCCTTTCAGGGATTTACTTGTGATTGGGGATTTACTTACAAGGGCTCGGGTTCATTAATTTATATTTATGAATAGGATAACGCAGGAATAAGTGAGAGCTTGAAAACTACGAAGCGGCGAATCACGAAGAGGAATAACAAAGAAACTGCACTGACACAAAAGGAACTGAACTTAATCCCCTACCTCAACTTTGTTGGGAAAAAGGGGTGACATAAAGACCACTACTGATTGTTAAAATCTATTATGCATTTGGATGTCTCACCTGGCCTCTATGTCGCTTGAGAGAAGATGTCATTTTGTTGTACACAGTGAAAACCTCCAGTCATTATGTCCGTCCACATTTCTCCCCATTAAGTGCTATGAAGCATAGATTTTTTTCCCATAATTTGAAGAGTAGACACATTTTGATCGTGTCAAGTTACTGCAGCCTTCCAGCTTATTGCTGTAGGCATGGAAGGAGGCTGGAGAATCTTCACAAATCACCCTCCAACAGAGCACTCACAACTCTGGGATCTTTCCATTGTGAACTACTACTACTATTTAAGTTCGCAGAATGACTTTTTTACCTCATTCCTGAATGATTCTTTTTAGTAATAATGCATGATACCAGGATTTGAAATGGAAGTTACTGCACTGTATTTATCAATCGATCTTACTTTGGCATGAAAGACATAATATTTGACAGCTGCTGGATCACCGACATTACTGCTTATCGAGTGAGTGAAAGGACGCGCTCGGACGAAGACCAGCTTGGATCTGGATGATGAAAGCCATTTTCTGCTGCCTTGATTTTTGAGAGCAATATGCTTGTTGATATTTATGTTGTTGACATTACATCTTTTTTTTTTTTAAATGTGCATTATCAATGCAGAGTGCAATTCCAGTTTTAGCAGATACAGTAGCATCATGTTGGAGAGGGACTCAAGCTTTTATGTGTTGCGTTGTTTATGTCTCATTTTTCAAGTGTGGAATCTCCAGAGTCGTCATTCACTGTGTGTGTTTGCTTTACAATTAAAAGAGGGAAAAAAATACATTTTGTAGTTTCTAGTTTGTTTGTCTAAAAAAGATATACAGAGAAGTCAATTACATAAATTTCCAGGTTTAACGTGTACTACGAGTGAGCAAACCTATCAAAATATTTTTGGCATTTCATTATATATTCATTTTAGTTACAGTACAATAGAAAGGATGAAAATATTCCTCTGGCTGCAATCATTATCAAATGTTTCCATCATGCACCATGTGGTGTTTTCAACCTCATTTTCAAGTACCACAGGGAGGCCCGTGTCTGATGTGTGGGTTCTTGAAGAGGTTTGTCCTAAGTCAGCGTCCCACTCCAGTTAATGGGGTTGAGGCGCAGCAGCTCTCTCTCCTTCAGGGCCTCCTGGGAACGCGTTAGTGCTCTGTCCCTCCAGCCCTGCTCCATTAACTGAGCATAAAACATGCAACACAGACAAGAAAAAAAAAACTCAGTCACTTGCTATACAGTTGTAACCCGAGAGCACGCTGAGGCATTTTGTGGACACCATTGTAAGAGGACATGAACACAAAAGCATCAGGTTTACATATTGTGTGTGTGTGTGTGTGTGTGTGTGGGACTGTACCCTCTTGTTCTCATCTCTGTATGCCGTCATCGCTTTGCTGTGCTGGATCCTTTGCTCTCTTTCGCTGGACAGGGCGAGGCGGTCCACTTCTCTTACATACTCTGCGTCCTTGGCTTTACAGGCCAGCTGCAGCTTCAGCGTTACACATTTCTCATCCATCTGCCTCTTTAACTGATCTCGCAGCTCCTTCCTGGGGGGGGAATTAAAGCGCAGCTTTTTCTCTGTCACCAATGTCGCTTTATTGAAGTATAAAAGTCTCATCGGAGCAACTCAAGTGTTGCTGTCATTACTTTACCTGTACTCATCTCTCTCGCTGCTGGTTCCATAAAAGGGTTTTCGCCACACCTGATGATACCTGATACACCAGCCTCAAGTCAATGACTTTGAACTCAAATAACTTTTCAAAGCAAAGCACAGTGAGCATGAGCAGCGTTTCTACCTGTAATGCTCCCTCCTCTGCATGATCAGTGTCCTCTGGTGGTTGTGGTGGTGAACAGCTGGTGTCTCCAGACTGACGGTGCGTTTATGGACCAGAGGCGGATGTAAAGGGTTCAGTCTGGGAATACTCTGAGGGAGTAGATTTATGAATAATAATTCGACACTTTTAGGTTTGACCTCGAAGCAAATATTGCTTTGGCGTGACACCCGAGTGCACAGCCGGTGAACCTCACCTGATTGCTTGTCCACAGGCGGGCAGAGTCTGAGATGATGGGAAACGTCATGGGAGTGACCACCAGGCAGCGGCTCTGCCGGACAGGAGGTGCGTCACGGAGGATACAGACGGGTGTGGAAGCTGTAGAGATGGCTGCTGTGGTAACGATGAAATCAACAAAATCACAACATAAACGTTAAGAATGACAGAAATGTATAAAAAATAAAAAAAAAAGAAAGAAATCACAGAAAGAGAAATCAAAGCGCTTTTCTTACGTAGTTTCATTTTGCAGTTTCTTCTGTTGGCATGCCAGAGACGATCAATCCTTTATATCCTTCCTCTATAAACTTCTGAAACTTTCCAAAAGTGTCAAAGCTGGCAAAAGTTTTTTTTTTTTTATTTCTCTTTGCATTAAATCAAAACATAAATCCAAATCCAGACAATTGCTTTAGTTGTCCTAGTTAGAGATTAATCCGTGACGTGCCAGTACGTTGTGTTGTGTGCGGTGGCAACAGTTGCCTTGGAAATCAGGTTACTGCCCCCCCTCCCCGAAAGCTGGCCATGCCCCAGTGCAGTCATAAAGGCAGATTTATCAGCCTCTAACAATGAACTAATCAGATACAGTTAGAGAAAATCTCAGGATCTCATCTATTTAAAAGGAATTACTTAAGAAAAACATTCAAGAGACTCATGAATCAGTTCAATTATTAAAGCACTTAAAACATTTTATTCAACATGGAGTAAAACTTTTTAAATACAAGCTAATCTTGGAATATCACTGCATAATTTAAAAGCAATGCAAAATTGGGAGTTCATTATAATGCAGTGTTGATGTGATATAACAGATTTTCTTGCTCGCAACACAACAAACTCTTAATTTTAGATTCCCAGGGTTTCATGATTCTCCCACAGCCAGGCGTGATATTTGTTCAACATGTGATCTTCTGGCGTCACCTTTCGACACAAAAACACCAATTAAATTTTACTGAGAGGATGATTTGGAATTAATTAAATAGTACGGCAATCATGTGAAAAGGGAAATAGCCGGGGTCACACTTACCTGTCTCCACTCTCCAACGCAAAAGATCCTGTAGGAGTCGTTGCCGTACTTCCCAATGCCGTGCAGCTCGATAGGGTAACGCCACTGTTTAGACAGGTATTCGTCTACAGAGGAGAAAAGTCACTGTGAGTGTTTTCTGGTCACCCGTCCAGCTCCATGCACTCTCCTGGCCGCCTCATTAGCTACAACTGTTCAATGTCTCGTTAAAGCCAATCAGCCAATCACATGCCTCGGCTGCTGTTCTAACCAAAATGAGGAGGAAATGTAAGTTAAGGGAATTTGAACGGGACGTGGTCGTTGGTGCCACGTGTACTGGGTTATATAGTTTTACACTAGTAGTATTAGTATAGTACTACTGATTTACTGATTTGAGTATTACAGAGAATGGTCTAAAAAAGCACCTTCCACCAGTTCTGTAGGTTAAAGTTTGTCTGATTGAACACTACTAAAGTATGTACCCAGTAAAGTGGCCAATGAGTGTGTATTTTTATCAACATTAGTAATTTAAACACTGTATGCCAGGGGTCTTCAGTGTTTTTCAGGCCAAGGACCCCCAAACTGACCCCCTACCTACTATATGTGTTCTATATTAAACTTGGCCTAGTGCTATTTACAAATATACATTATTATTATAATTTAATCATTTAAAATCATTATTTTCAACATTAAGCTACTCAAATAATACACAAGTTAGAATATTCTTTTTTTTTTTTTACTTCAAACATGTGCAAATAATTGACAGATTCAAATTTTAACTTTAAACATAAGCTAAGTGTAGTAGGGACAGTGAATCACCAAGACATTTTGGCCTCAGTTGGCTGATCAGCTTCTCTTCTGCTGCTAATATTGCAGTGTGCGTCTTGGATTTCACCTGGGGACTGAATAGGCTCTTGGCCAATTGAGGGTAACCTGACAGAGTCAGCGTGTAATGTGTGGCCTCGTGATTGGCTAAGCAGCCAATGTACAAGAGGGTTAGATTGACAGGTCTCGGCTAGTGTGAAACGCTGCGCTGTTGGGACAGCTCCTGTATCGCTGAATGAGTGAAGTGCTAAATGAAAGATAACCTCAATTTATTCCTTCACTAAAATATGTTGGATTCACATATATGTTTAAAGAAATTAAAAATTGTGGGAGGAAATTGGGGGAGGAAAATTTAAAAAAATACCTGAAGACCTAGTCTGTAAATTGAAGTGGATGCTGTAATCCATCAACCAATAAGCACATTTACCTGAGAAACGAATGAGTGTTTTGGCTCTAATTTCATACAGTCCAAGTGGCTTCATGAGTTCAGACATGGGCCTCCAGTCAGCCTCCCGGGTCACCTCCGCAGACGGGTAACGCTCAAAGAACTGCCACAGCACTGGAATGGCCATCTTTCCTGCAGTGAATAAGGGAGACATCCCAGGTTTTTGTGCGGGGTTGATGCAACATCCAGGATATGTGTATGTTGGATCGTACCGCTTGTCTTGTTCAGAAAAACAGTGGCCACCAGGAGCTTCCAGGGGTCGTGGAAAAGGGTTTCCTGCACAAGGTTAAAGGGAGAACGAGGGGGCGTCCACTTCTTGAAGACCTTCCTCCTGGGTGGGCTGAGTCCTGAGAATTAATCAAACACAAGGTTGAATTTCATAAACATTGATGTGAATGTTCAATACATAAATACACACAGGAATCGTCTCTGAAATAAACCGTTCCAGCATTACCATCTCTGAGGGATTTCCCGCTGAAATAAGGGCTCGTTTTCCGTTTGGCTTCTGAGCCCTTCGACTCTAAGCAGAGAGAAAACATTTATGAACGTTAAACAAGTTTATCGGCAGTTTCATGTAGGACATAAGAAATGGGACAACGTTAAATACAAAAGGTGGAATAGATACTATTTAAGATATATTACAACTGAATGACAAGAGGCCCTCCTTTCAGGACAACAATATCCACATTTTAGCCAGAAAGAGAAAATAGTTTGAAAAATCTATGTAAAATTGGAAAATCCCTCTCAGCCAGGAGATGTGGACTGAAACGCCATTTAGAGTCTTAACGGTTCTTCCTTTTGCACCTGGAGTCTGGTGTATCAGACCATTAATGGTTCATTAGAGTGTCACTAATGGTGAAAAAAGAGGACATTGGGCAGGCTAATTTGAGCACCTTCCTGTAATTGCAGGTGTTGTTAACAGCCCCAAGGCATGGGAACTTGAGTTGTTCTGCGATAAAGACCTAAACTTCCCACCAGTCGTTTAGAAATAAAGTGGCCGCTTGAATAAGTGGTGAAACGCCTGCCTTTGTTTTAGCTTTATTTATTTTTTTTTAGATATAAAATGACCTGGAAGTCAGACACATACTCTATCTGCCATTAAAACCACTGGGAGTTTAGTAACAACTCACAAAACATGAAAAACAGCACAAGGTGTTGACCTTGCCTCCAAATTCATTATATCCCAAACTGATCAAATATCTGATCAAAGCCCCCCACTAATTACACCACAGGACACAAGGCCAATGTCCATTCTCCGATGAGTCAGGAACTGTTTTGGAGGCACAAAGGAGACCTACACAATATTAGGAAGGTGGTCATAATGTTATGCCTATATATTGAGTGTACCGAGGTGGATTAAGGTTTTGGAGGCACTAAACAAGCTAGAACTGTCTCTGACTGTGCAATAAAGTATGAAACTGTTTTGATAGCAGTATACTAGGGAAGCTAAAATTGAAATCTAAAAAAAAAAAAAAAAACTGTCAGCGTACATCACACTTACTATTCTGGGAATCTCTTACTGGTGTACAGCTTCCGCCAGTGGTGACAGGTAACACCTCTTCTTCTTTTTCCCGTTGGCTTTCTGCTTCCAGTTCAGAATTAGGCTCGTTGTCACCTTTGCTGTGAATGTGTGTCTCATCTGCCTCTCGCTCGTCCTCACCTTCGTTCTCGCTCTCAGTGCAAGGCTCGATGTTCAGAGTTGGGACCGAAGGCAGTGAGTCTGCTTTCTCATTGTGAAACATGAAAGTGTTTTGTTGATTACTGGAAGGAGCCAACCTGAGTAGCTTCTCTCTCAGCAACCCCACTCTCTGAGGGCTCTTCTGCAGCTTCACATCGTCCACTGTTTCTGAAGGTGCGGTCTGCATGCAACACTTTGCAGCCTCATCGGTTTTATGTTCAGTCTTATCAGGTGTAACATCGGTGTCAGTAGGGTTGGTATCTTCGCCACTCTTTACTCTTTTATCTGCAGTATTACTGCTGAGTGAGGACGAGATTCTTTTAGTTTCATTAAGGGATTCATCCAGCCTTTCTGTTACATCTTGTGTTTTCTCCTGCAGTCCATCTCTACATTTTTTCTTTTGTCTCCTCTGCTTTACTTTGGAGGAGAGTATCTGTGAGGCAGTGACATTTTCTCCAGATGTGGTGAAATCAAAGAGGTTTATTAAATTCCCTTCTTCACTTTTTAAGAGGAAAGCTTGCAGGGATGCTCTTGACCGGAACCTGTGCCCTTGTGGACTTAAAGAAAAAAAGAAATCTGTTAGACACTGATCTATTTGGACTTATCCATAAATCCAAGGGCCGGTAATGTACATACAGGATTATAAGAAATCACAGAGTCACCTTGTAATGTACACATCCAGTTTCCCTGCTGTTTTGCCCGCTTTCCGCTGCCTCACTTCTCTAGTCCAGCCATGGGGCATAGCGGGAGTTTGGCACAATTCATGCTCATCCTTGTGACTTTGGTTGTTTACGTCTCCACTGGTCTCCAGCTGGACACCACAGCTTGTGGGATGTATTTGAAAATGAGTGTTGTCCGCATCCTTCAGTGGACTTTTTACTACAGCATCAGCAGCCATTCTGGTTCATCTTTACCTACATTTACAACAACAACATAAACGTTTCATCTCTACATTTTACAGTAACACACCAACTCGATAAATACCACTGCATACATGCTGTGCATATTGCAGTAGACGTGAACGCAGTAAATCACAACTATATTAAGTGTACATGACGTACATTAATATCGATCAACCTGGGACTCATTCGGCTGTGGCGCTTGATGACTGATCTCTGTCGTCCCAGTTATTTTCTGAAGTCAACACAGGCGTTTAGCTCGTACTAAACACTCACGGCGGCTTTTTGCTGAATACAGGAAGTAGCGAGCACATCCGAGTCTGCGCAGTGCGAATGAATCATGACAACCGATCTTGGTGGAAAAAGAATCAACGAGCAGCGACAACCTGTTGATAAAGTAGAAACAACAAACAGTCCCGTTTGTTCTTAAAAGTTGGAAATGAGAGCCGTCCTAGCATGGAAGGAAACAATCCGGGAACAATGGTAAGAGTCTCCATGAGTATGTTTAAGCTGCGAACCCAGGCCCGAGACAGGGATGGAAACGCTAGGTGGTTAGCAACGGTTGCTATGTAAACTAGTATTAGCCCGCTAGCTATCGTTAGCATCGCAGCAGGTCTTTTATGAACAAATACCGAAGATAGTGAAGGCTATTTATTATTAGTTTAACACTTTTCTCATAAATGTGTTGCGTGACATTAATGTTGCGCGTTATTATTGTGCACATTAACGCCTTAAACTTTGATGTGACGCTAGCTAGCTGTCACTTAAGGCTTTGGTAATTCCACATTGTACTTGAGAAGCTGCGAATCTAGCGTACAACACCTTCTTGCTTTAGCAGTATATTCTGCATTTTAACTCACTGTAACAAATTCTCACGTTTAAGAAGCTGAAACACTTTGTTCTTAATGTTTCCTCTAAGAAGCGTAGTGAGTTATTTATTGTTAAATATCGCATGTGTTATAGATACCAGTATGCTTTAAGTATTATCAGTGTTTCCTGTAAATCCATAATTATTTACATCAATATTTGCTATCTCGCAGAATTCTTTCTCTCTGTCTTTAGTGGCATTACGTTACCTCCACATGTAAGCTACAGGAATGTTGTGAATGCAGCAGTGTCAGTGTGTATTGTTGTCACCTGTGTGCACACAAGCATATCTGCATATGCACAAGACTGACTGAAGGAGAACATAACAATAAAAACTGCTCCATATTACTATTTGAGGTCAAGCGCTCCGCAGGGCACCTTTAATTAATGATGATGAATGCATCCTCCAGACTGTTGCAGATGAACAAATCAATTTATTGAAAAACCATTTCAGCACGTATCTTTTATTCTCTTTTGCAGTGTTTATGACATTGCCTTCAAGCCAGATGGCAGCCAGCTCATTATTGCTGCAGGACTTCGTGTCCTGGTAAGGCTCTTCTGTTTCCTTTGGCCAAGGTGGACACATATCTGGAGAGTGCATACACTGTGCTTGCATTATTATTACAGATCATTCATTTTTGTTTCAGGTTTATGATGCGACAGACGGATCCATCATCCAGCCTTTAAAAGGACACAAAGACATAGTGTACTGTGTGGCCTATGCCAAAGATGGTAATTAACTGGTGTGCACGCTACGTTTTTGTGTATCAGTCATTATTTTTATAGTGCGTTCTTCTGCAGGTAAAAGGTTTGCCTCAGGGTCTGCAGACAAAAGTATCATCATCTGGACTTCTAAACTGGAGGGTATTTTAAAATATACGTAAGTCTCACTTTCACTCAATATTACATAGTGGTATTACAGCATGTTTTGCAGTCTGTAATCCCAAGTTATTCTATTTCTGTAGTCACAATGACTCTATCCAGTGTGTTGCCTACAACCCTGTCACGCACCAACTTGCCTCCTGCTCTTCCGGTGACTTTGGTGAGTGCACCTTGAGTTTGAGCTAATACTGGACCCCAGAATCCTCTCTATATATAAATATCTTAAGCAGAGTGAAAACTAACATGGAGTTTTGAATATTTTTGAACATCTTCCATTTTTAGGTCTTTGGTCTCCAGAGCAAAAATCTGTGAACAAACATAAAGTTAGCAGCAAAATAACATGTTGTGGGTAAGTGATATCTTTAGCTGTTTATTTCTTTATGCAACAGCAGTACATTTTCAAGAGATGCATTGATGTTGCAATGCCTCATTTGATTGTAGGTGGACAAACGATGGACAGTACCTTGCCCTTGGCATGATGAACGGAGTGGTGAGCATTAGGAACAAGAATGGAGAGGAGAAGGTCAAAATAGAGCGTCCAGGAGGCTCCTCTTCCCCCATCTGGTCCATAGCCTGGAATCCCTCTAAGTTAGTTCTTATTACTTTTTGTGTTATGATACTGTGGTGCCATGTTATCACCTCAATTGTGATAGACTGGCCTGATTGGGAGGCACTTAAAAATTGGACTGCAAAACTTAATAATTTATTTAATCTGTCAATATTAATATAGAGTATATGCAAACCCCTTTTCCTCTCAGGTTTGCTTTGCATGGACTAACCAAAGATCAATGTAATGAGTTTCTGGGAGGAAACATGGAGGTACAAGCCGCAAACATTGATTCATTCATTCCTTTTCTGTAACTGCTTGTCCTCTGGAGGGTCCAGGACTGGAGACTATCCCAGCTGTCATTGTGCGAGAGCACATTCTGCATTCTGGAGTCACCAGTCTATCGCAGGGTTACACAGAGAGAAAGACAACCAAACTGGGTCTGTCTTGGTCACCATCTTTACATAAACACTTTTATGTGTTACCAATAAAACAGGAAGACTTGACAATCCACGTAGGTAGAACCTGCATCATGTCAACAAAACTATATTCTGATTAATGTTTTAGGGCCTATAAACTGACATATCTTATTGGCTCAATTTACTGAGCATCTTTGCTGTGTTAAGTTTGACTCCAACTTTATGGTGAATCAGCGCTTGTGAAGCCATATTCACAGAGAAGCCATCCCTACCCTTAAATAATAGAGCGTGACAATTCAGTTTATTTACCATCTCTGCAAACAGTAAGATGTGATCTCAAATCTGATCAATGGGTTCAAGAAATGTTGTCCATGTAAATGTATCCATTGTTTCCAAGATCTAAATAACAATGCACAAATTGGATTTAATTGCTTCTTGACTGAATTGGCCAACAGGCCAGCAGGTGGCAGTGGTGCCGCTGTTTCTGTGTGAGAGAGGCTTATGATGCCTTGGGTGATGCCTTGTCTGCTGCTCCCTGATTCCCCCTCCAGCCCAAGCAGAGAGTGCACCTACAGTCACTACAGAGGACTACCGAACAGGTTATTTGAGGAAAGAAAAGGGCAACAGGAAGATGAAAAAAAAAATGCCGAGTAGAGATGGCAGTGATGAGAGACAGCAGACAATTTACGACTGGGCTCCTTCATAAATTATCATCATTGCACAGAGGCCAGAGCGTGAGGTCAGCCAGGGAGCAGCGATTCTTGAGCAGCTACGGATTCAGTATCTTGGGAATTAAGGAATGCTCTGTCAGTTTTGACACGAGGAATTCTTCTCACAATCACTATCACTGGAGCACAGGTACATAGGCTTACCGTGCAATACAGCACTCTGGCCTGGCATGCAATTAAAAGTGTTCCGGATAAAAAACTGCAAGAGTTCCAATTGATATTAAGGGGGAAAGGGCTCAGACATATTGTAAGTTGAAGGGTGGTCTCTCTCTTTTTCATTGTCATCGTTACTTAAATACACAAACCGCCATCGGTACTGGATGACATGACATGATGAGTACTTATGCCGACAGACATTTTGCTTTTTTTTCACAGGGATGAGCACAATGACATTCTGGCTGTGGCAGACTGGGGTCAACATCTCTCCTTCTATCAGCTCAGTGGAAAGCAGGTGAATATATATATATATAAAAAAACAACAAAGCTGAATTTTAAACCTCCATAATATTTCTAAAAGTACAGACAATTTGGCAATTTTTTATACTGACTATTGTTACTGTTCTAAAGGGCAGATTAAATGTAGACAGTCCCATGACCTTTTATGCAAAACGCCAGAAGATCTAAGTTGCTAAATGTTCCTTTAGCCATATGAAAAAACAATACTCTGGTCTGTTTGTCCAAACTATGTAATATTTGAAACACTCTGAGTTAAAGATCTGGTTTTCTCGGTGTAATTAAGCTGTCATGGTCGATTGAAACCACAACACATTGAAAGTGATCTTGCTATGCTTTAATGGCCCCTTCTACTATCCCTCCTTCCTCCTAAATTCCCTGTAGGCAATATTGCAATTATAGACAAACATGCACTGTTCATTACTTTGCAGTGATGCCTCAGGCTCATATATTGTCATCAGGCGATTTATCTATTTAAATGAACATTCTGTTTTGATTACAACACCACACACTGTTCACAAGGGAAGAGCATAACTATGGTTCGTCAGGGAAGCATTTTTTCCAGGGTGAAAAGAAACAGATGTACAGAATTGGGTGACCTAATATGATGTTGTGCAAATGGACTTTGAACACTAATACAATAAAAGCTGGTTAAACCAGAGAAACACTTCCTTTTTGTCTATCTTTTCATCACTCAAAGAAATGGCTAGATTTACCGAGCACTTTGATGTTTGACAGAAGACCAGACAGTGGGAATTGTTGGCCCAGGCCCCTGTACAATAAACACAAGAAATACCTCTTTTATTCTTATTTGAATGTCTTCTCTTTGTCTGTCTCAGATTGGAAAGGACAGGAGTCTCACCTATGACCCGTGTTGCGTCAGCTACTTCTCCAAGGGCGAGTATATAGTCTTGGGTGGCTCAGACAAACAGGCGTCCCTCTACACTAAAGATGGGGTGCGGTTAGGAACCATCGGAGAGCAGAATGCCTGGGTGTGGACGTGCCGTGTTAAGCCTGACTCCAACTTTGTGGTGGGTCTGCACCTGTGAAGTCATATGCAAAGAGAAGTCATCACCATCCTTAAGTAACAGTAACTGTTGTAGTGAGAGAAGCGGTACGAGAATGTGATGCAAGACACCCAAAGCTCAGACTTGATGTGGAGGGTGCCAGTCTGAATTTGATACATTTTCTTGATCTGATAACACGGTGCCTCCTTAACTACACAGACACGCAAGGTATTTTTGTTGCACAGTAACACCCTTACAGCTTTTCCTTTCCCTATATTTAACTGAAAGCGACGAGGCACACAGGAGAGAATCATTTTCTGGCAGCTTCTCTCAGTTTTGCTGTGTAGATGCCTTAACAACAGGAACATTTTCCCACTCTCACAGTCTTTTCTCAGAAGTGTTAATAGGATGTACTGCAACTTTGTTGTCTCCTGTCAAGGTGTTGGGCTGCCAGGATGGGACCATCGCCTGCTACCAACTTATCTTCAGTACAGTTCACGGCCTCTACAAGGATCGCTACGCTTATAGAGACAGCATGACTGACGTCATTGTCCAGCACCTCATCACTGAGCAAAAAGGTGCACTTTTTCTCAGAAATGAAGTCCATGACAGAAGATCCTATCGGGATGTCAAATAATATGTCCGATAACGTCCCAATGACACTATCAGAAGTATAGAGAGAGTAAACATTTAGGAATATGCAAAAATTATTACAGATACGTTTAACATTAAATTAACAATTTCCTGTTTTCACAACAGCCATAGAGACCAAGTATATCTTTTAGAAGTGCGTACAGTTGGCTGGTTTTCAGAGGGTGGATAATTTTTCAGAGTTCATAGGAGGTGACAGTATTTCATTATTTTACATAAAACTAAATTCAGACTTATCTAAGAGGATGTACAGTTTAACATAATTGAAACTTCCTCACTCTCTTTACCTTTCTACTCTCTCATTCCTCGTTTTTTCCCAGTGAGGATCAAGTGTCGTGAGTTGGTGAAAAAAATTGCTATCTACAGAAACCGCCTGGCCATCCAGCTACCAGAGAAGATCCTCATCTATGAGCTCTGCTCAGATGACTCCTCGGACATGCACTACCGCATCAAGGAGAAAATTTGCAGGAAGTTTGAATGCAATTTACTGGTGGTCTGCTCCCAGCATATCATTCTGTGTCAGGTTAGAAGACTTTCCAATGTTATTCTGTGGTATATTTTTCATGAAGGTGTAGCTAAGAAAAAACGTACTTACAAAACTAAATACAAAAAACTTAATTTAAGCTTTTTGTGTTTGTGTTTGATTCAGTTATACATCTCAAACTAAATTCCACTGACCTCCAGTGACACTGTTGTCCTTTGTAAATTACACTAATGTACTCTTGATTGTGCAAGAGGTTGATGAAAGCAGAGTGCATCATTGTTTAGCCGTTTATTACTAGCCCAAACAGCCCAGGAATTAAATTGCTTGTCCACCAGATGTTTCTGCCTAGCTTGTGAAAGGCTCCAGCTGTGCATGTGCTCTGGAGTCTGAGTCGCATTCCTTCTCAACCGTCTTTTAACTAGGTAAAGTAAGACAGTTGAATAAAAGGGGACGGGCCGCAGTCCATTGAACTAGCGGGTGTCTCTTGGGGTGCCTCTCTGCTTCTCGTCTGTGTGTGTTTGACAGGGGGTGGTAAGGAGGAGGAGCAGCCATAACACAGAGGTTATATCCTTTTAAATCTGTCTGTGTGTGACAGAGGTGCTTTAGATCTCTCCATCGGGCATACTCTTGTTTCATACCTCCGACGGCTTTTAGATCACATAAATGGGCTGTGTTCATATGGGCTGTGTACACCTCTGTCATATCAAATCATTGCTTATCTTTATAGCGTCACTTTTCTGACACCGAGCCATGCTTTGTAGTGTTTAAAAGAACAACGTGCTAGATCATTCAGACATTTACAAGTGTATTTGAAAAAATGTTAAGTGTGAGACTAACAGACTGTGAAACGATAAAAATAGAATAATTTTACCGAACCAGTCAGTGATTCATTCGTCATATATAATTCTGCTCTCACCTTTCCCACCCCGCTCTTGTGCAGGAGAAGAGGCTTCAGTGCCTGTCCTTCACCAGTGTCAGGGAAAAAGAATGGGTGATGGAATCTCTAATTCGCTACATCAAAGTGATCGGTGGTCCGCCAGGCAGAGAGGGCCTGCTTGTAGGGTTAAAGAATGGAGCTGTGAGTATTTCGAAAAATTGCATTCCCACACTATGTAATCCTAGGCACATGGCACATGCCAGGGGTCCAGGAATTTAAACGAGACACAAACTGCTTCCTCCATGAAGAAGACATGATTCGTTGTGCAAGTCATGACGCGGTTTCGACAAACATTGGTACTGATTCCTAATTCTGACTGTACTCTGCTGGTGATTGTTTTTCCAGATCTTGAAGATATTTGTTGACAACCCGTTTCCAATCACGCTGCTAAAACTGTCGACGTCCGTACGCTGCCTGGACATGAGCGCCTCCCGCAATAAGCTGGCTGTGGTGGATGAGCACAACACCCTCCTGGTCTATGACATCAACAGTAAAGAACTTCTTTTTCAGGTCAGCACACACTAGAAAGGCTATTCCAGCGAAACCTAACCTAGAAGATTTTAAAATGAGCGGACTAGACGAAAATAGAAACATGAATATTTGGTTAATTATTTGTATTGGGTACAGGAACAGGGTCACTTAAATAATCCTGACTGGTCTGTGATCAACAGTCACCTCTAACCTTATCATTCCCGTGCTTTTTGTTGACTTTTTCCTGTAGGAGCCCAACGCTAACAGTGTGGCCTGGAACACCCAGTGTGAGGACATGCTGTGCTTCTCTGGGAACGGCTACCTCAACATTAAAGCTAGCAACTTTCCTGTACACCAGCAGAAGATGCAAGGCTTTATGGTCGGCTACAATGGCTCTAAGATATTCTGTCTCCATGTCTATTCGATGTCTGCTGTGGAGGTGCCTCAGGTGGGTAGTATTTTATTAGCCTCAACTAATCTGGAGGTAGGGAGGATGATTCATGTGGTAATTTAACAGTATTCATTTGTGTTACAAAGAAAAACTTTAAGGTTTTTTAGGTTAGGTTTTATTCCATGGTTTTCTTCATTACTGATTATTTTTGACAAAAATTGTAATACTTGTTTTTGTTCTGCCCAGTCGGCACCTATGTACCAGTACCTGGAGAGGAAGATGTTTAAGGAGGCCTATCAGATCGCCTGCCTTGGTGTGACTGACAGTGACTGGAGGGATTTGGCTACAGAAGCTCTGGAAGGACTTGACTTTGACACTGCGAAGAAGGCTAGTCAAATAAACACAAGTTGTCTGATCAAGAACAATGCAGTCACACAATGAACCACATGCAGTGAAACGAGACATAGCGATAACGTTGAGTTATCTGCAAATTACTCATTATCACTCTGTGGACATTACCCAAGTAACCAAATAAACACTGCAGACTGCATACCATCACCATTCCAGCAACAAGATGACTTTGTTGAAAGAGTCAAACCACAAATGTGGTAAAAGATGTGAAAATAACGATGGAAAGAAGACATGTTTGCAAGTTTTAGACAGTTGTTTTTATATAGGCGAATGGAAACGACGGTTGTGAAAAATGTTTGCTGTCTGCTCGAACAGATGAGGGGATGAGGAAATATTGTTAGTCAAGAATCTTCCAGGCAGGATGATTACGAAAATTATGCACATGAAAACACAAAACATCAGACTCAGTGAAGCAATCCTCTGAAACACTCCTTTTTCTTTTCAGGCCTTCATTAGGATCAGAGACCTGCGCTACCTGGAGCTCATCAATAGCATTGAGGTAATACCTTCCTCTGAAGGAAAAAACATGCATTCATTTCAAATTGTGTTTTGTCATGCTGTTGTGAATCATGGTAGTTATTATTCGAGTTATTCAGTGCTGTTGCTTGACTCAACATGTGTGTGAACTCATGTGCACAACTGTTGTGTGTCTGCGTGTATATATACAGGGCATTCTTGTGACTATTTATCTCGGCACACATGCTAGTGTTTGTGTTGACTGATTTTCAGGAGAGGAAGAAACGGGGTGAGAACGACAACGAGCTGTTCCTGGCAGACGTCTATGCCTACCAGGGGAAATTCCACGAGGCAGCCAAGCTCTACAAACGTACTGGCCACGAATCCAGAGCCCTGAGCATGTACACTGACCTGCGGATGTTTGATTACGCCAAGGTGGTTAAATCATCCATTGACAAAAACACACGGGCGATCACATACAACATACCTTTGTATCAATACCGACAGACAGACCCGTGAAGCCCTGCATGTTTTAGTAGTTTTCGAACATATGTTTTTCTTCATCGTGTGCAGTTATGCCAAGTTGGGGCCCTGCTCTGTGTTCAGACAGCCCCCCCTTTACCGTCTGTCTTTCATCTCCTCATACATCACTAAAATCTCCACATATATCTCCTGATCAGTACACAGACGGTTTACTTTTGCACACATATCCTTGCATAACATATATATACATGGTGAGAGCTGGAAATAGAGCACAAACAGAGAGAAATAAAGCAAATGTCTGCTCTCAACACTTTGATGGGGAGGTGAGAGGGAGCGGAGACAAATCTATACTTTATTGTGTTTACATGTGGGGGGGACACTTTTGATCATCGGCATTACATTCACGTTGCTGCAGCAGATGACGCTGTCATAACTCGTTCATGTATATTTGTGCGCGTGTGTGTATCAGATTGTATGTGTGTTTGATGTGGCTGCTGTATATTTATGTGGCTATGTGGCCATCTGGTCCCACAGGCTGTTTGTTTTAGGTAGGATGGACACCGGAGAAGAGGGCCCTCTAGCCGGCCACTGTTTGTGTGATTCTCTTCCTCTTCCTGCCTCAGACTTGACCCACATGGTTCTGTCTGTCTGTTCCATTAACTCCTCTACTCATTCATCAAAAGAAAGTTTTAATTTTTAACTACAGAATCCTTATTGCAGGAGTTTGTTGGAGCCACAGACCCGAAGAGCACTCGGATCTTGATGACTAAGCAGGCGGATTGGGCTAAGAGCAGCAAGGAGCCGCGGGCAGCAGCTGAGATGTACCTGTCAGCGGGAGAACATCTCAAAGCTATCGACATCATAGGCGAGCACGGCTGGGCAGACATGTAGGTGTCAGTCACTGTATTAAACATAACGGATCAATCTGCCACTATGTCACTTTATCTGTGAATGAATTATAAATGGCGAAACTAGTTTGAACACAGTGAAATTGTGTAAAAAATGTTCACACTAAAATATCTGGATTTTATTGTCAGACATGGAAACTTGAGTCAGATTTATGGTCATAGACTCTGACTGAATATTGTGTGATTAGCGGAATGACGGGAGGCACAGCAGCGGACCAGAGTTTCCTATTAAGACTTACAACCTTTAAATTGATGCTTTGAAGTTTAAATCGCTGTCTGTGTTGCATGCTGGGTTGCACAAAACCACAGCAATAGTAAATGTCAAGATCATGTTTGTCAAAATCTAGGAGAAACCTTCTGAGAAAGTACCAAGGAACAATTACATCTCCATTACTTTTTACTAGTACATCAGTAGTAAGAGTGACGTTTTTGTGTCTAAACCAGACAAATTGATATCTGGTGGTTATGTCAGAGCTCCCCGCTGACATCATCTGACCCGATGTCTGTGTGCTGTAAGCCTCCTGCGGTTTTACCAGTGGGTCAGTGCAACTAACCCTGCTGCTAAACACGGCCAGACTCCCCCAACCTGAATCAGATTCGACTTGCGACCCTGACTGATTCCCATTCTTTCTGGGGTCACGAGCATAGTTGGATATAGCGAACACCAATTTGTGGATTTACCTTTCCTAGCCCTCTGTGTATGTGTTCTTTCTTCTCTTTTCACACCCAGGCTGATTGATATCGCCCGGAAGTTGGACAAAGCTGAGCGTGAGCCACTGGCAAAATGTGCACTACACTTCAAGAGGCTGAAGCACCATGGCTATGCTTCAGAGACTTATTCCAAGATGGGGGACTTGAAGGCTTTAGTGCACCTGCATGTAGAAACCCGACACTGGGAAGAGGTCTGACACAGTTACGCACACCTGCTCTGCTCATCATGACTTATATATAGAGTCCTGGGACAGCCATATAAATACAATGTGAAACACTTAGGACTGTACTTAATAAACTGCTGTGGTACTCAGAAACGCACACCATAAACCAAGCTGCTCTATTTATTTTTCGTGGCTTGTTCGGGCTTGCAGTTACAATCGAAAAGTATGCGATGTCCGTTAAACTAACCACAGTTGAATGGAAACAAGCAGAAGACAATATGTCTGCCTGATTTCCTCATACGCCGTCAAACTGAAACCACACACACACTACAGAGCTAATCATCCAGCTTTGGATTTCTTTGAATCCATGCCCACACGATGATTAGGGAGTGAGAAGCTCAAAACACTCCACTGCACTGAAAGAGTATCAGCTTAAAGCTCTACTCTCCTTCCAATCAAATTCATCCATCACGGCGGATCATGCTGCACAGATAAGATGAAAATATAACACTTGTTTAATCCGTCTACAGTCTGGAATTCGGTAAAAAGATGTGACACTGATGAGATGCACATTGGCGTTTTGCATGCTGAAACAGTCGAGCCAAAAAAACATCAAATTACAATCACAGGGTTGTAATGTAGTGTCTAAGGACGACTGGAATATTTATTTAAACCTTAAGGAGAGAAAGAAGAAAGCAGGACCCACAGTACGGGTTCATGTGCTTCACAGGGAGCGGTGGACACGAAGACAGGGCAGACTGTAGCCCAGAGTTACATCATGGCCCATATGGATGCTATTCACTTTAAAACAAAGTATTTTTTTTAAAAAACTTTGGGCTCACGGTACTGGGACACACACACACACACACACACACACACACACACACACACACACACACTTTCTCTCTCTTTTAAAGTTTGCTATGACTAGTGTGTGTTTCTTGGCCCAGGTTTTGCCACAGAACATTTAGCTTAATTAGTCACTGTGACGCGGAAATATTTGTCCACAGGGAGCTGCAGCAGCCCTATTATATCCTGTCATTTAGACAGCAGAAGAGACACAGTTCTAATTGAGTGTAAAATCAACTTAGCTTATGTATTTTTCTTTACCCTAATTAATAAGGTTTTGGAGGATTATTTTGACTTGAGGGAATGTTTGTTTCCCTGGAAAATGTGCTAACTCGTACCTACCTAGTCAGCAGTATCCCAGTCCAACTCTGTTCTCAAACATACACATCTGTATACTTCTAATATACTACTAATGTCCTTTCTCCTGTCAATTCACCAGGCCTTCTCATTGGTGGAGAAGCACCCACAGTTCAAGTACGATGTCTTTGTGCCTTATGCCCAGTGGTTGGCTGAAAATGATCGTTTTGAGGAGGCGCAGAAAGGTGAGAAAACATCACCAGCGGGGCTTTATCTTCGTCTGTACTCAGCCTTTTGTGGGATCCTCTCTAAAACGTGTATTTCTGGGATTATTATTTTTGTGAACTTTAAATTCTTCTTCAGCAGCCAGTGTTTACATATGGAAGCGATAAAGCCCAGGCAGCTCTGGACGCGGACATTTTTCACTACTTCCTTAAGAACTTCTCTATTCACCATAAAACATGATCCTCTTTGCTGGAGTGGTGCAGGCCAGAGCTTGGCTGCCTGTTAACTGAATGACATGCATGCATGTCCCTAATCACCAGTACTACAAGCAGCTCTGATGATGATTACCAACTGTAACCATAGTTATAATCAGCTCATAGATTTATAATTATGATCTCAGCAGGCATATTTCCTCTTCTACATAATCTGCCTCGGCCTGTCTCAATGTGGAACACATGACTGAACAGGCCTGATTGTATTGGCGCTTGCTTATGGCCATGAGTTTTGCTGATTGTGTGTATTTTAGGCAGGCAGTGATGCAGTATTGTGTTAGTAGTGATTGTAATGTCTCAGATTCTGGCCTGTCTCCTGTCCGCTGCACTGGTACTTCTCAGCAACAATTTTAGAAACACAGCAGTTGACGCTGCTGAACTCAGCGGAATTGGTGTGTTACATAGTTTAAGGACTTTAGATGAAGCTCAGTTGCTCCCAAAATTTGGGACCTGGACTCTCAGGGGCTTCAGGTTGAGTCACAGGATTTCATTTGTTCTTTTCCAAGATATTTTGAATGATGAAGAGTTTGATAGATCTCCTATGTAAATAAAAGCAAAAATTTCAAAAGTTGTGTTGATCATTTAGCACAACGTAAAGTGTATTTGTTTGCATTGGAGCTTCGACTAGAAAACCACAGCTATACTCGGCCACTTTGTCAGCCTGTGGTTGTGCACTTCTGTAAGGGGAATTAGATGTGTGCTTTGTACTAACAGTGACTAAGACCAGCTCAATGTGGTTTTTATCCACTTAGACCAGTTGATAAATGTTTGCCACTAATATGGCCAAAACCCTCCTGTGGTTGTGAGGGGCGAGGTCAACGATGGAGTCGACTCCTTAAATCTGCTTCTAGTTACTGCATGATGCCCAATTAAACTCACGTCTGATGCTTGACATTCAGGAGCAGCTTTCCTGTTCGGAAAGAACTTAATGCAAATTGTTACGTGAAATGTGAAATATCAGGATACCTTTATGTGTGTGTGTGTTTTAAGTTCAAATGTTCATTTGTTAATCTTTTAGGAATAACACAAATCTGTATTTGTATTTTATTTATTTATTTGGATTAGTGACACTATTGAACATGCATTGGATGCATTTTTTCCCATTTGTGTCTAACAATTGTATTAACACGAATGCTTATTTTTGTCACTCACATGGTAGAGTTTCAGTTTCTAGTTGACACACGTAAAAATGTTTTCCCTGCATTCCTCGCGAAGCAGGACACGAGTCATTACCGTTGAACAGTCAACACAAGGAGCACTGCCTTTACAAATGAAACTTTAATAAAGTGAGAACCAAAGTTCTACGTCTCAATAATTTCTGCCAATGTAATAATTACTGGAACTGACATCTCAGCGTTTAAAACGCTGCCTAAAAAAAATAAACAAGTGTCTTGGATTGGCTTTTAAATCGAGCATTGCCTCAACTTTAGACAATTTCTCTAGGGCATAAAGCAGTATTCCGTTCCACAGCACTTTTGTTTTTGACCCTTTAGCATTTCATAAAGCCGGCCGTCAGAATGAAGCTGTGAAGGTCCTGGAGCAGCTTACCCACAATGCAGTGGTGGAGAACCGGTTCAATGATGCAGGGTATTATTACTGGATGCTGTCTATGCAGTGCCTCGACATTGCCAGAGGTGAGATATATCTTCAGGACCCTGATACTCCCACCACTTTTTAACATTTAAGCTTGATGCATTTTTGTTTGTTTGATATTACTACTTAATTATAATCTAATTGTTTTGTGTTGTCTATGTTTGTCTGAGCCAGAAAGTGAAGAACAAAGAGATGAGATGCTGAAGAAGTTTGAGCGTTTTCAGCATCTTGCCGAGCTCTACCATGTCTACCGCTCCATTCAGCGCTACACGGTGAGGAAACAACATTTTATCAAACTTAATCCTTTATCAAAATTAATCTTGCATTGTCAGACCATACAAAAATCTCGATGCCTCCGTTTGATTGGCTGTTAGACTGAAAAAGCCCATCCCTGTAAACCGTACCTACAGTGCGGTTGGCTTTCTGTTCAAATCGTGTTTCCCTCTTCTTTGACAAAAAAGGAAGTCTGGCTCTGCAAGATTATGTCAATCCAAAAAAATAAAGGCTCAGGTTGAGGGAGAAATTAAGATATGCACAGAGCATTAACTAAAGTCAACAAAAGAGAAATGAGGGCATTAACTTCAAGTTGCAGTTCACTGAAGGGAAGGGAACATTGCACTCATGCCTATCACTGTGGTAATCAGGTGTTAAATAGAACAAAACGACTACCTCATCAGTGGTCTTCTCGATGCCTCCTGCCCAAATCCACATGCAAACAAGCGATTCCTGCTTATGAGCACTATATGGCTGACCTGGCCTCTGTCAGTGTTTTCAGTTTGTTGTTTCAGCTTTTTGCTCGGCTATGGTCACACCCCAGCAAACGCAGGGGCATTGCTGTGATCAAGACCAGAGCAGGAAACCTCTATATCTCACTCTAACTCTTCAAGACAGCTACTATAGCTTTAAACTATAAACTTTCTGAAGTGCTGTTAGTGATTCTTTTAGACAATTCATCTTTCCTTTGCAGTGCACTTTGTGGAGGGATGAGGAACTGACATGTTAGACTGCTTTTAGTCCAGGATGGAAAAAATCAGAAGGGGAGTAGGAGCTTTTAAATCCATCTTTTATTTTTTTTTTTTTATCTCCAGGATGAGCCCTTCAGTTCCCACATGCCAGAGACACTCTTCAACATCTGCAGGTTCCTGCTGAACAACCTCACCAAGGACATACCTCCGGGCATATCTAAAGTGTATCCTGACGTTTGAGAAAGGAGAACTAACTAGTGGAAGCAAATATACGCCAAAGCGGTGGAAAAACGATATGGGGAACGCGGGAGAGTTGGCGCCACCGAGAAAAACATGATGCTGAGAAAAAGAAAAGGGGTGATGATGGGGAGGAGATGATGTCAGCGAGAGGCACATTCTCTGTAGTCCAAACAAGTGCTATGATTACTAAACTATTTGCGAATGTATACGTATATAATCACACTGAACAATCCATTTTAATTTGAACAAGTACACACAAACACGCAGTCACCCACGACCACTCAGACACAGCCAGGCAGTCGCACACAGGCTGGAGGCTGGTATGCGGAAGGAAAAGCCCGGCCTTTGAGGAAGTCAGGCTGAGCCGCTCGGATCCTCTGTAGCCAAACTAAAATGTTCCAAAAACTTTGAACTTGGTTTATAGACTTATCCAGACTGCGTTGGACTTCGTTTGAGCAGCAAAACACGGTGTCGCAGAAAGAACTGCACTGAACAAGTTACACAATAGGAGGACATGCATTTATCAAGAGCTCCAGCCGTTGAACAGAACTGGGTGTGTAGGAGGAGCTGGAGAGTAGCTGAGTGGAGAGGGAAAAAGAGGAACAGTGTTGAGTTTTAAGTGATGGAGAAGCGCCAGCGTAGAGCTGTTGCAGCTGCAACTCATTGACCTGTGATTGCCACTCTCAGAGCTGCTCTCCTAACAATCTGTCTCTATATAAATACAAATAAGCAACAATTTACTCATCTCCAACACAACAAAATGCACACAAAGTAACTAACCAAGGTATTGCTTGAGCACAGTTGTACTTCTTAATACAAACTACTACTATTTATAAATCCACACCACTGTAACAATATACGTGCGCACACGCTTCTCCTAACATTCATTTTCTTTGACCTGGTTATTATTATTAGTAACACCTTGTATGCGTTGGCCAAGCAGAGTCGAAAACTGGGTGCGTATAAGCTTGCCAGGTATTCCTACGAGAAGCTCCAGGAGCTGCACGTCCCCTCGCGCTTCCACGAGTCCATCGAGCTGGGCAGCCTCACCATTCGCTCCAAACCCTTCCACGACAGTGAGGTGCGTTAACGACCCGAGCGCGAACAGAATCATCATTCCCGTTCTTGATTGTATGGGTTAAAACTTTACATGTGCCCTGCAGGATCTGATTGAGGGAATGATGTGCTACCGTTGCTCCACCAACAACCCCCTGCTGAACAACCAGGGCAGCGTGTGCATCAACTGCAGGCAGCCTTTCATCTACTCGGCTTCATCATATGGTCTGTGACGCACAGGCACACAGTATTTGCGTGAGAGGAATTTGTTTTTGACGTGTCACATGTCGTGTACAGAGGTGCTCCCCCTGGTGCAGTTCTACCTGGAAGACGGCATCAGTGATGAGGAGGCTCTGTCTCTTATTGACCTGGAAGTTCCTCACACGGATCAGAGGGATGCCCAATGGCAGGATGTGGACAATGGTGGTATCCTTTGATCATCTATGTAGAAGCACGTACACTGCAAGCTAACCGGTTATTTATGTGATTATGTTTTATTTTCAAGCCCTCAATCTGCTAGTCCTCAGACTTTCTATTCCTGCCCTAACACACAGCGCATCTCTTCCAAACGAAGCGTGTGGCTCTCCTCCTCCTTATGACAGTTCCAAGAAGCTGTTTAGTCTGTGTTGGCCTTGATTCTGTGCTTGTGGGTAAGCTGTCAGAACTAAGTCATCTTAGCTCTTGAGCTAATAGGGTTAGTGAGGCTCTCCTGTCTCATCTTAATGACACTAACCCTCCGAGAGCCATAGCCACAGCACTAGTGCAGGGATTAACCTGCATTAGCCAGCAGACACTCAAGGGCACTGAGGTCTGCTCTGTTCTTCCAGAGCCACGATGTGACTGACAAGCACAACCGATTTTAGACACTCCGCTTCTTGGAATAGTCTGTCAGGGAGTATTCTTGTTTTGAAAATATAATTACAGAGAACATAGGGGGAGTAAAAACTACTACTGTGTAAACTGTGTAAAATGCACTGGTTATTTGTTCTCAATGACTATAAGAGTCACAGGCTCTGAGGATGGATGACGGTTTGGATGATGCGGAGGAAGATCCATTCACAGCCAAAATGAGCTTTGAGGTAAGAAGAGAAAGGACAAAATAGATGAGGTGATTAATATTCTGCCAACTGGGCAAAGCAGCTGGTGAGGGTGAAAGGGCGGAGTCCATAATAGAATGTGGATGTGTTTGTCTGTGTGTCCCGACAGCAGGGAGGCTCGAACTTTGTCCCAGTCAAGGTGAGTCGTTCGGTGCTGCGCTCCATGAGCAGGAGGGACGTCCTGATCAAACGCTGGCCCAGGCCGCTCAAGTGGGAATACTTCCGCTCCCTGCTGCCTGATGTGAGCATCACAATGTGCCCCACCTGCTTCAAGGTACAGCACTTATAATGCACACAGCTTCTATAACCCGCCGTGTCCACGGCCACATAGTCTTTTCTGTTTGACTACCACAGGTTTTTTTTTATTACTTTTCTTTCCTGTCAAGTTGGGTGCATTTTCACATATCACACGTTTTATCTGGTTTGTTTATTCTGGGATGTTCTGATGTTTCCATTTCCATTTTCTCCCAGATGTTTCACAGTGAGGATTATGAGCTCCTGGTGTTGCAGCACAACTGTTGTCCTTACTGTCGCAGACCCATTGACGAACCAAACTGATCTACTTAAAACTGGAGCAACTATTAGACAGTTCACTTTACTATATGTACCATGCAGCTAAGCTTTCCTCTTTCCTCTGTATTTATGTTTGCGCTGTAGCATAACCATCCTCGTGGTATACCGTTCGTACGTGGGTTACTTGAAGCTGCCTCTCAAGAGCACCTCTCTGTTATCCGAGGATGAATGGCTGAAGTACTATGTGTAGTGTTTGTGCGTTGGTCATTATATAGAGTGTACCAAAAGTGCACCATCAGCCAATCAACCCGACGGGATTACTGGATGAGATTACCTTGTGCTGTCAGTGATCACATCATCGCTTTAAATGAGTGCACAGGGTAAAAATATCACTAGAATAATACATTTATATGGAAAAACACTATTTTGATGTAATGTCAGACAACGTTATTACTCACAAAGATCAGATACTCTGCCAACATGTGCATTCTACTTTACTGTATGTCTGATAACGGTACAGGATATCTCACCTGTTTGTAAGTCATAAGGATGTATTTTTTTATACTGCAACGAATAAATAAAACATTTGGCATTTTCTATCACTGTGGGTTTTCTTTCTTTCTTTTCTTATCATTAAACAGCTAACTTTAATACCGTTAACTTATTTCTGATTGAACTTTAGGATTTGGGTGCGTGTCAGAGAGTGTGTGAGGGAGATTGCGTATTATGAGCAGTATATCCCACTGATTCTGATTACACTCAGGGCTGCGGGTTGAGCTCTGCATTATGCAGTGGTTAGGGATTAAGCTTTTACACATGCAAATAAGTTGGATTGCTCAAGAAATTTCATTTGTAGCTTGTCCACTTTAAACGGTTCATGTCACGGACAGACTGGCTCCTTTGCCTTTCCCTCCTGCTCTCCTCTCATTCTGACACAGCACTGATGAGCATCACAGTAATGGCGAGGTTTTCACTTCTCACCTTGAAAATTCAAAACATACTGCTCATCGATTTCCACTTGTGTAATGCTTTGTGTGCGCGTGTGAGCGAGCGAATGCGAGAAAGAGGGACTCAGACTGAAAGTCTTAATTCCATCTCTGCTAACACTTTGCTCCATGCACGTCCCTAATCCGACCCGCCAGTTAAAAAGGTGCTGCACCTCCTCGGGGGGCTGCAGAGAACGTCTCACTTCCACAAGATACAATCCTCCATCCATCCTCTCTCCCTCATTTTCACTTCAGCTGCAACACAAGGCTCTCTCTGCACTGCTGTTTTCTAAGAAGAGAGGCACAGGCTGTTTCATCCACCATCAAAGTCTCACAGGAAGAATATACATTACCAACAGCGGCCATGAATGGCACAGAAGGACCCAACTTTTATGTCCCCATGTCTAATAAGACTGGGGTAGTGCGAAGCCCCTTTGAGTACCCTCAGTACTACCTGGCTGAGCCGTGGAAGTACTCGCTCGTGGCTGCGTACATGCTGTTCCTCATCATCACTGCCTTCCCTGTTAACTTCCTCACCCTCTTTGTCACTATCAAGCACAAAAAGCTGAGGACACCTCTGAACTACGTCCTGCTTAACCTGGCGGTGGCAGACCTCTTTATGATAGTGGGCGGCTTCACGGTCACTCTCTACACAGCGCTGCATGGATATTTCAGCTTAGGCGTCACCGGCTGCAATATTGAAGGATTCTTTGCCACCTTAGGAGGTAAGAGAAAGAGTTACATGTGAAACAATTTTCCCTGTGGATTCCAACCGACTTTTGTATCCTGCTTTCATTAAATAGAGTTGTTTTGTATTTTTTTTGTGCAATCATCTAAAAACTTTTAAACACATTAATAACAAGTAAGAATGCCGTGTTCATGCTGCATTAACATTTACACCTGCCTCTTTATGTCTAGGGGAGATTGCTCTCTGGTCTCTGGTGGTTTTGGCTATTGAGCGCTACATCGTGGTCTGCAAGCCCATGACCAACTTCCGTTTCGGGGAAAAACATGCCATCGCTGGCCTGGGGTTCACATGGATCATGGCTCTGACCTGTGCTGCTCCCCCTCTCCTCGGATGGTCCCGGTACTGTATGTTTCACTGTCTAGATATGCATGTATGTAGTATTTTGTACTGTTATTTGCACAATGACACATATTAATAATGGTTTTATTTAATTTTTTTTTTTTTTACTAGTGGCACACTTACTCAAAATAGACATATAGTAATATATACTGTATATAATGGTGCTGATAAAAGATTCTTAGATTACCATTGTGTGCGGATGCAGGTACATCCCAGAGGGAATGCAGTGTTCCTGTGGGATTGACTACTACACTCCCAAGCCTGAGATCCACAACACCTCATTCGTCATCTATATGTTTGTCCTCCATTTCTGTATCCCCCTCTTCATCATCTTCTTCTGCTACAGTCGCCTGCTCTGCACTGTGCGAGCGGTAGGAGCACCACTGCCGACACAATATTTATAATCTTTCTTTCTTTCTTTTTTTTTTTTACCTTGCTCTCCTTCACAAGGAGGGAACAGCATCACAGAGTCTCTGGAGATGTGAGGGATTTAGTGGCTCAAGGACACTTCAGGAGGGCAGAGCATTGCCAACATGGCAGCTTATACCCAGGTCCTCTGGCTAAAGGGCAGTCTGCTTCCTCACTGCGTCGCCCTGATGCCCTCATTAATAACATAGCATTTATAAATGCATTAGCAATCGTGAATTGTTAAAATGAGGAGGAATTTTAAATTTAAAATGGCTTTAATGATTTTTTTTAAATTTGCAATATAGATACAATCTGAAATGTGTTGCCTGTGAGGTCCCACCTAAAAATATCAGCTGATTTAGTATTCGCTCCATTTCACTGCTAAATTTAGTCAAAATCCTTTGCACAAGCGCTCAGGAGCAAACAGTAGACACGGAATTACACACAGGGAACACAAAGACACAAAGAGAGGTATAAATTGTATCTTTAGGTTAGTGAGTGTGGTAAACATAAAAATGGACGTATAAGCGGGACTAACGTTTTGCAATGAATTCTGGGTAAATACCGGTTTAAAAATGCTACGCGGAACCATGTTACCATGGAAACGCGGCTCAATGGATAGCAAGTTCGGTTACGTTGTGCTAAGTTAGTCTTGGTGAACGTTGGCTAACTATTTAGCCCTAAAATAAGTCACGTTTTTTGTTAAACTGTTTATTAAGATTTAGTAAGTAGAGAAATTAGGTAATTAATGGACTTACAGTCATCTGTCTATCCGTCTATCTATGATGTGGTCAGGCCGCAGCCCTGCAGCAGGAGTCTGAATCCACCCAGAGGGCCGAGAAAGAGGTGACACGCATGGTCATTGTCATGGTGATCTCCTTCCTGATTTGCTGGGTGCCCTACGCCACCGTGGCCTGGTACATCTTTGCCAACCAGGGGACTGAGTTTGGACCCGTGTTCATGACTGCTCCAGCCTTCTTCGCTAAAAGTGCCGCCCTGTACAACCCAGTCATCTACATCCTGCTAAACAGACAGGTACGTCAACAAAACGACCAGATTTGCTTGTTTTCTGTAAGAGAGAACCTCAGGCAGTATACTGGAGTACCCCTCCACTCTACCGCAATTTAAAGGTAATTATTGTCGACCTTAAACCACTGTATTTATATGACCGCTGCTGCAATTACTCAGAGCATTGTAAATATAATGCTCACAAAATAAGATTCATTTTGGGGTTGTGGCTTCTCTTTACCGTTCAGATGTTTAACTCTTATTGTATCTGCCCCAGATTTGTCCTCTGAACTTCTCTGATTTTATCATTTAAATAACTGGTAGAAGCACAAACAGCTATTAATGGAAAATCTGAACCCATTTTCTTTTCATTCACTGATTATCTCACTTCCCCAAATTTAATCCTATGAATGCTGGAGTATCTAAACCTAAATAAATGATGTGTATCTGAAGTAGCTCGAACTAGCTCCACTTTAACCAGGTACAATGGTGTCAATCTATTGTTAGACTAAATATTATATCATATTTTTTGATACTCCATCATCCTTTTTCTGAAGTAGGATTTTGTTCGCAAGACTTTTAGTTTTAACTGAGCGTTTCGGCGTTCACATGTTAAACTTCTACACTAAATGCTTCTTCTGCCACTGAGCGAAAGTATCATAACTGCGATTCTGACCTTTCGCTTCTTTTGGTCTCCAGTTCAGGAACTGCATGATCACCACAGTGTGCTGTGGAAAGAACCCATTTGGAGACGACGAGGGCGCCCTCTCCAAAACCCAGACTTCATCTGTCTCCACCAGCCAGGTGGCCCCCTCTTAACCTGTGCCCCCCCGACTTCCCCCTCCTTGTCCCATCTGTCCCTGCTCACCTGGGGACCCACCACCGCCAAGCAGTACTGTGTTCTACTGGCCAATTCTCTTGACTTACCTCTCCATTTGTCTTCACTGCGGTGGCTTTTGCGGCGCCTTCAGTGGGAATGACATACTCAAGAGCCAGCATGTGTATTTTAATTCCATTTAATCGTGGGAAGTGTTCAGCTGGTCTCACGGACATCAAAAGGGTGTCTTCTTGGTGGCGATCCAGCTGAACACTTTCCAAGCGCCCCACCACCCAAAATAGCGAAATATAGGTGAACATCTAATCCAGCAGACACTATCAACAGCAACTCTTGTTTAAGTAATCGTTGCAACTACTATATATCCCCACAAACATGCGCTTTAAACAATCAATTTTATGAATGAATAGGTGTAATTATTATGTGGCATTAATTTGTTTAGATGAGTTTTCAGTTCTCTGTCTCTCCTCTTGTCTTTATGGTGATGAAGCGGAGATTATTTGCTTCTTCTCGGTGTCATCCGAGGCATGAGCGTAAACAAATGGACCTGAAAGGAGCCTCTGCGGGAGGAAGGTGCCTCCTGCAAGAAACCGGACTTGCGGTGGATATTTTTGTATTTGAATGGCTGTCAGAATGTCAGCGGGTTCACATAGGAGATATACGGATATTTTCTTGTTCATTGTGTAAAGGCTTGGATTTGTGGAAGTTGTTTTGTGCCCTGCAATAAAAACAAAGCTAAGTGTCTCCACTGCTTTTTCCTGTACGTGATTTTTCATTAGGAACATTTACGGGGCTTTTTCTGAAAAGTTCCAGATGCAGGCTTGTGGGCTTTTGGGTGGAAGGCCAGCGCTTAATGGTTAACAAATGTTAAAATTCACTCTCTGCTATAATGTATTTAGAAATTATGCACCCAGAGTCTTAGTACAATAAATGTCATTATTAGACACTTTAAAATCCTAAATACTGTAATTTATTTCACAAACTCTGACAAGTCATTTGGCATCACAAATACGCTCTCTCCTCTGATTATATTGAGCTTCTTCTTCTTCTTCTTTTTAAATGTAAATTTCCCTCTTTTAAACTGGTCAGAATCCAACATGATATTCATTCATTTACAAGCACACTGATCAACACTTGTATACGGATGCAGCTCTTCCCAGTGAACTACATTACATTTGATTTAATAGATTTCAGTCATTTATATCTTCTTCTCTCCACTCCTCCTCAACCCGTCATCAACCTGCAAAGCACACTGGGACGTATTGTTCAAAGCACCAGAGGAAGTCCGTCGCCCATCTTCATCAAGCACACCTGAGAACAGTGCAGGCTTTAGGAGAATGAGGAGTTCATCATGGGCATACTAATCCTGATGAGAACAGGCCACTTGAAAGCATTATAACACATCTATAAATATTGCTATGGACATTATATTACAGTACAGTGCATCATTGGCTCGTTCCCTTGAGAAAAGGGTTCAGTGCGTTAAGATTGCCACCAGGGCTTACTGTAGGTCCCAGTAAGAGTAAAGACATCCAGAAAAAAAGCCTCTGAGCTCCTACGCCTTCCCTCTAAAGATTAGTTGAGCTAGACTGGAATTCTGTCTCTGTCGTTGGTAAAAGGTTTGGGAAAATTACTTGGCATCCTCGGGTGAGAGGAGGAACGCGTTGCAAATGTGTGACGCTTGAGAGGCAGGTTTAAGTCTTTAGCTCTGATAATTTTCACCCGTGTCAGTCTGCGGGAACGATCTTGACACATACGAAGAACAACTCCTCAGTGAGCGTCATTCCCAAGTAACCACGTCGGCGGGAGGAAGGCAGCTGGCAGCAGAAGGAAGAGACTGGCAGGTTCAGGCTTCGCTGCAGCACTCGTAGATGTTGTCCTCCACGAGGGCGATGACCTGCTCGAACTTGTGGTGCAGCTGAGTGCGACGTGCGGTGGGGTTCGACTCCAGAGCGTTCACCACCTGACCGGAAAGCGGGCAGAAAGGAAAAAAAACACGACTTTCAGTGGCTGTCGAGCATTCATGCGTCTTTCCATCTAGAGAGTGGGAGGAGATCAGCCACCTGCCTGGACTGAGAAAGTCGATCGGCAGAAAGGCAGAGCAGCAGAGGAGCGAGTGGAAGTGCTTCAGCCTCCTCTCCCGCCTTCATGCGTGCCTCCACGCCACAAAAGCTTTTGCTCTTCACATATTTACAAAACCCACATCTGCTCTGTTTTTCATGCCCAATAGTTGTCGCCGTGTCAGTGGGATTTATGGGCTCTTAGCGGCAGTGTGCTACCAGGCAGAGCGAACTGAGCTGGGGCGAGAGAATAGGCAATCAGGGGCCATTCACAGAGCTCTGTGAATCAGAGTCTAAGCCCCTGGCCCACGTCAGTTACAGTAGCATGACAGAGGAAAGCAGCTAAACGGTATTATCATGAGGGTGCTCCATTAAGGCAGAGTCACTACTGACTAAGCCTCTCTAGAGAATAGTCACAGCACCCAGGAAACATGAGGGAGGAATGCAGGGGCTTGAAGAGGGCTAGTTCAAAGAAAAACGGGAGATACCAAGCAGCAACTAAAGTGTCATTAAGCAGATAGAGGTGGTGGGTAAAGAGAAGGTAAACAACACATTGTTTGCTTAAAGTGAAAGGTGTCTGTGGGCTGCGGAGAATTGATTGGACACATTGAATAGGGACTGCGGCTATATAATATAGTCCTTGTCTGATTGCTTTCTTTCTAAACACATTTAACACAATGGAAAAAGGCTACTTAATGCAGATATTTAACCAGAACACTGTGTGACAGGTCACGAGGGTGTCTACAATATGTTGCATCTCTCAACACGACTGATCCTCCATGCTGATACGTCACGCTCCGTTATCCGTCTGCGAAACCTAATACAGCGGGCATGACTGAGGCGCTGTAGCTGCCAAAAGGGGCCAGCCTGAACATTCGAACATATCTAATCCAAATCTGATAACACAAAGACTTTGAAGCAACGTTAAAAAACAAAAAAACAACTCTCACCTGGTTTCTGTATCTCTTGGCATATTTGTAGATCTCGGTCAAGGCGAGGTTGGTGTTGAAGTCGTTTCTGTATTTCTACAGAAGGGACATCAAAATGTGAGATCAGATTAAATTCCAAGAAACAGGACTTGCGTGTAATCACAGGCTTTTGTGGAGCCAGATCTCTAACACACCGTGGCATTTCAAACATTTTACTCACTCGGGACTCCTCGGCCAGGTGAGCGTTCATCTCCTGCTCGCTGAGAGGTGCCATTTCCTGTATCTGCTGGTAGTAGCACTGCACTCGCTTCTTATACTCTGGGATCTCCTTGGCATACAGCAGCTTGTTGGTAGGAGAATCCTGGGCGGGAAAAAAAATGATAAAAACACAACACGTTTTTAATCATGACACTCAAGTCAACACCTATTTTATATTTGGCACCTTTCAGTCATGTACGTCATGGCTCTGTGTGATACCAAAACAAGTCTTGCATGCACATGGCACACCTTCTACAGTGAAGACTGCACTGAAGCAGTGTTTAGTTGTCCTTGTATTGACTTGTCCTGCATTTTTAAGCTAGTTTGTACTAGCAAACTTAGATTTACCTTGACCTCCTGAGACCCAAGCTTTCATTTGGTGTGCATTTTTAATAAACTAGGCATCATCTTTGAGCAGGAATGGTAGAAGTCTTTGAAAAAACAACAATGTCCTCACATGTGGACACTAGGATTATTTAATTAGGTATATTATAAAGCAGTCACCAATGTGTGACAAAATCTAAAACTGTTTTTTTTTTTAATACATGAACATGACTGTGCAAAGACAGAACTGAATGAAGTCCCAACGTCCTCAAACGAGTACTTGCTAATTAGCAAAAATTGCTTATTTGTTAGTCATATCAAACTAGAAACATTAATAAGCATAAATAAGCTTGCTACCACTAGATGACAAACTAAAGCGTGCACAAATGAGGACAATGGGTTTAAATGGAGCAGAATAAGCTGCAAAAAACTTAACGTACCCACATGAGGATGCAGGGTCTCAGGAGGTTAAAGCTACAGTTTCTATTTACCATGCACCCACCTCCTTCACTTACACTTTGACCTTTGACACCCTAGAGGATGTGAACAAACCAAATGGGCTCATGCTTCACAAAGATGCTCCACTTTAATGAGTAATCACTAAATACATTACTCTGTTCCCACATCAGTAAATATTGTCATGGACTCTGAGATAACAATCCAATAACATAAGATGAGATTATCCTTTAATTTATCCAACAATAATAGTTCCCCATCACTCTCCAGACATATTAAAAGAGGCACTAATTTTCCCTACAATGGAATGAGTACTTCTTCCGCCACTGGGGCGTAATACTGCCCCAATAAGTTTAAAATTCAGTCAGAGTGGCTGTTTTTTTTTTCTTTTCTTAATGACTTGATGTAAACCAGCCTAAAGTCAGACAATGGAGGGAGGGAACAGTTTCCTTTCCTCACAACAGGGGACTCGACCAGTCAGAGCCAGAGAAGTAACATTCCAGTCTAAACAACTCTCTCCACAGCCACTCCAGGCTCTCACACTGGTGCTTAGTCAAGCAGGAAGAAAAGTAGTGGGGCTAAAAGGTTGTGGGCATAGTTTGGTTCTAATGTTGACTGCCACTGCGAGCGAGCGTGAGTGGGTGTGCTGTGTGTGTTTGTAGGAGCGGGGAAGGGACAGAGAAAGTAGGACAAGGAGAAAAAAAAGAGTGGGGGTAGAGGGAGGAAGCTACGGCTTTCAGCATCGGCGAAGGCGCTTACAACACACCTTAATATTTCCATGTGTCATGAGTTATTTGTGTCAACTATAGCGCATTTGTTTGTGCGCGTTAAATGTGCTGAGGGACCGAAAGGCTGCAGACACGGTCCCTCCTTCTGATAGGGAACCCTCTCTCTTCCTGTCCACAAGGTCACTTCCTGCTGATTGCCCATCTGCTTGGTAACCCCCCTGTGACCCTGTGGCCCTCCATGTCCTGCACGTTGCCAGATAGGAAGATTTCTGTGGAAACAGCGAGCCGCGCTTAGTTTCCCACCCCTTGCTTACCCCTGCTGCGCTCCCGCTAATTCAGAGCCAGTACCCTTCACTCGCCTTGTCCCGGGGCCATCGCGCACACTCGTACCACAAACAGACGACTGTAAACACTCAAAACGCAGAGCTACAGTGTGACCTACAGGAGAAACCGTGTCCGAATCCTCAAATACAGCGACTCCACAACACGCGCGAAAATGTGTCTCATCATCCATAGGCGTGTGTCTGCCCGTGTGTATTCTCCCTGTGAGTGCACAGGTTTTTTGGCAATGAGCTGAAGAGCATAAATCAGATTGATTCTCTGTGAAAGAGGAGAATTATTTGATGAGTCCTCGGCTCCCTCCAGGGAGGAAGCCAGTCAGAGGGAGACAGGAAGCAGAGCGTGCTCAGGGTCACGGTGTCTGAAGGATGAGACGGATTTGTGAGCAGCCAGGACATTGACATGCAAGCACACACACATAGATGGACAGACAGATAGATAGAGAGATGAACACACACGTGTGCACACGCGCGTGCACATATGCACGGCACACAAAAAAAAAAAAAAGAGATCCCTGGTGCTCATGACCTTGGATCAACCGAATGGGCTGAAATAACATGAGGAGAGGTAGATGGAGCTGACAGGCTGGAGGCTTAGGGATGAGGACTCAACGGGGGGACTCGAGAGGTGTGTGTGTGTGTATATGTTACATAAATACAGTAGATACTCAGAGCTGATAAATGGGTACAGTTTGATAAATCAGACCAGGCAGATGACACAGAGCTGGGAGATGACAGGAGGCAATGATAGAGCGTGAAATGAAAGAGAGAGGTGGGTCAACGTTTGTGTATTTTTGCATATGACGTTTATAGCAATTAACCATAAATCTTGTTAGAAAAAAGAAAAATCTTATTATATTTTGAGGTTTGTGCTGCAGTGACACTTGGGTCCACATGTCCTTTGGAAACAGAGAGCCAGAGGGAGAGACTCACCTTGCCAAGCTGCAGGTCAGAAATGGAGCAGGCATCAATGAAGGCCTGGGCGATGACAGATAGACAGGCGTCCATGTGATCTGTCTTATCAATGTCAAACACAAACTGAGGATTCTTCAGGATGTTCACCCAGAAACGGAGAGGTAAACTGCACAGACGGGGGAGAGATGCACCTTTAAAAATCTTGCACCTGCACGGTAAGGCGGATTAAAGGGAGGGGTGGGGGTAGGGGGTGTAATCGTTTTCAGCCGGCTACCTGTTGGTTTTCCAGATGTGCAGGGTGTCTGGGTCTGTGATGCCACGTTTGTCAGCCTGCTCTTCCAGGAAGTCGAAAAAGTATTTGACGGCCAGAGGGGGGCGTTCTGGAGGGATGCTCAGGATGGCCTGGAAGAGGTCATCCAAGAACTTCTGAAGAGTTCCCTGCGGAGAGAAGGAGGAAACGTGTGCATGAGGGTGCTTTCATGTGACGCAGAAATTTCTAAGTGGAGTTCCATTTTGGACACAAAATAAGGAACAGAAAACAGGAAGATGAGTTTTGTTTTGTAGACGGCAAGTCTCTCTAGTATTTGTGGTTACCTTTGTGGACAACAGGCGCGTCAGGTAGATCTCAGGCAACACTTTCTTGCGATGGCTCTGCCTGTGCGATTTCTTGTTCTCCATCAGCTCATCGTGAGGTAGGACCTGGAAAACCAAAGGCCAGCTTCAGCAGTGAGCGCCGTCATGAGTAGCTAAATGAAAGCGCTATTGTCTGCGCCGTATGAGTTATCGCGGGGGAATTTTCTGGTTTTCGCATTCGACACATGATCCAGAAACCACATAGGGGTATTTTGAAGCGATGAATTAAATGCAGAATTAGGGAAGCGATGGGAGTTAGGAAATTCTCAAGGTTTTCTTTGGTTACTGTATACAGGATCACGTTTCAGACTTGCTCATACAAGTCTAAATATGGGTGGGGGAAAGAAGAAGAAGAAGAAGCAGTAAAATGTCCACCTACTTGTGTTAAAAGGGGGACTACAGGACTGTCCTGTAAAACTAACTATTCACCCGGCAAATTGTGTTCCAAGGAACTCATTATTCTAAAGTCAAAGGGCCCATATCTTGCCTGACGTTTATAAAAGAGCTTAAGCAGCATTAGTGCTGTCATGTCCCCTCAGCAGCTTTCCTTTTCACCTCCCATCACCCCCATTCTCTCCGTTTGTCAGGCCTGCTCGGGGCTGACTAACAACGGCGCACTCAGAAAAACCCCTGGAAATAAACTCGGACGTTCTGATTACCTACGGGGAGCTACTCACCAAGTGTACATACTTCTCGGTATCCAGATCTTTGACTAAAGAGAAGGAGACAAAAAAAAAAAAAAAATGACATATAGCATGAAACAATGTGCAATCAGCAAGGTGGAGACCTGAGAGAATAAGAGGAGACAGAGGGAGGGAGCACAGAGGAGTGTGACAGATAGGAGCAAGAGAAAGAGAAGATTGACAGGAGAGCAAGGGAGATAGAGTGCATGCAAGAGGAGAAAGTGATTAAGGTGGACTGTGGGCCGGTAGGGGAGGGGAGCTGTCTGAGGGAATGAAAGAGAAAGATTACGAGTGAAAGGAAAGAGAAAGGAGAGAGATTAGCCAAGACAGACACACAGGGTCCGTGATTGGTTCTGGAGCCGGTGTAATGAGATGGTAATGCTCGGGCCAACGCTGGGAAAAAAAACGCATTAAACATTGGCGGTTTATATATAGATCTAAACGCAAACACGGTCACACGCATGCACGCCGAGATACGACTACAATGTGGATACGTGTTCAAACACAAGCAGGAATACAGGCACCAAGGCAAATACAGTAAATAATTGTACACACACAATGGAAAAAGCAATGGCAGGCATCTGCTGTAGACACACAAACAGCCACATAGTGAGTGCCTTCTCATTACAGCCTGGTCTGCCAGAGATGCTCCAGCCCAGCGGGCCTCGGTCCAGACCCTCAACGCTGATCACAGGCAGGCAGGACAGTGTTTCATATTAGCCAGGGAGCACTACAGGCTCATAACACCCCTTGATGCTTTGAAGTGGGAGCCAGGTTCGGACCATATAAGCCTATTTTTGGCTCGGTATGAATGAGAGGAGAGGCTTTGATGGACAGAGCCAGCACAGAACTGAGCTCTGGTCTGGTACTGATTACATAAGGTATCCCCCAGACAGGACGGACAAGCCCATTAAAGGCTGAATGTAAACCCATCTGTCAACAGGCACTGGTTTCTTTTTTATTCTCAGTTGAGGTCGGACCGCATTGTTCCCACAAGCCGACACTTTCCTAATAGAATAATGACGAGGAAGAGCTCTGAATGAAGCGGTAGCTTCGCTTTTTGTGTTCTGATTTATTAGGCGCGAGTGTGTTTAGATGACCGCTGTGTCTTTCGGGGACCGGCGGGTATGCGGTTTCGTGGGTGTTTACATGTGCGTATCATGTTCCCGCGACTGGCCAAGCATGTGCCGCGTCCCGTGATTGAGTGGCTGTGTGTATTTATCCAAGTGTGGGTGACACAGAGGCGAGGAGTGGGTGCGTTTGTAGGTGACGTACCTCTCCCAATGGTGTTCTCTTTCTTGTCTTGCATGCTCATGGCCAGCGATGCCCCCTCTGGGATCTGAAAAAGAAGAAAGAGGAGGGAGAGAGGGAAGAAGGAGAGAGAAGAGAGAGGGGGGGTGGGGGGGGGGCAGAGGGCACAAGGTCAGGGGTGAGCTGAGGTGCAGCAGAACAGCATCATTAAGCCTGCCCTCAAGGGTGGTGTGGTGCTGAGAGGTGCTTTGTATTTGTGTACGGGCCTGCGTGCATACGGAGCGGGGGCGAGTTTGCGGGAGCCTGGCTGGGCTCATTAAAGTCAACCCGCAGTGAAATGGATTGAACAGCCTTGCCATTGAACCCAGACTGTCGGTACACGGCGCAGCTCGCCCCGTTCACAGCTCTGTCCCAGTGGCTCAGCGAAAACTAAACAGGGCACTTAACAAGTACAGGTAACGTGTCAAAGGTCGGGAGCCGCTCATCTGTTCACCCCGGCGCAAAATGAACGCAGACTTAAGCAAACACAGTCGGACCGGCGCGTGACTGTGGGCCACTGTTAGCACGGACAGAAAGTAAATTCAAAAAGAGTTTCGATGATGAACTTTTTCAACGCTCATTATATTCAAATTTTCAACATTTTCGCTGCATTGATGCCTTTCTAACGATGGCGAAGTCTTTGTTAACATTTTACTCCCGTCTGCACAAACAAGTGTCCGATCATCAAGAGTGGCATGCAACATTTATTTATTATTTTTATATATATAACTAAATAAAAGTGCTCGGCCCAGTCCATTTTAAACTGCTGTTACTAAAGACAACAACATAAATCATTTAAGGCTCCCTCCACTCAGAAATGTGTTTGCTTATTGTTACTTCAGTTGGATGTCTGACCTTTTTGACCCATAGTGTAGAAAGATTTACGAATATGCTGAGATTAGCTTTATCCGAAGGGGGAAAATTTCTCTGCTGCGCAAATCATTGAGAGCCAATTATGGTAAAATATTTCACTAAAAGTGTGAAAGGAAAGTTGGTCCATCCAGGACACATAAAGTGGGAATGGACTTGGAAGAGGTAGACATCTGGTGTGTAGAAGTTAAACATTTTCATAGACTCTGGGTTGATAAATGAGGAGGAACGCAGTTAATAATTAACATTTTTCTCTCTCTAATGGCAAAAATGATTCCATGTTTCTAAAGACAAGGTCTCTGAGGGTCTCCATATTCAGGCAACTTCATCTAAACTATCTTTCAAGTTGGAAGCAACTTCATAAACCATTTCCCATGTTAAAATTGGAGGTGTCTGATCACTTCTTAACGTATACCACCACTTAAACCCACTTAGGGCAGGGATTAGCCGCGTCCCTCTATCTTTTAACGATTAGAGCGTCTCACCCTCTTTGCGTCCGCCGCCTTCCCCGAACGACCTTCAAGTGTGAGCTTTCAGAAGAGCTGTAAACACATTTGTCTTCTCATGTGGAAAAAAGTGCCACGCCGCAAAGATACATCTAGACCAACCAGCCCCTAAACTGTCCTGAGATGCACATGCCGTTAATTAGCAAGCACCTCGTTTGAGAGCGCCATTATTTTGTATTCGGTTGTTAAAAAAAAAAAAAAAATACAATCTGTTACGGCGACGCTGCAGTAAATGATGCGTGCGATGAGAAGCACAGCGCAGCATCACAAACAGATATGCCAGCTAAAAAGTGCAGACGTCTACACACACACACGCGGAGCATCGTCTCTCCCGTGGACAGCCAGGACGGTGGGGTTAATAACCCCGCTGTTACTGTTACAAGATCAGGGATGTACAGATCGCACCAATACACACGCACACACACACATACACACACACACACACCTGGTAATGGAAGACTGTGTTGAGCTTCTTTCGACCATCCTCCATCAACGAGGAGTTGTCCAGGTCCTGAAGAAGCTTACTGTTGCTGCCAGAGTCAAACCACTCTGGAAGAAAGAAAACGCAGAGACGGAGAAAAGGTGTTAGACAGTTTCCCCCTAAATTAGGAAAAGAATATGCGAGACAAACGGCAGCCGGGCTCTAACTCCCTGTGTCACGACCTGTGGAAATATTCCCGGGCCATTAATCAAATCAGCTCTGCAGGCTCCACAGCTTTTGAAAGCAATAACTCTTTGTGATTATGACTGTACACTCTCCTCGATGCATTCTGTCATTTATTATATTGCAGCCTCAGGTTAGCTGAGCTTCATGAGAGGAATTGACCTTTTGCAAAGGAGATTACTATATCTTGGAGGGCTGGGGAGGGGGAGAGGATGAAAATAATCAGAGAAAATGTGCTCTTACCCAGGTCTACATCCTCCGCTCGGGGCCACTGGGAGAATGGCAGGTTTTTATAAAAGGCTTCTATGATTTTTTCCTTAACCTGGCAGATTGTGTCAGTATTCATGACCCTGACTGACAGTGAGTCCATGCCGCAGCCCTGGAAGGACACGTTGATGTTCTGCAAAAGCAAACAGGGTACGAAACGCTCGGTGAGAATGTTTTGAGTCGAACGAAACTGCCGCCACCTTAGCTGAAAGTTTCATTTCTGACGGAGGAGGGAGTGCAGCTTACCTGTGGCTTGGCCTCAATATTCTCACGGAGCAGCCACTCCTCGTTGAGGGTGTAGCGGGCCTTCCCCGTGATGGCGTCTATGGAGCCCTTGTTGATCTGCTGCTTGATTGCACACAGCAGCAGGAAGAAGGGCTCACCCACAGTTTCCTAAACAGGGTCACAACGGTGGAGTTAAAAAAATCAGAGCTGCGGTATTTCTTGATGAATCATTACCTCCCTTATTCCTCCTCCTTTTCCATCGTCACCTTGAGGTAGCTGTACATGCAGATGGACATCCAGTTGGTCAGCATTTTCTCCACGACGGACTCCGTGCGCCGCAGCATCAGTTTGGGGTTCTTGGAAGCCGAGGCGTCGATCAGGTCCACCAGCAGGTCTTTCATGATGCTGGTGTAGTACTCGAGCTTTCCATGGAGGGCGATGGTGAGCAGGGACGCCAGGCTGCATCTGGGAGGGTGAGAAAACATATTAGCGGAAGAGACAGATGAGCAAAAACATGCTCCCGCAAACATGCCCTGTCAGTGTGTGGTCAGCGGAGGTCTAAAAATAGCCACGCTACAGAAACAACAACAGCATTTAGCCCTCCCCACAGCACCTGTGACAGCAGAGCCAAATAAAAGCCTGATCTAATGCAGGGTGTGTCTGAGTCAGTAAATCCAGAGGTGCAGGGGATTTCCCTAACAAAGCCCCTTTAATCCAGCAGAAGGAGGCTACATCAGTCAGTAAGTGCTGACGCTGTGGCGGGACGGGGATGTGGTCTTGCTTCTGGCATTTGTCTCCTGGTACACAATGACTAGTTGGTTTTAGGACATCAGGACCACAACAGCTACACTGATAGATGGCTGAGTATTCACAAAGCTGGTGAACCACAGTTTTCAGTATTTATTTTTGTGCCGTTTGCACCAGTTACAGACAGACACTGGGAAAAAATATAGCTGTGCAATAGCTTCTTTTTTTTTTTTTCCCAGAAAACAAGGCTGTCACGGAGGCAACGGGATTTTTAGTGTTGAGGCTTTTTGGAAAACCCCTCACTGAACGGAGGACACAGATTCACAACACAGACCTGACACCTGTCCCCTTTACACCTTAAGACAGGAGCCTCTGGCCGTTAATGGGTCCTCAGAGTGCCACTCAGCGGGGAAACAAAACAGGATAAAAACATATTCTTCCAGTTACATGTGACCGTTACAGACCTTAGTCACGTGAGTCTCAGGTGGGCACCACCCACAGACATCCTAAGTTTCTATCAGTCGCTTAGTGCGGAAGAAGTTACTTGGAGGGAACCAAGTCAAGTTTGGTTATAGTTTGTGTTGATACGAGCCTGAAAAGTGTTTCAAATAGGTTTGCTTATTTACAGCCATAAGAAATTACACAACATGGTATGGAGCAAAAATAAAGAAAAAAAAAAAAGAAACATGAGCAACACAGCAAAGTCGTGTTTGTGAACATTTGACAAATGACTAATGTTTATTTCTGCTGTAAAGTAATTTAGTCTAAGAGGACTGACTCACTATTTCGGTCGTGCGTCGAGTATTTTGTTGCCTCTTGGCACTGCTTCGGTTTACATAGTTTACTGAGAAACATGTTCAGCTACTAAATCTTCCACTGAGTTCCTCACCAAGTCAGAAATCTAAACCTTTTACTTTAGCTGTTGTTAATGTAAACGTGTAGATTTTGGCCAATTTAAAAACACCCTCCGACACAATGAAGTCTGACACATGGCCACAGACACTAATTAAAGTTTCTTAACAGAGGCGTATAGTGGAGCGGTTACCTGTCTCGTACAGCAAAGTCCTTCTGCTGCTCCAAGGCGTGGACAAACGTGATGAGGAAGTGCTTGTTATTGAGCAGAGTGGAGAACAGAGTGATGCCCTCTTCTATGTTGGGCCGTGTTGTGTCGGTGGCCTGATGACAGAAGGAGGGGATGATACAGTTACTTCGCTGCGTGATTTCACCCTAACCGGATTACCTGCCGCACCCTCCTTAATCTATTTCACCACCTTGTGCGTCGAGCGACCTACTGCGTCTCTCTACCTCATCTATTCCCTCTGCTTCTCCGGTCACCTCCCTCTCCGGTGCGCTCCCGTCCCTTTCCCCGCGCGGCGACTGTCCCTAAATGTGCCGAGTCGACTTAATGAGCGCGGCCTAGCTAGCTACAGTAACGGGTGCGACTAAGCAGCAGCGTGATGAAGTCTTCCCTCTGGACTGCAGCCATATGGTGTGGTTTGCAGCCTGACAGAAGGAGAACAGGGGCGTCCATTAAGATAAATGCCCGCCTGTGAGATTTATTTGCTGTGACCTGGAAAACACTTCCCGGGAAGACGATGTGGATCCAAGGCACTTCATCACCGTTAGACAGGCTCCCCCGGCTGCCGACCCAAAACTAGCGGCGCAATCTTTACCTTCCCTCGCTCTAACGTGCGCGCACACACACGTGTGCGTGCGTGTGAAAGCCCATGCCCCCTCTCCCACTCTCTTTATAACTCTCACTCCCGTCTACCCCTACACACACACACACACAGCTAGAGGTGTATTTCAATGGAAAGCGTGGTGTTTGGCCGTCCAATGAGCGAGTGGGAAGTGTGTCAACAACCTGACATCAACTTGGTGGGCAGCGTGTTGTTTGGCAAGCTGATTTTTTTTTTTTTTTGTCTCACTCATTAGAAGCCACTCAGTGACATGCATTAGTATTCATACGCTCGCACTCGACAGCACGCGAGCCACACTGACATTCTCCACACATTACGGCACCCGAACAAAGGAGAAAAGGAGAAGAGTACGCTTTTCTTTTTACTACCCTCACCGTGAAACCATAATAAGTTTCAGCGTGACCCAGTTGAGAAACAAGGCAGTGAGAAATGAACCAAATCAAGCTTCTCTGGCAGAAGAAAACTTAACCCTAATGGCTTAACCCTTCACCTGCCAGTCCTGCAGCAGTGGGTGGGTCTCTGGCAGCGCTCGAGGGCCCAGGCCATCATTCTCGTAGACGGGCTGGACCAGGCTCTTCTCGTAATCTGAGCACATCTGAAACACACATAAACAACACGCAGGAAAAATGTCACACAAACTCCGCTCAAGTTATAAACACAGGAAGATGGATAGACAGGAAAAGAGCTGGCCCTTGGACGTCGTGGTGAGTTTGCAGTCTGGAACCAAAGGACAGAGTTTCTTAAATAGGCCTTGAGTGACCATGAAAAGGAAACATGACACCGTGACACAAAACGTCGTGATCCCTAATGGGTTTGGAGATAAAGCGACGCGGAGCTAAAAAGCAGCCTTTCAACAGTCATGTCATTTCGGACAGCTGCTTTTGGCTCGTATGCTAATTGCGCACCGGGTCTAACACAGTTCCGCGCGTGGGTAATCTCACACGACCAGAAGCTCCTGTGGAGAAACAAGAGCGAGAAGGGTCATGAGTGGAGTGTTTGCTGTCTTAGCAAAAAAAAGTGTGGAAAGACGATGCTGCGGGGGGGAGTTTGGGCAATAATTTGTGTTTCCCTCCATGCATATTTTCAACACTCCCTCCTTCTCAAAAAAGAAAGAAACAATGTCCACTGCAACCAGCATGGCTGCTGTTGCATAAGACCATTTATGCTTGCACAACAGAGTGGGTGTGCGAGCGGAGTAAATAGTGTGTTTTGAGAAATCAGGGAAAGTTTTTTTTTCGTGTCTCTGTGCCCGCCATTGTTCCGTCTCCTTGAAAGTCCAAACCTGTGGTTGGAAGACAAAGCCTGCTGAGCAGTGCCTGTCTGAATTGGTGGAAAAATACCCACCCACAGATAGACCCGCAGTCTACCTTCGGGGTGGAACGCACATCAGGAAAACGCTTACCTATAGAGAACACATTAGCTGTCCTGCAGGGTGCCTGACTGAGCTGCACTCCGCTAGACGCGCGTTTAAAAGTTCCAAGGTGAATTTTTATCCTGCATATTACAAGCGGTGGGAAACGTGAAATGGGACACGCGGGGGGAAAAAGTATTAAAACCCCAGAGAGAAAAATAGTATTGTCAGTCTGCCAGTTAAAATCAGATAACGGGGAAAAATGCGGTTTCTCACCTTGGGGAAGAACGTGCGCGTGACAAACTGTTTGTACTCCAAAAAGGGGATGCCCTGGCTGCGATTCAGCTCCTTGGTCAGGTCAGTCATGTCTGTCTGCAGCTCTGCAAAGCCTGAAAGTACAAAAAAAAATTTAAAAAGAGAAACACCCAGAAGGGATTTGACTCAGAGAAACCATTTTTCATCCGCAGTTGCATTTCAATTCTCCTTTCTGAGTAAAACAAGTGACTGTGTCAGAGGTAAACATCAGTTTGTCCCAGGCTGCTTAAAGCATCTGGCTGATTTCAAAGGAGGGGAGTTTAAATCACAGAATTGTCTCACATGATTTCTCAGATCTAGTGTCATGTCGTGGTTGAATACTAAATATAGAAAAGCACTAATCCTCTGATCTTTTTTTCCTTTCCCATTCTCTCTGCCAGATTGCGCAGCCCATCACGGCATGCAGGCAAATATTTACCAAACGGCAATCAGAGCAGCCAAATCCTGTCTGCAGCTCTTATCCAAAACATGTGTGCGGGCCGAGGTTTCCATGCAGAAACAGTATCAGCGCGTCCCGACACCGACTCCAATCCGCATGCTAATATTGTAGCCACTTTATTGGATAAGCGTGTACCAGCGGAGGATAATGTTCTGGCCTAATGAGACGTTGGAGATCTCTTTACGGAAAAGTGCTTCCTGTCGCGGGATGAGAGACGTATTTGGGTTACAATGGCAGTTTCTTCAGACTGTGTTTGCGCAGAAAGCGGGGAATACAAGACCGGAGGGATTTAAAACATATTTCATTACTCCTCCAGGTTATTTATCCTCCTGCTCACTAAAGCGTCCTCGAAACCACCAGTCAGTTCACACCCTCAGTTCCAGATTAGATGCAGCAGGCCCCAATACCTAACCTCCCCTCTGCCTTAGTGCCGAGACAAATAACAAAGCCCTCCCATTAGAGTAACCTGGAATATGTCTATTTCCCATCTTCTTATACTCCCCCTCCGCCTGTTTTTATCACATCTTTCGTCTCGGCAGAATTACCCCACGCTTTGTGCACACTCACCCTGAACTCGGCCACAAATCTATCTGTGTCCTCTGACTAAATAACCTCTCCTCTCCCTCCCACGCTTCTGCTTTTCCTCAGCCTCACGGCCCTCACTCCCGCTCCTATCGCTTCCTCCCTCCATTTCTCTTTCTCTATCCGCCCCCCCCTCCCCACCCTCCATCTCCGTACCATAAATCTGGGCGCTCAGACGCCGAGTGGCCTTCGCATGGCTTTACTTTAATGCCCTGGACGCGCACGCATGTACACGCGGACGCAGAACCACACCGACCTTGTTCCTATAGAGTAGACGGAGCAAAGGCGATGTGGCCGCTCATTGCTTCTGTGTGTGACTGATCGCTTGTCAGACGCCGTGTTTTATGAGTCAAGCGTAGTAGGCACAGATCTGTCAACTGTTGTACCTCCCTCCCACTTCAGACGAGAGAAACTCCAAAATAAATACACATTTTCGACGCGCACGCAGACACAAAGGCACGGGCAAATATGTGGTCAATATTTCCGTCTTCCAGCGTTGACATTTTTCATGCCAGTCAGACAGAAAACATCATTTGTGGCCAAAATGACTCTGATAGCAAAGCTGCTACAAAAGCAAAGGGGTGTGTGTGTGTGTCTCTGTGTGTGTGTGTGTGTGTGTCTGTGAGTGCATGTGTGCGTTCTTCTTCTAAACACACCTTTACGAATCTCCTCTCTGATCTGGGACTCCATCTCTTCCATTTGGAGAAGGGTTTTCTGCCAGTAGCGCTCTGCCCTTCGGCTCTTTGTGCAGTACACCACGAGAGCTGAGAAAAACAGAGACGAGCGAGAAAAACAAAATGCACGGTTTATACGTTTTCGAGCCAAACAACTGTTATCACAACATCCGTGTAACAGAACAATGGTGTCAAAATCAGTCTCAAAGGTCCTGGATCTATGGACAGATTCTTCAGAAATGTTTGAGAGTCACCTTTTTGAGCGTGTGAAATATATATATATATAGGTTTTTGTTCAAACGTGTAAATAAAATTTGTTGACAAATTATTTCAGCAGTTATGTCACACCTACAAAGTCTGGCAAGACTAAAAAAAGGGGGTTTGTGAATATCGGAGAACACATTCCAAGCAGGAAATGGTGTGAAAATCCACACTAACACCAATTTTCACCCATACACCTGCCCTGCAGACACACTTCCATAAAGATTAGGCTGCACTACACACACACAAACACACACACATAAGTCCACAGGCAACCGAGCAGACAGCAGTGAGAGGAACAATGGGGTCTTTGTGTTCTGGATACCGAGGAAGGATAAAGCAGGTGCGGGAAACTATAAGCCCCAAATTCTTTTTATCTGTTCCACATCTGGAGCGTCCGTTGCTGTAGCAGCCACACATCCGTCATGTGCTGTAAGTATGTGTACACAACCTACCCACGGTGCAGAGGAGCAGCAGCACACAGCACACCACAATGGACACCACGATGGCCAGTTCGCTGCCCCCGAGCTGCACTTTGGCGATGGTGTGGTGGAAGTTCCCCACTTGCACCTAGAAAGAGAAAACAGTTTTATAGCTCATCTCCATGTGTCTCGTCATGTCACGCATTCATTACTTTTGTTTTCATTTAAAGACGCGGCAGTTTGCACGTAGTGATGAAGTCAGAAAGACGTATGACTAACTCCAGTTCTAGGAAATGAATTATAAATCCTTCTGATCGCTGACAGCTCAAATCGGCCACAAAGGTTATTGTGAACAATAAACAAATAAAAAAACAACTTAGGTCTTTATACATCCATCCAGAAGAAGTCACAAGACATGAAATGCATTTCAACTTGGGCCTCAAGGGGACGGTTTGGCTTCTTTGAAGTGGGGCCGAAGCCTTTAAATCAATCTGTTCTCTCAAAAGCCGTCGACAAAAAAAGGCAAATTAACCTTGAAAGCGCATGAGTTGGTGGTCCACCGCCGCTTTCATCAGTTATTGTAGTTTGTTTGTGTTATCGTGCGACTTTGGTGTTTCAAATTAGCATCCGAGTTAATGTGTTAACATGCTAAAGTGCGTACAGCTGTAGACCAGCCACTCCCCTGCTCTGCAGGGTAAAATGAGGCTTCGGCTCCCAGTTAAAAAAAGGGCTGACTGACAGCTAGGGAAAACCGTGATTATATTCTAAAAATAGCAATTAAACTTATATAGATTTCTTTACGGTGGGCCTTGTTTAGGTGGCTGGTGAAGGTAATACTTCAAAGAAACCAAACCATCCCTTTAAATCATCACAATGATCAGCAGTAAGTTACCTCGATGACAAAGTCCATTTCAATCTTGTTACTCCAGGGCATTCATGAAAATGCCCGAATTGTCAGATCTTTCCTGTGAGCTGCTGTCACCAGCCGAATATAAAGCTGTGCAATGATGATAAAAGCATAGTGACAGCCCTTTGGTTCGGCTGACGGTGAGAAACTGACGTATAGTAGTAATAAAAATGACTGCAAATGAGATGCAAACAAAGGAATAAAGTCACCGGTCTGCAATTGTTAAAAAAAAAAATAAATAGATTTAATTTTAGCTACTGTTCTCGGATGCGTCATGTTATCTATCGGACACAAATATAACCTTTCTGCTGCCCCTTTTCTAAATAATTCAGCACCAGCCCGCAAAGTGAATTTGAGAGAAAGAGACAGTGATGAAGGGCAGAGAGGTAATGGGCACAAACAGCAGGTGCATTAAGCATTTTCTTTCTAACACAGCGTAAAAATGTATTCTACCCAACATAGGCGTTTCTTAATGGGAACACGAGTACTTGTGCACAAGCACATCATTTTTTTTTTTTTCATGGTCACAGGTGCAGACAAGCCCAGAAAAAAAAAATTACACACTGTAGGATTTTGAAAAATGGTCTCTCTCTCTCTCTCTCTCTCTCTGCGATGAGCTGGAGGAGTCACCCAGTTCAGACTAACCCAGATGTGACAAGAAAAGAACTTTCACTTCTGCCTTCTGATTAGTCAGCAGGGTCTCTGTGGCCCCCCTCTCACATCGCTCCCTCTCCCTTCCCCAATCTAAGCGCACTTCATAAAAGCCAAACTCGGATAGAAAGCCTCCAATCCTCAGACCAAATCCCTCTTATGCTGGTCTTACTCAGAGGAGGGGAAAGCGGCTCACTGGTCTCACTCCCTTCCCTTCCTTCCCTCTTTCTCCGTACAGTCCAGACATTTATTTTCTCAGAAACAACAAGAGAAGACCCTCTTCCAGAGGCTGCAGCAGCCAGGCCTGATGTAATGGAGGGGAAAATGCAATTGTTCCATGTTCCTGTTTCGCTCTGGGTACAAAAAACACTGTTTCCTCACAGCCACTTCTCCAGCACTTCAGAGCCAAGCACAACACAGCCACGTAAAAATAGCTCTGCCACAGAAAGTAAGTGAAGAAACACGAATGGCCATAAGCTATGAGTCAGCCCGGCATGTATGCATTTATTCAAATGTGCCGACACAAAGGAAAATATACGCGCGCGCCGTTTATGCCCCCCTGCCAAACGTGCGCACAAATCATCACGGCTGCTCGCGTGCAGGCAGCCCACCCATTTGTGTTATGACATCTCGTCTGACCCTTGCCCCGCCTTTATGCCTTTGCTAATTGCTCATGTTTATTCCTCGGCGTCCTGAGAGACGGACGGGCTCGGTGGGCACTCGAGCGAGCCACAGGTACAGAAGGAGCCAGACAGACGTGGTAGGGAGCGGGAAATAAACGAGCCTTCCTTCTATTTCTGTGTCAGAGTGGGGAAGGTGTTCTCACGAGTCAGCCGAGACAGAGGGACGGACTAACGTATGTTTCAGAGCTCTTTCAGCAAACCACTCACGGTTTTGGCTTGTGTTTAAATATAGATGGATGCTTTCCCTCTTAATAAAACCCCATCAAAACATACCAGAAAGGACTACTACAGATGGGAACGAGAGAGAGAGGAGTGTGGGAAATAGAAAGTGGGGGTTTTGCACAGGGCTTGACCCAGTCTGGATAAAGACCTCTGGTAGTGACGGGGAGAGAGATTGGAAACACAGCTAAGACACGAGCGAGGGGTGACATCATCTCTGACTCCGAGGATCCGGGTAGGGGTGGGGGCAGTCCGTGTCAGTGCAATAGGTGATTGTGTCAGCGATGATAGATGTTAGACGTGCCACTGTTTTGTTACACCGTTATGAAACAGAGACAACTACTGATTTATGGTGGCACGCATAAAACCACCACACAAGCTACAAACCATCTATAATGCATGGAGAGTGGCAGTTGGAGAACAGGCTCGTGCAGATCAAATCTGTTTCAATGAACGTCACAGATGGTTCAGATTCCGCCGAAATGTCGCTGGCCTGAACAACACGAGACAGACGGGTGATATCCTTAAATTATCGGGGTGTGCTGAGCAATATTTCGGGTGCGAGTCTGACTTTCGTTTGTGGTGTTTTCCACGCTCGCATACTTACAGTGACGGGCAGCTCCCTTTCGCTGGAGCTGAGCAGTCCGTTGATGGTGCAGTGGAACAGCTGGTCGTTGTGGAAGCTGATGTTACAGGGATAGGAGCCAACCATCACAGAGTATTCGTCCGGCACCAGTTCCAGATCGCTCTGCACCTTCTGCACCAGAAAGGAATAAAAAAACCCCCCCGTCAGATGGTCGGTGGTAACGGACTAGTGCAGACACAGATAACATCATAAAGGCCGTTAAACCACACACACATGCAAAACCCAGGCTCCGGCAGGTCTGACAGAGACAGCAGACAACAGCCAATCTAACTTGGGATTGAGTTCAACTTAAAGCAGCAAACATTCTGCTGCCTCTCCCTCACTGGTAAAAAAAAAACTATCTACAGTATAAACAAACCCACTGATGGTGATCCCTGCCTGAGCCCAAAATAATATCTGCAGGCTGTTAACTTTACAGGAACATTTTTCTTTTGATCTCTTCCGCACTTCATCTACACCTAAGCCCTATCTTTCATTGCTGTATTGATTAAAAGGACACTCCTCTGATTTTACACTTAAAGTGTGACTTTAGTTATGAGGAATCATCTCTCATCCTTTTTTTCAAAGAGTTCTACCGCTGCAGCCCTTCTAAAGCCTGAACGATCAGCCCTGACGTTTGTCATCAGTTATCTGAAAGGGAAACACTGCTTTACATTGAGGTTGAAAGATGTTTATCAGGCGGCGAGGGTTTGATTAAGGGGCTTTTAAGGATAAAACTGAAGACAGTATTAGTCCCAGAAGGATCTGGAGCACACGACTAAATTGAAGGAATCCCTGTTTCGGTCAATACGGATCTCGCCGCAGAAACATGAAAAACCATTTTTTCAAATGTAAAGTGCATTCCTGGGCCAAAACGTTAAGGTAATGATCTGCAATCTTTACTAGGAAAACAGATGTTTTAGCCATCCCTCCTACAAAGAACATTTCGGTTTCAAAGCATATTTGACCCTGAAATGAGTTGACTCTGAGTGTGCTGGACCTAAAATTGCATCAAATTCAGCAGTTCTAAAATTACTGTTTTTTTTACTGATTCAGCTTGTTTCATCTCAGCAAATGATGTGTGCTTGTTCTAGAAATGGTTTACAACGTTACATTTTCGTTCTTTGCTAGTTTCTAGCCATGTTATGGGGGTATCCAGGTGAGTCAGTGGCTTTCGACAGCGGCACGAAATGTATCTGTGTGTGCAAAATTACACTCCTTATTTTCCTTCACAACTTTTCTTTCTTGAATTTATTTAAAAATCATTATAATAAAATGTGAGTTGGAAGCTGCTAGAATTAGAATTAGGCACCTGCAGGGTAAGGTGCCAGGCAGAAGATAGTAGTAGTGATGTGATGCATATTATAGCTGGTGAAATGTGGCCGTGAAACATTTTTTTTTTATAGTTCAGTGTCACAGAGTAACCTTTAAATCCGAGGTAAGAGTTGTTCCTTAGCTACAAGGAGCCATTACAGAGGGGCTGAAGGCTGCCGAGATTGCAGACCCCTGGTTTAAATGAACCTTATCAAAAAAATATACTCGTTGGTGCAAAACACATCAATCCACCAATATAATCAACTAAATATCAATAGTAGTAACACAGTAGCATATCAGTGATTTAGTCCTAGTCAGATATATGAATGGTCAGACAGGTTGTAAACAGTTTAGCTTGATTTCATAAAGCACTTTTTTGAAGACTAAACCAACCAGGAAGTCACACAGCAGTGTCCTAAATCATTTAGTTTAACCTTGGAGATCTGTATGTAACCTATATGATCATACCACTGCTAGTTCTTTGTCCTTTCCAAGTCATTCTTGGCTCTGTGTAATTATCTCAGCATGCACAATGTTATGATTACTAATTAGAACGATGGCCAGGCCTACAAAAATAGGACCCTATTTGTACGAAACCGCAATTTCCCTTCAATATCGGAATGACAAGTGAGGAAGTGTATGTGTGTGTGTGTGTGTTTATCCCCGGTGTGTTTCCCTGCTTTGATTACAGCCTTAGGGCACTGTTCTGCCCCTACTGCAGGATGCTCCCCCCTGGGTCTCTGTCAACAAATGCTTCCCTGCGCAGACACAACACAAACGCATTATGAACAAAGAGCACCAAACTATACTCTTCATACAAATACGTTTGAGCAGTTAGTGAATAAAAAAAATAAAAAAATAAAAAATCCATTTTCTGTTATATGCGTAACGTTTTCACACATAAACTAATCAGACTGAAACCGTGGACCCTAAATGCCGAAACAGGATGAAAGCAAACAAAACCCACCCACATTCCTGCTTGGCATGGCTAACAAGCTCCCTATTAAACAAACACATTCACTCCCCAGCCTCTCCCCCCCGCCCCTCCCGCCCCTCCTCTCCTTCAGGTCCATCTCAAGTGGAATCCACCTTCTTTAACAAAACAGGAAACAACAGACGAGTCACCCATGCGGACAGGCTGAGGCAGCGGTTCCTGCCGGGGCCTCATCCTGGCACTCGCAAACACACAAAGAGGAAGCCGCATCATGGCCAGACATCCCTTTCTCTGCTCTTAGCATGTGCGTGTCGCGCAGTGTCACACCCGGGCAGCCCTTCAGGGTGATGAATTCCTACAGACAGGTGCTTAGATCAGCCGGAACATATTAACGTGCTTGAGACCTCCCACTGAGCTGCTCCCTCCTCCCCCCCGACAAGAGATCCCCAGCAGACACCACCACGTTTCAGGGGACACGGCCTTTGATGTGTTTCATGTGCCTTTATGTGGTTTAGGTGAATATGAATAGAGAAACGTTCAGGTCTGTCTGCCTTCCACAGTGGGTGTAGTCAGGTTCACCGCTGGAGTCAAACAAACAGGGAACTGATAGAAGGTAATGTCATTAAGGGTTCGGTATGAATCAGCGGTGTAGCTATTATTGTAGCGTCGATGTAGGTAAAATGCAGTGCTGGTTTATTGCTCAACAACTGGGATGTATGATGGCTAAGTCAAAATGTTAATCTCTCTAATATTCTATGAAGACATACCTCCTAAATAAATGCTCCTTTGTGCTTAGAGCTGACTTTTGTCAGGTAACTGCGTTGCAAACCTAAATGTTGGTTAAAAAAAAACAACATTTAATATAGTCTCAGAGATGCTTGGCCAGAGACTCTTAAGTTCACCAAGTTCTTCCTTATAGTAAATATACGTTGCCACCTGTCGGGTTAAAATACAGTTTTTAACTGTCAGTTTTTTTTAGTTGAAATAATAAATAATTTGGTTTTAGTCTGAATAATATCTATGGTTGAATGTCTAACTATGTAATGGTTTTGACACAGAGGTCAAGTTATTGCGATTCAACCACAGTGTGTTGTTGTTAAATCTGAAATTGCTGTGTAAAATAATCAGTAATAACAGAAGCATTCTTATTCACTGGAACACGAAGCACACTGATTGAAAACTGACTCATCAGCGACCCAGCACAACAACAACAACCACAACAGCGCAGCCTGAATGTGAACGTCCGTCCCCGGTTAGTGTCACTCACGTTGATGATGAGTGTCAGTGGCTCTCCCGGATGGTGTTTAATCAGCTTCTCCTTGCTGGCGGTGAAGAACTGAGGGTCCTCCACGTATTCCAACATGAAGTGCCCTTTGTGAGGTTCCTCCTCCTCCTCCTCCGGCTCGTCATTGAAGGAGGAAGGGCCGTCTCCCGTGTAGGGGACTCCATTCAGGAAGAACTGCACCGAGGTCTGCTGGGACTGGCTGGATGCTGGGGACGGGCAGGTGATGGTGGAGGGGGAGAGCACGGTGCAGCTCTGTGGAAGGACAAGAAAAGAAAAAAAAGGGGGGGGGCTGGTTAAAAATAAAGTCTTTAATCGGGTGTGTTATGATCCAAAAAGGAAACAGCTCAGCTGATTACTCACTGTTTGTCCGATTTCCAGCACTTGCATGGTGGCACTCTGCACCAGATCAAAACCCTGGCCTGTAACTGTGATGGTCCTGCCACCACTGTGACACACACAGACACACGGAAACAACAGAGAGCCATTTCAGAAATGTGTCAGAATCACACTGGCATGCAAATACTTTGGGGGCACTGCAGCAAAATGAAAGAGAAACAGAGGAGCAAATTATAATGGAAAACAGACTGCGGGGAAAATCTGCACGTCATCAAAGACGTACCGCTGTCCTGTCACACACGTGCTGTGTTATTAAGAACACAATGGGGAGAAGACAAACAGGACAGCATTACAGTAATGAGTTATGTCTGCGACTGGGAATGGGAGGGGAACTGCAAAGCTTTCCAGCTTGAGATATTTAAGACATTTTGGTTGTAATGCTCGTGGTGTGTGTGTGTGTGTGTGGCAGTATTCCTACCTCAGGAAGCTCTTTTTGGGGTGGATGAAGCTGATAGTGGGGTTCTTCTCATAGGTGTATGTGGCGCTAAGGGAATCGCCCTGGCATGGAAAGTCTTCAAACTCCACGCACACCGACACTGAGTCGGTGTATGCGTGCAGGGCTGGGGGCATGGTGCATTCAATCGTCTGATCTGTTTTACTGGAAAAAAACAGGAAAAAAAAAAAGAAAAAGAAACCGCACAAGTTTAATTCCAAAAAAATTACACCCGGAGTTATGTTTACTGCAGCTTGGCAGATTTTCACAGAAGAATTATTTTGGAATGAATTGTCGCTACAAATAGAGGTGCTGAATTTAAACGTGTGAGCAACTTGACAAGCTTCGCGCAGGCCCAGCATAGCCACACAGCCTGAACGTTCGAGTATTATGTCTATTATGTCTGTGCATCTGCTATCAAGCAGAAAACACCAGAAGCGGTTCAGATGCTTCACTTCTCAGCCACCGTTCGAAGTCACGGAGACCCGGACTTGCTCGCAAACTTAAAAAAGACGACAGTGGTACTTACTCCGTGATGATGCAGTCCAGTGTGTTGTTGACCTTGACTCTAACCTGGGAGCCAATGTCCAGGTTTTCCCCTCTGATGATCACTCTAGTTCCTCCAGCACGGGAGCCCTTGCTCGGCTCCATGGAAAGCAGCTTTGGGACCTGCACGCAGAGTGGGGACGCAGCGCATGACTAAAAAGACATCTCTCACTAGACGTCTGACAGCTTCTGTCACTGGAAAAGACAGGTTTACTCAAACTGTGTTGGCCATCTACGATTCTTCTCTCGACAGCAAATTAAGTCTTTCCCCGTCCTTTGAGGTTCAAATATCTTTGCAGATTGGTTGAGGCAGCTGCTGACTATAACAGTAAATTAGTGAGAAAGCTGTGAAGACAGCCCACGCTGCAGTATGTTAAAGTGCTGCTAGCGGCGGCGGGCCTTTGGGCCCGAGCAGGACAGCTATACTGCTGGTAATAATGTTCATGCATACATAAAACAGCATGTACACACGTTTATATATACAGGACACATATACACATGCACCTACATACACAACCACATACACGAAGCACCTTCGGCAAAGATGAATATCTCTGTCCAGCTCTGCAGTTACCAGCATCAGCATTACTGCTCTTTCCGAACTTTCTATCCCCACCATGAACCTTGCCTCCGGGGAAGCCTCTTATCCTCACTGACAGGATTCACTTCCTCAGTGTGCACGGATGGAGCAGCCCTATTGTGCGTTTGAGTGTCAGAGTGGGTGTAAGGAGGCAGATGTTTCCGTCCAAAGGTTTGAGGAAGGAGATGTGGTGGAAGCACATATCCTGTCTCCAGAACTGTTTTTCCTTTCTCCCACATCTTCTCCTCAACACCGGCAGTAAAAATAAAATAAAATAAAATATAAAAACTCGCACACCGAACAACGCAGAGTAAGTCTGAGAGGAGTTCCCACAACAGCCTGCCGTCATGTTTGTTGTTCTGGATTTTATGGATTTCGTGTATCAAGAAGGTTTTCGAGATCGGGGTTATTTCTCTGGGGGGATGACTCACAGGCAGAGCTGCTCTCAGAAGCTGCTGGACTGATTGAGTGTCCCAGCATTGAAATATAAAAACTCTTTGTCTATAAACAAAGAGAAACAAAGGTCTTACATGGGTATTTCCACTGGCTGAATATTCTTATTCCAGTGAGAGACTGCGTGGGTCGAGGTCAATTAACACAATACTGCTAGTTCTCTTCGGCCGGCGTTGAATGCGGAGCAAAGGGACATTCCAACAATCACCATATTTGTTTTTGCTGGCAGTGATAGCGCAATGACAATAGCTGCTTAGCTGCGGCTCCGATGGACGTTTGAAGACTCCCACGCGCTAGCATTCCTCCGAATCGTAAAACGCATCTGTTAACACTCAACTGACACACTTGGGAGGGCTCTCCCAGAGGGGAGCAAGGCAGAAGAAGAATGTGGAGGAAGAGACGGAAGAGCGAGCAAAAAAAAAAAAAAAAAATCAGCGTGAGGGTAGGTGCCTGGGGAATACTCACTAAGTACGAGAAGCTCTCCTTCGACGTGCCCATCCCACTCTGCTCCACATCCACTCGGACAATATCTGCCTTGTCATGTTCAGACCTCCCCGTGAGACACACCAGCCTGGACACAAAACACCACAAAGTGAGGTCAGCTAATTAAAAACACATCATACACACACACACACACACACACACACACACACACATATATATATTAAAACAATAATAATTCATTAAAAAAAATATAATTTCAATCAGATTAAAAAAGAAGTTGCACAAGTCAAACTGCAAAAGAGGAGAAACTAATATGATCATGAGTCCTAAACAAAGACCCATAATTAATCTCTGAGATTGAGGGTTATGAACTAATTCATCAATCCCTATTGAATTTACATATTGAATCCAATAAAGCCCTGAGATACCAGATATTAGGAGATGCAAAGTTCAAAGCTCCTCAGACCAGATGTGTCTAACCACAGAGGAGATTAAGGGGCTGCTGAGGCTTGTTCTCGCACCTCCCGGCTGTGATTAAACCCTGTGTCAGCCATGCGCTCTCTGCAGGGACATCTCATATTAATGACACCGCGGTGCACGGCGCGGGGACCTACTGTTCTGGGACCTCGCCGGGATAAATGTACTAGGGGGCGAACACAACCTTTATCGCCTCGCGTGATCCCCCCCTCCTGCTCCCTCCAGCCTGACACCCTGTCGGTTTATTTAGTCAGGTGCCTGCTGCTATAGTGGTTACAGATTTTCCGGATGATTGACGGAGAAGGGGGATCGTGGGGAATTTACATTCGCGGAGGAGCCGTGTGCTTTATGTAGGAGGACCTGGCAGGACATGGGGTGAGATATGAGAGGGCCGGGCAGACCCGGGCTTGACTGCGGTCGAGCTGTCGCGGCCGCGACCAAGAGAAAGAATCTCTGCTCCATTTTAAACAAACCTCAGCCCAGAACGAAAGGAGACCAATTTAAGTTTCGCTCATGCGGCTGAATAGCTGATAAAAATACACTGGAATAACCTGCAGTACCAGCCATCTGTTGATGGCAGGGTCTACATTCCTCGCTCATTAATTACAGGAGCATCAGGTAAAAGAACGTCGTTACACTCAAATTACACTCCTGTCAGTTATGTGGCATGAGGGCAGACACGCACCTGTTGGAGGACAACGCATCACTTCACATGCTCTAATTCAGAGAATAAAGTGGAAAATAGGGACGCGCAAAATGAATCATGACTATTCAGGCTCCAGCTTGCGAGAAATAAAAGACTGTGGAGCCTGAGTCAGCCAGAAGCAGCGGCGACGCTTCAGGCCGGGAATCAAATTGTTATCAAAACAGTCCATTACATCGTATGACGGCTGATGTTCCATGGTAATATCAAGCATTACTCGAGATTAAAAGACTATTATGAAACCATTATTTCCTGAAGAGTACAGACTGGGTTTGAAATCCTGCTTCATGATCACACCAAGAAAAAGGCGCGTGATAGAAAAGCATGACGGCACCCATATGGATTGCATATATTTAACGCGCTATCACATCACATTAATCTCCAACACATGTCCAAAGCGGACAGATGTTTTGTTCTGTCCATGTAACAGCTCAAAGCCAAAACAGGCTCGCTTTAAAATGATAAAACACTGACAAAGGCAGGACACCCTCGCACTGGATTTGTAATGGCATAATTGAATGAACACCAATTAAATTCAGCAAATAAATGAATTCATTTTCTGGTGAATTAGATTATTGCCCGTCCTATAGCCACTGTGGTTAGCAGTAGTGACGGCGCTCGCTATTCTTCTGATTGTGTCGAACGAAACACTGCAGAAAGGGATTTCACAGCCTCCTGCACCAATGTTGCAGAATTCCCGGCTTACCGATATGTGACGTTTCCCAATCGCCTGAAATCAGTGTGCATGCAGTGATATCATACAAAAAGACTTTTGCACGACTTTGCACGATCCGCAGACGCCCTGGTGTGTTTATGTGCGTGTGTGAGCCGAGCGTGATGTTGATGCAGTGTGATCCCAGTCAAAGGACAGCCACGCTCCCAGCGGGAGCTGACACAGCCTGGACCGACCCTTGCTCCAAATTCCACCGCCGCCCCACTGTGGAGATATTACGGGTTTCAAAGGTCAATATTTGATCTTGAATACTGAGCCCGAGATGTCTCCGATCATTTCCCGCCGAGCGTCCGATGAGGATCATCAACGGTCGCGTCCACGCGCGTCTGGATGAGGGGCGTAGTCTGAGTCCGGCTAAATGGACGAGCTGAAGGCCACTTGAGGCTCGCACGAAAATGACAGAGAGGGCAGCGTGGAGGATCTGAGGCACACATCCAGAGGAGTACTCCAGTAAATGAGGTGTGCCTAGACTAACTGTGCCATCAATTAACATGTTGACACCCGGTGCGAGGAGCGCAGCCTCTCCACTGCTTGCACATTTTGGCACACAGATGTGAACTTTCACCTCTCAGCACACGAGCAGACACCTGTCTCAACAGTCCTGATGAATGAGGTCACATGCACAGGTGCGTGTAGGCTGCTGGGTCTGGCCTCTTTTACGAGTGCCCATTTAAGTGTTAGACTTGTTAAACAATTTCACAAACAATTTCCTCTCAGTATTCTGATTGTGATTTTTGTAAAACTGTTTTTTGTTTTTTTATGCATCTTCAAACAGCTTCAGGCCATTTTTTTTCTTTCTAAATGTTGAACATAAAGGGTTTCAGTAAGGGCGATGAGGAAGGGCTAAATCTAATCAATCATCAGAGGTCCTCACAAGGATAGAAGTCGAAACACTGTGAATGTGCTGACACTGTCAGATGCACTGACGTGTTATGATTTGTCAGTGCGACTTCCAGCAATGAGGATGTGCTCCGCTGTCATAACAACCGCCCTCAAGAGCCAATGAGGAATGACGACATGAGACGAGATCAGCCGCGGAGTGAAATGTGATTCGCTGTTTTCGACATGTGTGGTTTCTGGGCATGTGTCAGGCAGCTTGAGTGACAGGTAAGACCCGCGGGTCACCCGAGAACTGGTCTTAATACAATGATTGGCTTCAATGGAGCAAGACCAGATAAACAGTTCCATTCAGGGAACATTACAGATACTGAATGAAAGTTTGGATGTAATTGTAGAGTTACTGACTTCCACCGAGCTCTGTTATTGCCAGAGTCAAAGCCGGGTCCTGCTGTCTCCATGGTGACAGTGTGATGGTCCCCGAGCATCAGAGGGATGGCAATGGAGTCATTTTAAATGAGAAGTGTGCCGCATAATAATATTTGTGAAAATTAGCCTCATGAATACACGAAAACTGAGCTGCACATGGAGGTCGACATTCTAATTTCAAGTCTGGTGAACCTGTGCAGGCTTCACGTTATTAATGAACTGTGAAGTGGATTTGTGAGAAGTTTAATATGGACTCATTTTGGCTTTTCTTTAAATAAAGATATGTCCCTTACAAGGTGAAAAGTACTGAGTCACACGAGCTGCCTCAAATGGTTTATTTGACTTTCCCTCTCAGGACTCTCTGACTTTCCACTTGGTTTGATTGAGTGTCATCTAATCTGGGACTGAAACACTTAACTCTGATATTCTATCTTGATGATTCATATGCCAGAACCAGAATATACTGTATGCTCGTCAATGCATTTCATAAACTCCTGCTAATCTGTGTGTTGCTCTTCCCCAACATAAGACTGGTATGGACAATTTCAGAAATGATCAGAACTGATGTAGCGGAAACAGAGATTCTGCCTTTTTTATTGCATTCGTTGTTTTTCTTTCTTTTATGCAATTCAAGTCAACTCCTGCCAATTTGGTCAGAGAGTCTGGTGTGTTGCTCTAACATGGCCTTGAGTCACCGGCCTCTAGCGGAGATGAGGACGTCTGGTAAGCTCACTGCTTTCTAACTCCATAACCCTCGATTTCCTCCTTTAATTGTCAGTTTGAGATTTCCCACGATCCCACTGGAGCTACAAAAGGCTGGACAGCTTTTACAACCCACATCCTCCGGTTCCCTCAAAAACCTGTAAACGCGTCCGCCGCAAAAAACGGCCTTCGATTAATTTTACCGTAAGACCTGTGTTAGAGGTATGTCATTTTTCCAAAAGTGTTGTTTTTTTTACCCCTACACCCTTCAGCTTCGTTCGTGTTTTTCCCAGCTGATAAGTCATTCCAGTGGGGCAGAGCTGCAGCGGTGTCTGTTATCCATTAAAAGCAGGCGGCTCTCAATGTCTTACTGTCTGACTTGGGTTTTAGCTCGTGCGGTGCTCATGTCAGGATTCCTTTCAGAGTCTGTGAGAAACCCTTCTGTCACTTGTTCCGTGTGCCCGTTCCTGCCCTCCATCCACCTGAACGCTCACCTGTCTGAAAGCATGTGCGGTTGCCATGGCAGCAGGTAATTGTAAGCTATCATCTTGGAAGCCGGCGACATGATACTGCAACAGGGATTTAATTAAAATGCAAGTTGATGCATATGCCAAGCACTTATTCCAGCCATCTTGTCATTTTGAAAATGTAGATAATGTGTAATGTAATTTCATGAGTGCAAGGAAGATCAGACACCCGGGAAACTGCTGATATACGCCGCAAATGCACGCATCATAATGCACTTATGCGTTGGAATACTTACTCTGTGGAGACAGTGTAGAGTTCGGGCTGCAGAGTGCACGGCACATTTCCTATGGAGACCCTGACTGCCCCAGCCCTGCGGCCCAGGTTCCGGCCCTGTACTGTCAGCTGGGTGCCTCCTTCCACTGGACCCTTCAGGGGGGAGATCTGACAAAGACGGAGCAATGAACGTGGAGAAAAACGCCGTAATATGCACAATAAATTAGAGCTCACAAGCAGATTTCCTCCCTAAAAACACTCCTTTAATGATGGGCAGTAATGAACATGGCCGAATTAAAAGAACAGAGGTTCGGTCTGATGCTGACAAGGAGTGTGGCGCACATGGAGATGAGGGGCCCCTGTGAGTGTCCTCCTTCTGAAGACTAGGGATCTAATTGAACAGACACACGGTTTAGGTATATGCACACACAAAGGAGACACTTAACTGTGCCAGTCTGAGACTCTTCAGCCTCTAATCCTCTACAGCACATGCAAATAAAGAGCAGCCTAAGAGCCCCCTTCACATCCCACAAGAGAAAGACGGAGTGAGAAAGTGAGGGCTGGAGAGGAGAGGTGGAGAGCGCCGCAGAAAGGTGGATGAGTGGGGAGGCAATTTAGAGAACCGAGTGTCGAGGGGAAAGCGAACGCTGATGGTGGTGGTGAGAGAGCAAAGCCTCGACAGGGGAATTAATGCACGGAGCTGTTCCCTTTCATCTGTTTTCCTGCGTCTGCTCCGTCAAATTCCTCAGCTCCATTTCTGCTGTTGTTTGGAGGCACCGTCTCGCGCATCATTTCAGCCCGCGCCTCGGGTCTGTTAACTTTCCACGGAGGGGCTGAGAAGCGAGGGGAGAGGAGCATCACCTCCTCTCTCGCCGCGAAAACAGAACTTTTAGGGGATAGCATTTGCCGTGCCCAGACACATGCAATCTGCCATTGTGTTGTCACGGCAGCAAGGCAAACCCAGCAGCGCGCCTGCTTTTCTGAGTGACCCCCCCTGGCTGAGCTGAGGTCGGCGTGACCCCTCTGTGTTATTAGCCCGGCTCCGGCTCTATCAGAAACCGAGGCGAGGAATGAAAACAGCACCTCTGTTTGGTCTAGCGAAGAGGACAAGGTTCGGCTCTGCATTCGGATGATTTGAAACCCACAAGAGTGACAGCACAGATAATAATAATCTTTACATATATATCTCAGCTAAAAGGGAGGTGGTTAAGAAAAGAAAGTACGACTGAAAAAGTGCGCAAAAACAAACCGTATTTCTGATAGGCAGGAAATGATGTAGATGTTCTAGCAGATATATTAAGATTTTTTGAGGCAAAGTGCAGCCACCCTTCCTGTTGCACATGTATGTGGGCCGCTTCCTTTACCAAAAAGGACACACAGGAGCAGACACACAGAGAAAGCTCCCGGCAGCAAACGCTTATTTATTTTCACTATGCGTCTTATAGCACCTAGTGTGTCTCTGCGGCGCCATTGAGCACTGACATCAACATCAGCTCTCATGCTGTTCATTTACACCTCTTACAAGCCTGTGAGTCTTGGTTTACAGCGCCATCTCCGCCTGGCCTCCGGGGAGATCACCGGGTGAGAATGTGCCGCTGCAAAAAAAAAAAAAAAACTCCAGAAGCAACGCTGGAGCTATTGAACGCATTTGAGGACCAGATTACTCCACATTATTGTATTCAGATGAAATGTAACGCATACATATCACCTGCTCCAGATAAGCCACCTAACATGTGTTTTCTTTTTGTTAGCTTTTTTTTTTTTTTTTTTTTGCTGTTCTCGGATAGATTCTTTTGAGGTCAGAGCTTTCATCTTCCTCTCCTCACTTCAGTTCCTGTGCATCACACTAATCAAGGAGGACGTGAGGACAAAAACAGGAAAAAGCTTCTCACTGTACAATACCCTTCTCCACCCTTTCTCCGTACGGCTAGCTCTCCATCCCCTCTTCAATATACGTCTCACCAACATCTTTTTTACTGTTTTGAATGCCAAAGTACCTCTGATCAATGTTTTTTTTTTTTTTCAAACAGAGGCCTAACCCACATGTAACATGAGAACGAAGCGCCTGCGGTGATAATAAATGGCTCCGTTGTCTTACGTCAATGCGTTGAACGGAGAGCGTTTGTCACAATTAGGAGGCGAGTGGCGAAGTTTAGGGAATAACCGAATCCTCTTCCACATCATCGATACTTTCTCCGCTTGTTCCTCGTGACGGAGATTTCGTGTGAGAACACAAAGCGCGCACACACGTTTTATTATCTTAGCTACATGCTGTCACAAGGACTATACAGTGTAACAAAGAGCCGCTGCTGCAGCGCGTGAGTGCGAATGTTTAGGGAGAGTGGATCCTTTCTTCTCTAAGCTGGAGTACTCGGGCTCTAACCCCTGTGGATTCTCTGGGAAAACACGGCTGCCAGAGCATTGCATCACACACCCCACCAAACCACAGCCCCACTATCCTCCCTGCAGCCCGCTCTCCTGAGAGACAGCCAGTGTGTGTGTGTGTGTGTGTGTGTGTGTGTGTGTGTGTGAGCGAGTGTGAGAGAGAAAGCAACAATGGTCTACCCACGCATACGGCATCTCAGCCCAGCTAACTTCAGTCACGTAAGAAGTCCACATAAGTTAGACTCTCACAGAGCATCCTGTTAGTCACAGTAGGCTGACAGCTACAAAGAAGGAATTATAATCGTGAATGCTTCAATATGGCCTATTTGTGTGACAGATTGTGGGCTTATTTGTGTGTGTGCGTATGTGAGACTGGGTGTGCGTGTGCGCGCGCGCGCATGTGTGTGTCCGCCTGCTTTGTTCTGCTTGCTTATTCTCCTGGGCCAACCAGGTTTTTATCTACAGGAAGTTCAGGCCGACTGAGCCTCATGTGAGCCATGCTTCCCATGACCGCCTACCGTGGCTGCACTGATATAAGGTTTAGCGGCTGCGGGGACGAAGAAAAAAAAAAAAAAAAAAGAGAACGGACTATAAAAACGCTCTCATTACAGCCGGACAAACGAATGAATACGATCATGCAAATCAGCCGAAGTGTTTAAAGAGAACAGAGGAGCCGGCGGTAATCTGGATGTCGTGACCGCAGTCAGATCCCGTGTAAGATTAACACTCCTTAATTCTTTTTACTAGTGTGGTTTGGCTCTTGTTGTAGTCCCAAATCCAGAATCCCTCGTGGTTCTTGTTTGTTTTCTTTCAGTTTATGTGGTTTTTCTGAGTAAAGGGTTCAACACATATACATACTGTAGTTACCCAGGGTAATAGGTGTTCCCATGCCCTCCTGAGTGATTGCAGATCGACTCAGCCGTGTCCCCTGAGGGCTGTGGCCAAGGGAGTGTTAAGTGTTATTACAGAGTGACTGGTTTAATAAGAATCCATTCAAACAATCCCCCAGCAGATGACACTTGACAGACAGACTATGGGGCTACTGCTCCATGTGAGTGACCCCATGAGTCAGTTACTCCTCACAGCCTGGGAGCCACAGAGAGAAGGCGGAGCTACGGGAGGATGAATGATGAAAGCATTTGTAGTCCACAGTCATGCACGTTAAACCTGTGATCTTACCTTGTGGATCTCCGGAGCTGGACACTGCTCTAGGATTGGCTGGCAGTCATCTCTCGGCCTACAGCTGTTTTCACACCAGCCACAGAGGTGCCCCTGATCCTCCCGGCCCCAGCACTGAGAGCAGTCCGAACTACCCACTCCACAGTTGTACACCTCCACTAGAGGGAGATGGGAGGTAGGGGGAAAAAAAGACAGAGAGGCCGTTTGTCTTGTCTGCTACACTCCTTAAGTTATTTTCTTTTATAGCTCACATGAACCATATGGGTTGCATGCTCTAAATAAACTGCATAAGCATTTGGAAGATGATATATTCATTGCTATAAAAATAAACCAGGAAAAAAAAAAGAGAGAGAGGGAGCTAGTGGAGTGTAGGAGAACAAAGCCAGGGAAAACAGATGATTATGTTCATGTTCCAATGTGCCTCCCAGTGAGAAGTCCCATTTGTATCACCGCGTGTGCATCTGTGCAACTTATTGTGTGCATATTACGGTGTGCCTGCATGTGCGCGATAAAGTGTGTGTCATTTCAAAAAATTTGATGACTCCGCGTGTTAGCGAGCAACCCGCCTTGTCCGTTAACGCCGCAGAGTGTCTGGCAGCGGCCCAGCGCTGTTGTTCACATGGTAGACACATGGACTGTGAACATCTGGGGCTGGGATAGGCAAAGCCTGGCTTGTGTAGCTGCGCTGCCGACAACATGCCAAGTTCAACAGCACACGTCACTCCTCATCGTCCTACTGTTGTCATGGATCTCAAACTGTATTTGCAACAATACATTTGGACACTGCTTGTGAGAGGCATTGACAACACTTCGAAGTGCGGCGTCCCTGTGTTCTATAATCATTACGTGTAATTAGGTGGTAGAAGAATGTGACATTATGGTAAATTGCCGGTTTCTGGCAAATGATGTGTTGCAATACAAAGACTGCTATTATTACAAGTGAAAAGCAGTCTAGCACTGTTTGTCCATGTAAGTGATTCTGTATCTTTCTGCGGCTTTGATCAAATCCGCCAGTCTCATCAGAAAACATCTGTGCACAGGTTAAATGCATTCTGGGAGCAACAGTGTCAGGTATTTTTTTCCCCCTTGTTTTGGCGGCGGTTTAATTACAATGCAAATACAAGGGAGCTGAGCAAACAACAGCAGCTCAGCGGAGGGCTGTCTTTTTCCATCTTTTTCTGGCGCATGTCTACATAATCATGGGTTTTATGTCTTACCTTTCATCGGCTGAGGACTGTCAACGAATATCTCCTCCCTGTGTCCGTTGAAGTGTCCTCTCCTCCTCAGGTTGAGGTGGTAAATCTGACTCCTCTGATTGGTGGACAGCTAAACAGACAGAGTGGTGGAAAAAAAGTTGTGCTGTCATCTTTGTGTCAATGTATCTGTGCTGGGTGTAATTTAGCTCCCACTTACTGTTGCTCTAGATAATAATGGGTTCTCTTTCAACTCATAAACAACGGTTTAAAATAATTACATCGAACACAACTTACAAATAAGTCTTAAATCTGACGATAATGAGCACGCTGAACCAGTAAACACACAGTTGAACTTGTTAGCTACTTCTGGAAGGTCATACTTACTGTCACGGCACTGCACTTGACAGTCGAGCTGTCCAGCCATGTGGCCTCGTATCGCTGCTCCGTTTCGAAGTCGCACTCCAGACTCTCCCCCTGTTTTGCAGAACACTTACTTTAAGCTAATTGACAACAGCCGGAACGATATCTAAGCCGGCCTCAGAATTGAAACCATCACCGCCGTTGTACATAAAGAGATGAGCAACGCTCCCTAAAACGTGTCTGGTAACAATCGACAGCTCAGGAAAGAGCACCAGGAAACTGAAATAACTCACAATAATTGTCCCTGCCAGGAAAAAGGCAATTCATTCAAAATTCATATTCATAAACATCTGGACTCTCTCACACCTCGGCGAGTCACCTGGGAGCCGGAATAATGAATATGAATTCCTTCTTCACAAAATGCGTGCCCTGAGTTCTACTGAGCTAAGACATGCAGAGTTAAGATCATGAAGGAGCGGAGATACGTAGCAGCAGTAAAGGATGAGTGCTTAAAGTAGAAGAAGTAATTTGCCTGTGAATCCAGCAGGCTTAAATCGCTCTACTTTTATCGGACTCTCCAGGACTCCGGGCTCTTTTTGACACCTGAGAAGCTTGATTTACTTACTTTATTTATTTTTTTTGCGCAACTGAAAGTTGTTTTTTTTTTAACTTTTTTTCCTCACACACTTCACAGCGCTTGAAATTATCCCTTGAATTATTTTGAATCGGAATTAATACGTATTTCAAACACATTCACTCGTGCTTTTCACCAAATGTTTCAGTGAGGCTGTTTACGCAACGTACAAAATTATTTTCGGTCTGTCTTTTACTGAAAGTGTGGGAAGCACACATGATAAACAAGGATTTGAACTATCTGTGGGTTTTTTTTTTTTTTTTGGAAAGAACGGATGTGATTGACAGCACACATCCTGCTCTGACGACTCATCGACAGGCTGAAGACTTTATTCAATGTCAGTTTGTGCAAACTTTCATAATAAAGAGTAGCATGCCTAGTCACATCCAAGCTGCCCTGAGGAAGTATGTGTGTGTGTGTCTGTCTTTGGGGGGGGAGGGGGGGGGTTTGTATGTGACTCAATGTCTGTCACCATAGCAACACACCAGGGTACAGTTGTAGAGGCCAGCCAGGGTTAGGCGAGTGACTGACCACGCCTGGCAACCAGTCAGCGCTGGAATTTTGAGTAGATCCCAGTTTTGTCCTTATCAGTGATGCAGGATCATCGTGCGTAAAGCATGGCTGAAGAATGAGAATAGGAGTTTGAATAACTGATCTGGAAGTGTTGGCTGAATTTAAAACGGGCACGAGCGAAATAAAGCTCCTGCCGTGAGTTGCTGCCTCAGACCCACTACGCTTTGTGCACTGTGCTGACGAAGACACAACTCAGCTACTCAGATACCGGCGGCACGGTGGGTCCAGACAGCTGAGCAGTGAGCAACATAAGCATAAAAAGGCTCGTTCATTCTTCATTTTCATCCCTGTCTCGCTACATGGAGATCACCCAAACGGAGGTTTTACTCATTCATTGACCCAAATCGCGGCACACAAATATCTGTCTGTGTTTAACTCAGCTTGAAGCAAACACACCATATGCTCCTGTTTTATTCCAATCATTTTCACAACATGCTTTTTGGACCACGTCCAAACGCAGCTCCACAGCTAGAGGCTGTCTGCCATACCTCCTGGATGTTGCTCAGGGATATGGTGAAGTCTTGGGCCATTCCTGACGGAGACGGAGGGACCTCTGAGGCGACCAGGCTGGGGCAGGAAGCGGCACTCTGCAGTGAGGTGGGGGTGCGGGGTCAGGAAGTGACATATAGGAGTTACAATAACACAATGACTGCACCCGTGCACACATCCGCAACCCAAAATACCTGTCCTGTTTATCTGGAGGAGGAGGAAATGAAGGGGTGAAGTCTCGCTTTGAGGGAAAACAACAATAGCTTCAAATAGAGAGACGATGAGGGATTAGAAAAACAGACCCACCGGACACTGTGATGGGCTCAGCAGAACACGAACAACCCACCTCATCATCTCTGTCTGACCTACATTACAAAACCCCCCTTTTTTATGTTGAAAAAGAAATAAAACACATTCCTCTTGTGCTTTGACATGTTTGTGCCTTTCTGTCTCTTGGGGTCTGAATCAGCATGCCTGACATGGATTTATTGCATTTGCTTAGAAAATGCAAATGATGTCTATATGACTTTTGGAACAAAAAGCGCTCTGTTCGGGAGGAGGGTCTTGTGATTTAACATGAAACACTCAACGAAACACCGTGACGAGAACATTTGACGAGCAGCTGACCACATCACTGACGGTCGTCTCCTAACGCGACCAGTAGGGACACGGTCAGACTTTGCGCCCTGGGGGAATAAGTCAGCTGGGCCACGCAGGCCATGGGACCTGGCTCCACGGTAAAACTCCAGAGGGGACGGCAGCAACGTGACGGCGGAACTAGCCTCAGCGTTGTCAGGAAAATTGTCGGGAGCGCAGCGGTGTCTTGGGAGACTTAATTGGTTTAAATGAGGCTACACTAGTTTTAGATAAATTCCACACTTTCACAGCCATTTCATGCTCCTGTGCCAAGCGTTTTACCCTATCTGATTTGTTTCCTTTTCGGAGCACTTTACACTTGCTCAAGGGTTTACATTGCCAAACATATATCTGCATAATCCGTTTGCACAGTCACCTACTCAAAATAACGAGACGTATAACTCAGCCACTGAAAATGTAGGAGTGGATTTATCTCTCCGCTGGCATCGGACAGACTTGACATTTACTAATAAATCCTTGGACAAATAGGGGTTACAGTGAATTAATCTTCCACTATATCACACAACACTGCCAAAAAGAGAACATTTAGAGGAGGTCAGAGGAGCTTTATAATGGCACATTAGCCTGTTAGGAGTCTGTAAAACCACAGCCTCCTGAGATTTTATAGCAACATTTCCACATAGTGTAGTTGGGACACTTGTAACCTCACACTGAATTACCACATTATTGCTTAACCCATCTGGACTCGGATCATCACAGCACATTTTTTGGACAGTTGAGGCGGATTATGCCTGAGGCTTTGACTAGCAGGAGCTTAATGTGAGGAGCTCCCCCCCAGACATCATCTGTTTGGTTGATGGATTGAAAAGAGGGCGACTCACCTCCAGCAGACTGTGCTTTGAGTCATCTTTGTTGGAGACACATAGGTGGTTCTCTTGGTCCCAGTAACATTTCCACCGAGTGCTCAGGCAGCTCACACATCTACAGCAACACACAGAGACGCACGTACGTGAAAACGGTTGGGAAACAGGCATCGGGCGCTGCCAAATATGGCCGCCCTTCCCGGTATCTCCCTGTGATCCGTTCCCATAGGGTGTTGTTTTTTTTTCAAAGAGCCACTTTGACTCATTTGGAGCGCAACGCAAACGGAGAGGCCGAAACTGATTACAGGCATCAAAGTTTAGCTTTAATAAAAGGAAGTAATGATTAGTCACAGCGGCGGACATATTCATTCCACGGTTACAACACAGCAAAGCAAGAGAGGGAAAGGTCGGACCGGGCCAAATCTGCTGAAATGAAACAAAGCACTTCTCTATAAACACTGGAAAATGATGATGCGTGTGTGTGCATGCCGTCTCCTGTATTTATGTGTTTGCGAGACAGAGGTTTGAGCAGCCTGTGTTGAGACGCTTTGGGAAGAAAGAAAGGGAATATTAATTTGCGTCTTAGGTCTTGTTTGAATGTCAAGTGTGAGTCTAATCATATTCTGTATTTTTGTAAAAAACAACGATGAATTGACGCTACTGTTAAGCGTTTCTAGAGCCTGATTATCTCTGGCATACGCCGCCACACTCGCTGACACGTCCCTTCATTAAGATCAACACTGTTGTTTATTTTGAATCTATAGCATACATAAATTCCTCCGGCTGTTTGCTCAGCGGACTACGCAGCAGCATGAAAGATGTTTTTTTTCGAAGCGGCAGTTCCCATGTTTAGAATTTAAGTTGAAGAAGATGAAAATACATATCTGTGACCACTTTGGAAGACTTAGAGAGGCAGAGATGGAGAGAGGAGTAGGCAGACGGTGCAGTATTAAGTTATTCAAGTTGAATTCACACGACAAATGCACGGCGACGCTCAAATAATTACGTTTTAGTTAGTGTGACTCGCACTGCCGAGGAAAAAAACATCAAAGGTCCGAACCCAAAGACTGCAGAGCAGATGCTAATGGATAGTGTGGTATCTGCATTACACTGGAAGTTTATAGGCTGTTTGTCTAACTACACGACGTAGATTTACACACTAAGCAGCTATAAGCAAATAAATCACAGGTGGATTTTTAGTTACAATGAGCAAAAATCTTAAGTTAAATCCTACTCAACAATGTCTCTGCTAATTACTGACTGAAGATAGTATTTATACATATATATATATATATATAAATTTGATCTACCCTCAGTAGATCCAAACTTTTGTGATAAACACTGTTTTAAGGTAACAATCAAAGTCTGAAATAGGTTTCTTTATTCATAGATGTCCTGTTAAAATGAGCCATTACATACACTGTTTCCCATAAAAGTAGACTAATTTTGTTTTCAGACACATCCCTCTTTTAGTTCCCATTCATACAGTTTAACAGGAGATGTTGGGTTAACTATTTTGTGGTTAACCAACGGATTAATCGACTCTTACCAGTACTTTATGACCGCAGGGACCTTTAGATTTAGCCCACACTGATATTTCACATATTACTCAAGTCAGAGTTAAAACGGTTGCTCACCCAGATTACTAATCCCAGTGGCATCTAGCATCTGCATCTCCAAACTGTCTGCCTCCACCTCAACATAAAGACAGGAAATGTGTGCGTTCTTTGTGCGCATCATCTACCCTTTCGGTTGTTTAGTACATAAGGTTAGTCAAGTAGAGGCGATGAGACACGGCAGGTAGTGAGGACTGTATTCAGGCTTGCTGCCAGTTTTCCTGACTAACTATCGAAAAGTGGAACACCTCCATCCTGTCTGTGTCAGTGTTTGTGTGTGTGAGTGTAGTGTGTTGTGTGTGTGTCACGGCGAAGCCGGCGGGTAGAGACAGATGTCCCACACTAGGAGTTGATACTGCCTCCAGAGATATCAGCGCTCAGAGGGTGGGGCTGTAGATTGGGTGGAGTGGAGAGGGTGCGAGAGGATGCAGAAACTTAATTGAAACGTGTATGCGTGATTAGAAGCAGACAGACCCCTCGAGGCTCTTATCGGCAGCAGAGCCTCTGTTTTGCCCGACTCCCTTTCTGTCCCACTAAAAAACACGCACCGCACACCGCCACCCACACATCTCGGATTGTTTGCATACGCGCACTCTCTCCGCTTGACCTAACACTGACAGTAAATACCCCGTGAAACTGCCCACCACCACTAGTTATAATGACCACGCACACACACACACACACACACACACACACTAAACACACAGATGGGCTCGCACTCTCAGGGCCTCTCGGTGGACACAGCGGTTAAACATACATCCTCAATCACATCTCTGTCAAAGGGAAATACGTTTTGGAAGAAAAGGCCGGTTTCAGGGGCAGCAACGGGGAAGGAGAGAGGGTTGAGGGGGGAGGAGTGCGGGAGCAAACGCACAAAGACAGACAAGGAGAGAGGGAATAAAAAGAAAAGAGACATGCCAGAACTTGAGGCACGGGGAGAGACATATTAAACAAGTAAAGCACAAGGAAGAGTGTGTGTTTGTGTTTCAGACTGTGGCTGAGAGACAAAAAGACAAAAAGAGAGGGCAGGTTAGGTGTTTGTCCTGCCGGGCTGAGTGGTGAGACTGGAATGCTATCGTCTGCCTGTCATTAACACCACTTTGAATGTGTTAAGGCAGAACTGTCTAAACACAAACACAAACCCGAAGTTACTAAAAACACGAACGTTGCATCGTAAACAAAGACCTCTTCAAGCCAGTTGCCACGTTTGCCGTGACGACGATGATCTCGAGCGATCACAGCTCGTTTTAACGCCTTTATCCTGTTGGAGCGGAGACTGGTTATAGGTGTCTTCCTGTGTTTTGGCATCACACGTTGGTCAATTGGCTGGACTCAGATGAGACACACGCTCGCAAAAATGAATGGTCACCTTGAGCCAGCAGAGGACTGGGAATTAGAATGTTATTTCCTGTTTTTTCTAAAGCGGTTCCAACAGCCTCTGCCTCGTCGCGGTATATTTCGTTAAACACTCCAGGAAAAGTAACGCGTGATGTGTTTCAGAATTACAGGTGAATGACTGATTATTCAAGAAGATCTTGTTTATGTTCATCAGTAACAAATTTGTGGTGTAGTGGGGGTTACTCTGACAGGAGAACAAACAAATGCAAATATTTTGCACTGACAACTTTAGAAATTTCGACCCCACACACAAGTAGAATGAGGCAAGAGATTTTCAGCATGAAAAATGATCTGTAACTTAACATTTATAAAACCTCCTGTGTGTGATTGATCGTTTTAACAGACAGCCGGGCATCGTTTTCTAATAACGGGGACAAACTGAAGTGATGGATTCTTTCCTAAAGCACAAAACAAAGAGGGTCTAGAGTACTATCTGGTTTCATTGAGGCCACGCAGCTCATAAGACTCTCTTTAGGGATTATTAAAAAACCGCCGTGCGGTGATTAAAATCAGATAGAGTATAGCAGTTCCTCACTTTGCAGTGCTATGCTCATCCTGTGAAATCGGCACTTTGCTCATTATCACCTCCGACAAACCACCATCTAATTTCACACTCCTGGACCTCGCCGAGCTCCGAGGCCACGCTCGCATATTGGGTGAAGTCTTGCACACATGTACCTGCAGCTGCCGTGTTCACACCTCGAAACTGCTTTCAAAAAATGGACAAAAGGGACGCAGAAATGTCTTTTCAATCTCAGGGAATCGGGAAAACACACACACACGTGCACACCGACGGCCTTCTGAGTCTAAGATGTGCCCATCAGATAAAGTGGATCCTCTGACTTAGTCCAACATGAAGGAGGAAGCCAGCTGGACCGCCTCCAGACATGAGAAACCCTCTTTGTGACCCGGCAATACAAGTCAGAGTCCTTCCCAAAAACAAACGCCGACATGATCAGCCACACATGCATATCTAATTTCCTTTGGCCCGACGTTTACAGCATATTAATCCCACATTTGATCCTTCACTGAGAAGCCTTGAGAAAGCCAAACACGCCATAAGCCCCGCAAGAGGACATGGCGGCAGTATTTACACACACACACAAACATGAGGGGAAAGAGTTTAGGGACAAAGTGGACAGGAGACAGAGGAAGCTTTGCTTTGCTTTTCCAGCTATGTCAGAAATTTGCTGTTTAGGGATCCTAGTTTATTGGTATTTGAGTCTCATTTAGGAAGGTTAGTTTGGAGGGAATCTATATCAAATAAGGGAGCTGAAGCTCTGAGCAGTGGTAGCACTCTATTATTTAGTACTTCATTACTATACCGGTGTTAAGGCGAAATAAAAATAAATGAAAGTCTGACTTACTGTATGAGAGGTTTTATCAACAAAATGTAGCTAACGTTAAAGTGCTTATAATGGAGAAACATAGTCCCTATGACGGGCGTATTTTAACTACTTTATAAATGGTGCAGGATAAATATGACGGGTCATGAGATGATTAAATTGGTATCAGAGTATAAAATGAAGCTGTCTCATCGATTTATAACCCTGTTTTGGACTTTTTCCTCTTTTTGCATTTTCTTCTTTTATCTCATTTCATGTAAAACAACTTTCCAGATGCAAATGGCAAAAGAAAACTTATGCGCACCTACACCAAAGTGGAGTTATGAGACAAAAAGTCTGTGAGTCACAGCCATAAAGCAGCAGAAACCACATCTAAGTGAATCAGTTTCAGCGTGAGGGATCAATGACACTGTAAGTTGGCCAAGCATCAGCAACTGTGAATAAATCACAAAATTTGAGATAAACCACTGGCACAATGAGTGTGTGACTCACGACGTCTTGGGGTGTATTGCTCCAGTCCTCTCGCAGTCATAGATGATGAAGCTCCCAGATACCACAGATGTGCCATTCACTTTTATCGCCACAGAAACAGTCAGGTGATCTGGAGAAACAAAGGTGCATGTGTCAAGAGATGGTATCGCTGTCATAACACAAACTAGACGCCAAGACGCTGGAGATGCCGCCCCGACTTTGCTGCATTTTGGAAAGACGAAAGGGGAAATTACATTGGCTGCAATATAAAAATAAGAAAAACAGAATCACATACCGCAACTGTACTTGTAATATGTGGGAAAAGAACATGGCTGGCAGCCTCGGCGCGCAGCCAAATGGATGCCTGTTTGCAGTCTCACCTGTGCCAGGGAGGATCGGTTGGTAGTTTTCTCTGGGGAGCAGGGGACAGGTCTGGATCTGAGCGGGGCCGTAATCGAGGTGCACTGTGGCAGCTGTAGAAAACCCGGGTCCATATTCACACTCCACCCGGGAGCCAATCAGATCAGGAACGCTGCCATTTATCAGGATGCCAACATTCTACGACGCAAACAGATTCGGAGCAGAAACATAAATAGCTGCTTAATGGAAACGAATTAGAAACTGAATTCCTCGTGCCCACAAACATGTCCTCCGTTCCAGTGCGTGTACTCTTTAGGGCAAAATGGCGCTGGCACCACTTCAAGTTTGTTGAGGAGTTCGGGCAGGGAAATACAGAAACTCATGTGCAATGAAGAAACAGATGGCGCAGTGCTACATGCACGTCTAAATCTGGGTACGTGATGAAGTATGACAGACGTATAATGAGAAACATAACACCTCTCTGACACGACTGGATTTCAGTTAAATGATTTCAATGTGAGAAAAAATTGAGAGCAACGGGGGAGTTCGGGGGGGCAGAGCGGAGAAGAACATCAAGATGATATACTCAGCAGCTCAGCAGGTAGAAAGCTGAGGAGGCCTACAGCGTGCGCTAACACGTCTTAAAGAAATTCTGCTCCATTGTTCGGCGGAATCGATCATTTCCTGGCCGAGGCTGTGACTTCCTGCCTGCTGCTTCCTGTTTGGGGAGACAACCTTGAGGCGAGCTTCCTGTGACTCTGAAGGATTCCTGCGGTCGGGGCAGCTGGTGGACCGATTACAGCTGAGCCATCGTTGACATTCATAACAAGCCAATATCCACAATTAATGAGCCAATTAATGACCCGCCGTCTCGGAGTCACGTCTAATCATGATCAGTGATTAAAGATCAAATATATTCTGGGTGTCAAATTTCAGTGAGCTAATTATTGGGTTGTTATGCTTTTGTTACACACTACGTGGAGGAAATTACTGAAAACAACAGTCGTCCACAGCGCGACGCGGGCACCGTTTTTGCCAGGATGTATTATTCTGTCAAGTTTGATTAAAATCACAGTGATGGTCATGAGTAAAATAAACCAGAACAGGAATTCACGTACAGAGGGGAAGGTCACGATGGCGGGTTTTTACAGGTGATCCTCGTCATCAGAGTCGAGCTTAAAAGTCAAAAAAAGGTGACCTAAAAACTCAAATTTGCGCACGCATTTTCCAGAAACTGAAGTTTTACAAGTACTGTACTGGGATGTTGGAAAGCTGCTGCAAATTACTTTGGTTAAAAACATTTCTGAGTACCGTGTTTACTTTTGAAAACTCACGGTCAGCGCACCAGCTGCCAGTTTGAAACAAACCGTTGATCACTTTTCACCGCTTGGACACGAAATGCGGCCCCATCAAAACTGTTTTTCCTCAGTGTTTACAGTTCGACGTTACTGCCTCCTCTACACAATGAAGGAACGATGCCCAGCGAGGCAGAATCAAAAAAGATGTTGTTATTTTAAAGCTGACTCAGACGGAACTTGTGCATTTGAGGAAGTGAGATTAGGTATTTGTGCTGAGCGATACGGTGGTAAAAATTTTTTAAAACCTTTTTGAGCCTGTCAAGAATGTATGTTAGTGTTTGGTCTATGGCGTGAATCACTATAATGATACAAAAATCAAACAAATACAGTCGGCACGTTAACTCTTGTCACTGTCTCAAACATAATGCAGAACACGTTCTTCAGTCCAAGACATTTTCTAGCTTAGTCATTAGACATTTCCTAACAGTCAGACGGTTTGACATTTTGGTTCCTCGAGATAACATCATGATTTTGGTACACTGCCGCCTCTGAGTTTACATCACGTACCGAAAGAACTATGAAGCCCTTCTGGCACACAGGGCTCCGATTTCAAAGGTTCAAAAGCAGCTGGACACCTGGCTCCTAAATGTTTCTTGGACAGCTGTGTTTCGCACAAAGGAGTTCACATGTGGTTTGGAGCAGATTCTGAGTCGTCATGAGAATGGCGATGGAACAAGGACACCAAGCTCGTTGAGGCGGAGGCTGTGGTCAAATGCCTCTGGCAGGATTTTTATCAGCACAGTAATAATAGTAGTCTGTACAATAAGCATGAGGTGTCGGGTTATAGAGACATCCGCTTTAAATAGACCGCCCCCCCGCCCGTGGCACCCATGCCTGTATGAAGATCAACATGTCTGTTTTGAGAAGGCTGTCATGGCAATAATAAAATAAAAAAGAGTCTACGTTTACCTTGATGTCGGCTGAGATGCTGATCTCCGGAGGCGTCAGGGTCATGGACGGACACTGCTGGGGGCCCTCGCCCATGCTGATCCACGAGCGTGACAGCAGCTCCTGAGCGCACTCCTTCTGGATGGTACATCTGGGCAGAAAGTAACAGAGTATGGCTAATCTTAGATTGCAGTTTGTAGAATATCTTAATCATCGACTTCCTGAACTTTACGACCGGAAGTTAACGAGCACAGTTCCTTGTCAGCCGGCACGGACAACCCAGCCCGTCTCATATCAGATCACCATCACCTGATATGCAGTAATTGCTTGTCCTTGCTGCAGCTAGGGATCAGGGCCGCAGCTCAGATGAGTGAATGCAGAAAAGTGAGGTGAGCTCATACTCTTGACGAATTCTCACCGCTGGGTTTCATGGTCTGCTTTGCACACATTTACGAGGTGCTCTGGTCTCTTAATGTCACATTCAGACCTCGGCTGTCAGTTCGCACTGCTCAACACAGGAGACTGCTTGACTCCAGGTCATATACATCGCTATGGTAACACATCCCACAGGCACACAGATCACGGGTCATGTACAGGCAGCAGAATAATAAAACTACCAGTCCGATTCTTAATCTGTGTGGACCAGCAGTGCATCCGTGAATGTGAGTGTTTGTTTGCTTGGACACACATAAAGAATACAGTCTGCCAGAATAATGAATGTCTAGGACAGAGGAATTGTAAGAGGGCATTCAACAAGCAAGGTGGCCTCACGCTCTGACTTCTGCCTCGCTAATGAACTTCACCGTTGGCACAGAGCTGAGTTCATCCGCAGTACAGACTGGAAGGACAAAGTGACCTCAGAGTAAAGGGAAACCAAAGGGGCCCTATTTAGCAGCGTCCTAACACGCCACATAATGAGTTTGGCACATCCCTCTTTCCCTCTCACACTTTCACAGTTGTCTTAAAATAAAGCGCGTGCCTTCATTGCCCGCACGCCTGCAAGTGTGTTCGCGGTCGAGGAAAAGTGAATGTCCAGATTCTTAGTGGCTCTGAGGGACTCAGAGGGGCCACGGGGTCGGTTGCCAAACTAAAAATAGAAATGAGCAGCTCGGCAAACCACGGACGAAATCTCCAAGCACAAACAAATTCATAAACACACTCTCGGCGAGCTCAGAGCAGAGTGGATTTAGAGATAAACAGTCTCAATAACTAGCTATTTCATTTTAATTTACGGAGTTGTTTTTTCAGGACAGCTGGGAATTTGATACAGATTATTTGGTACAGACGCCAAAATAATATTTTGTTTGCTACCGTCCACTGAGGACGATAAAGGCTTTCAGCTGGTTAGTTAATTGGTTCAACACTTCGCACAGTGTATCGGTAAAAACTTTTAAACGCGTTAGCACAATCATCAACTTGTGACATTAGAAAATTCAACTTCATAACTTGATGATCTGACTTCAATGAACCATTTTACACTAGCCTCCTACGGCAAACATCACCAAAGGGATGCATGCTAAGCTAACTGGTGAACCTACTGTAAAGTCAGCATGACTGGTTGTTTGTTCTGATGGATACCTCTCGTCCAATGCCAGGTGGGATAGGCTCCACCCCCTCCAATCAACCCTCTACAGCAGGGGTCTTCAACGTTTTCCAGGCCCCCCAAACCCCAAAGGACTACCTACTATGTGTTCTATATCAAACTTGGCCTAGTGCTATTTATTAAATATACATTATTATTATTATCATTTTGCATTTAATATTGAGCTATCCCTTATCCCTTTACTAAAATACGTTGGATTCATGTTACTGTGTGTTTATAGAAATTTAAATTTGTGGGGCTAAATTTAAAAACATTTAAAAACATATTATCGTTAAGCACTACCACTTCATGAACTTGGTATAAACTAGAGCAGACACTTCATCCACCAACTCCAAAAACTCTCAGACGAACATCAACAAACAGCGTGGGAGCTGAAAACAACTGGCTTCACCAATGCACGGGGTCGCTCCTATCTCGATGTGTCTCCTTCACTCCCATTTTTTCCCGTTCCTTCCCAAATGCATCCGTGTCGTGACCCGCAAATTCAAGCGACAACTTCGACCGAGCGCGGCAGCGTGAAGAAACGAATTCAAAGCGCAATTATTTTCTCCTAACGTGTGAAGAACTAATAAGCGTGCGCGGTAGGTGCGCGCGCATGCGCTCTCGCGCGCACACCTGCCTCGCCGAGGCCCCGGTGACTTTTACGAGCTTTCCAAGCGGCTCCTTAAAATAAACAGAGTCAACATATGCAGCTAAAATATGACCCGAGAAAACTCATCGCCTCCTAAGTGTCTGTACGTCAGATAAGGTGGGAAGCCAGTGAAGCTGTTGAACTGCGGGAGAACATATGAGCTTCAAACTGCACTCACACACACACGTACACACAGACACTGTGAGATGAGCACATGCAGATAAGCATGATAATTTGCGAAAAGCAAAGGCTGCATGTGATGCGTAATTTGATTCAAATAAAGATATTTAAGTGCTTTCTTGTGACATGTGGCGGATTAAAGCAGCACCAGCATGAAAAGGGTGATCAAGGAGAGAGATTTATCTCTCTGGTGGAGGAGCTCGCTCTCCTTTTCAAACAACAATGCAGCCTCCGACAAGGGCACAGACATGTTTTCATGCTCGTTCTACAGGCATGACGTGCTGAGAGACGTCACAGCCATGCATAAAATCAAACAGGCACCCACAGAGACATTGGTGGCTTCACAGATTGCGAGATATAGCGGTTCCCTTTTTTTTTTTTTTTTCTCCCCGCTGTCCTCAGCGTGTGTGTAGTTGTATCAGAGAGTGAGGTGATGCAGAAGACCATCCACCCCCACACATCAACCCCATGATCCCCCGGGCTTTGAGGCCACAGCGCCAGCCCGGCAGCCAGCGTGACTGGCCAAACGGGGCATCAAACACACACGCACACTCATGACATCAGCTCCCTGGCCTCCGAATGCCAGACAGCGACACACATTCACGTTGACACTTACACACAGGCGAACACACTTTGACATTTCCTTGTCAAAAGAACCAGTGTGCACTCTCCCTCCCACCACCATCATCACAATCAACGCGCCTTTGTAGAGGGATAGAGAGGAGGACAAGGGCACTGGGGGAGGAGAAGAGGAGGACTTGAGATACATAGGAGTAGGGTGAGAGAGGGATGGCTAAATTCTCAAACACGGGGGCAAGAGAGAAAAAAAAAATGAAGCTGAAGACCGAGAGAATCGCAAGGGTAAAAAAAGCCCAGTGAAGCGAGAAAGGGACCGGGATAAAGAGACGACAGCTAGATAAATAAGGAGAGGAGACAGGGAGATGACAGTGAGAGAGTCTGACCACATACACATAAACACACTTCGCTCATCAGTTCCACTCCTTCAGCTCTGAATGGCCCCTGGCAATGCCAGAGCCTCCAGAGCTGCAGCACAGCTCATCACAAAATCCACTATCTCGTCTGATCTGCTTTAATCACCGAGCACCCGACCAACACACAAACACTGACGCGCACGCAAGACGAACCCCACAAAACAAACGCGGCTCGACACCACACATATTCTGCCCGAAAGCTGGCGAACGCGGGGCCAGAGAGCCGGTCCTGACAGAGCCACATTAATCACAGTGTACTCTCGCTCGTTCGCAGCCTCACATCAGCCAAGTCACTCCTCGCTGGGCGCTCCCAGCCTGCCGCCACCCCCCCTCCCTCCCCTACACTACCAAAGGACCAGGGTACTGCTCCAAACAATGATGTTACTCCTCCGTCTGAGGCCTAATGAAAAGCAAATCAATTCTGCTTGATCCAACAACAGCTTTCCAACCCGAAAACACAATCTGTTACTGCCAAGGCTCATCCAGCCGGGCGACATTTTGAAGCTGAAAATGGCGATGATGAAAACCAGCAAAACAGGCCTTGTTGGCTTGATTGATTGAAAAGCTTAAAGCACTGAGATGACAAGCAGGATTTGTTTTACTGTGCCATCAATCTCATCTTTTATTGCTACAAAATGAGCATAACATTAAATCAGTCACCCATAGAAAACAACTGCGGCTGGACTCCAGCTAAAGCACAGACAAGACATGTGGACATCACATCTATGCTTATTGATGACGCCAAAGTTTACAAGAATGTTTTGCTGTCAGCAGCAGGGAAGCCGAGATAAAAAAAAAAAAAACAGTGTGAAGAGGACAGTCTTTCTTTCTCACCTGTTCTCCAGAGTACACCAGCCACAGTGGGCGTCACCCGCTCCCAGACAGTCGCCGCAGGTCCTCCACTGGTCGCAATCTGCCACTTTCACTCTCAGCATCTGCGCAAACATAAAAAATGCAAAAATGCACACATTTTAGAAAGATAACAACGGACCTCGCGATGACAAAAACTATAATAATACTATAATAAGCATGAGGGAAAATGTGCGTGCACAGAAAAGATGTCGCCCTAACCACTAATCAGACGTTTTTTTTTATGCAAATCTTAGACTGCATCCTGAAAGCAGAGGCTATGCAAAAGTTTCTTATGTTACAGTCTGAGACTTTCAGTTTATCACTGTGCATATCAAACTTGGCTTCTGTGGCAGGAGACACAGTCATTTAATCTCGGCGCGGTGTACCAATCAAGTGCATTTTCGGTGTACAACAGAGATGCTGGAGCTACAGCCACATCCTGTCAGCAGCACATTTGTTATGATGCGCACTAGTTTGGAAATGCAATTATGAGAGTTCGTGCAGGTCTGCACGCGTGTCTGTCTTCACAACCAATAGGTGAGGAGGACGCACTGAAAGCGAAATGAGATCCAATTGTGGTTATTATGGTGGGTCTTTCTGATGAATAAACCAGTGACAGGGGTGCATCAAACGTGCTGAAAGAAACCTCGCCGGCAGTCGTTCTCTTACGTGGTGGGAGGTCATGAGATAAAGGAAGTTTCTGTCGTTAGGGTCGAAGGTCATGATGTGGTGGACGGCTTCGCTGGGAGGCAGCTTCAGTGTCCACTGACCGGCCAGGGTCATGTTCGGCAGGAAGGTGAGCTGTGGAAAAGGGGGAAAGAGACATGGGGTTGGAGCAAGTTCTAAAATAAAACTTTAAATAAAAATTCAGCTTGGTAAATATTCAGATTCTGAATTTCTCAGACGCTGACAATTGCGATGTATAATTGACACAATTGTTTCCCGCTGGTCAAGTAGCTCGGAGCTGCTCTTAGACAGCAAACGCCTCAGAAGCAGCAGGCTTTTCCTCACTTCCTCAAACCTGTTATTACAGATTCACAGCTCAATCTTACACGGCATGATCTCTACTTAGACGTTACCTACAATGAGCACTGAGACGTGCGCTGAGATGTACACCCGTTCAACAGCTCATTTACGCCTGTCAGTCACATGGCAACAACTCGGGGCATATATATGTATGTATATATATATAGACCAAGTCAAGACGATACGCTTAAGTTCAAACCAAACATCAGAATTAGGAAGAAATGTGATTCAAGGAACTTTAATTTTGCTGTGGTTGTTGGTGCCAGATGGCTCGTTCTAAGTATTGCAAGAAAAGTATTTTAGAAACTGCTCATTGACTGGGGTTTCACACACAGACATCTCTAGCGTTTACAGAGAATGGTATGTAAAGGCTGGAGATGGAAGTCGGGTCAGAATGTGGCGTGAGCATCATGAAAGCATGGATCCATCCTGCTCAGTCACTGGTGGTGGTGGGGGTGAAATGTTGTGGGTGGAGAGACATTTTATTTGCACACTTGGCCCTTAATAACTGCGTATTTCCCCCCTGTGGTGTTACGTGAGGATTACCCTATCTTATCTTAGCTTGTCTTATCTTAACAACTGAGCCTACATGAATATTGTTGATCTCCCTTGTGCCCACAGTGGATCCCACCCTCTCACGACAAAGTGCCATGTCACAAAGCTAAAATCATCTCAAACTGTTTTCTTGAACAATAGAGAACAGGAGACTTGCATCAGCCGACAAATCTGCACCAACCGTGAGAAACTGTCATGTCCATACTCTCTACGGAGCGTTTCCAGCACCTCGTTGAATCTATACCACAAAGACTTGAGGGAGCTCTGAAGACCAAAAAAAAAAAAAAAAAAAAAGGGTCCAACCCGGTACTAACCAGGTGTAAATAACAAGGTGGCCAGTGAGTGAAGCCTGTAGGGGTGAGTGCGGCTCTTGGCAGCCAGAGAAGTCAACCCTAAAGAAAACATCAGCAGGCATGCCAGCTCTCTACTGCTGGAAGTTACACACTGCTCTACTAACACATCTTTCCTCAGTTTCTAACCTGCCTCCTTTGCCAAATGAGCATTCACTGGAACCCTAGGCTTCTTCTACTTCCTGGTTGTGCTGCGTGCGGGTAACAGAAGGGGATCGGGTATCTCGTTAGTTAAGTTTCTTTCTAGATGCCACGCAGCACATGCAGACTAAGAAGGGAAATGTATAACACGCAAACACAAGATAATATTTACATGTCTATGTGCACAGTGAAGTCCCTAATTGGTGCTGATTCTTTGGTCTCTATGCTGCACATGATGCTCAATAAATGTCCAAACAAAGATTAAATTAATCTTTGCCTGATCCTCCTCACATTTAGTCCGACATGACGAATATATTCTTTCACCTAGAAATTTGAGCTGCTCCAAAAGATGCACAAGAACGCAAAAAAAAAAAATCTCGTTCTTAATGAAATTCATATTTTGCAATATATTTTTTTTTCGTGCTCCACTGTCCCAAGTACATGCTAGGGGGTTCTTTGTTCAAGCAGTGTGCCTAATCTTGTTCAGCCGAGCAGTGATTTATCTGCACGCCGGCCTTCCTACAGCTCGAGATAATAAAACGGGTGACATGTTCTCACGTACGCACAAACATACGCGCACACTGAGCTGTGCAGAGAAAACAAACTGCGCTGAGTGAGACTTCCTGTCACGCAGACAGTGAAGCGCTTATTTCTTAGATTTGTCGGGTCCCCCTTGAATGGAGACATCCTGCCGTTATGAGGAACTGGCAAACTGACCGGCATCTGGTGACAAGCATGGGGCTGTGTCGCCTCTCCATCCGCCTTCACATGCACGGACACACACACACACACAAGTCAACTGCTTTTACCTCCCACCGAGACGCACTGGTTAATGTTAAACCAGAGCAGACAGAGGCTTAGTAAACCACTGGCTTAACCGTCGATGAAAAGCATTATCTCAGCCTCCAAATATCTGTCGTTTTTATAACGCCACCCACCGATATGCAAACACACACACATTACGCGCGCGCACACACACACACACACACACACACAGGCTTATTTCTGCTTTAGTGATAGTAGGCAGCTGTGCTATGTCTTCACCCAGCACCCTGGTGACTACAAACACACGCAGGGTGACACTGTGAGGAGTGAGTAAACAGCAGCCCACACACCTGGACAGAGAGGAGAATAGGAGCAGGGAGGAGGACGAGGATGAGGACAAGGTGGAGGAGGAGGAGGAGGAGGAGGAGGAGGAGTGGTGAGGAGGAGGAGTGGTGAGGAGGAGAGCTGTGGCCCAGTGCGCCACCAGGTCGGCTAAACAAAACACCTGCTGTACTGGCAGGTCGCTGTGACTCCATTCTCTGTCTTCACACAGATGAAAGAACCTATTCAACTAAGAAGTGCTCAGCTGCTGTGCACTCAGTCACCCCCCCTCCCACCCCCACCCTCCCTCTCTCTACCTGTGTGTAAAGGACAGGGAATAAAGCTGGATAGAGGTGGGGCAGATAAAAGGAGAACAAGAAAGAGATAAAGTCTGTTTGTTTGCAAAATGAATCAAAAGCCTTTTATATTTGCGATGGAGCAAAAGAGGAAGAGGGTGGGGGGGCAGAGCGGCGAACTGAGAAGCGGACTCACTGAGGGAGTAAAATTGGACTAGACTGAGGGAGATAAAGGCGGACACTCTGCAAAAATGGAAGTCAGCTGTAATGGGGAGGGAGAGACTTCATTAAAAAATACATGTAATTACAAATGACTTCACTGAGGGCTCTCTCAAAGACAGTAAAAGAGGCCTAACTTAATCTCGACCACTGTTCCCCCGTGTTTAGTCTGAGCCAAACTCACAGTCAGAATCACATTACACACACTAACAGCACCATTAACCTCTGTAACAGCTCTATCCTCAGGGCACACACACTCTCTCCCGTGGACGCTGCCACACACACACACACACACACACAGACAAAGAGGGGCACATAAACCTAAAAAGCACAAAGCAAGGTTGCAGAACCACCACACTCCCTGTATAACAAGATACACACACACACACATATAGCACATAATCACAGGGTATGCGTTCGTGTGAGTAAACACATGAAATCACTAAACCGCTCTCACTGGCCTTCAGACAAAGTCAAACACCTAAAGACACAGTCAAACCTGCAATCAAGCAAACAGACACGCACAAACACACTCAGACCCACTGCTGCTTACACCATCCCAACCGATGTGGTGCATCCGGTGTACACTGTCCAAAAACCAATTACTGCAAGCTCAGACGGGGCTGAAGCAGCGGCTTCATCTGGGGAGGAAAACAAGGAGCTCTTTGAGCGAGCCCAAAACGAAACACCCCGCAGCAGAATGGGCATAATGTAGTAAAAGGTACCAGGCTAATGCAAGACAATAGGGTCAGAAAGCTCTCAGAGTGGGCTTGTGCTGTTTCCGCAGACAGCTGACGAGCAGCTTGTTGCGCTCGCAGGCAGATCTGCAGCTCTGCGAGCCCAGTCAGGGGCGACCAGGAATGTGGCTGAGGCAGAATTAAAGAATGCTGTTAATTGGGCCGGGAAGGTTTTTCATGAGCTGGACCTTCTGCAGATGTTTCGAAGCATGAGGTCGCACACAAACTCACAGCAAGATTGAGTCACGCTTCGTCGACCAGTCATGTTAAAAACTGGTGATCTCTCAGACAGTAGGTATGACTGAGGAACATTAAAGCACATGATTAGGGCTACTTAAGGTCTGGGATGGGTCATGGGTGAGTGGAGCGCGGGGGAGCTGGGTGACTGCATGACAATGCTGAGAACCTAAAAGAGGAAACCAGACATTCCTGCTGCTTCTTCTTCTGCAGCTGCAAGCGTTTCATTGCACACCTAAGTTTGGTTTATTGAAAGACCGTTCAGCCACATCAGAGCGGCACGACTTATTATTAAGTTATAGTTTTTCCAAGCTTCAGGGCTCGATCACATTAAAAGTATTAACTCCATTCAGACCAACTGCAACTGTGTTATGGCCTGAAGTAATGTGAGTTTAGAAGAGTGTCATTCTCCTTCACAGCAGGAGCTCTAAGAGTGCGTGCGTGTGTGTGTGCATGACACACATGTGTGTCATTGTTTCGTGTCTCACCTTACGAAGACGTCCATTGCCGGTTCCCAGAAAAACCACAGTGTGGTTGTGCACATTGTCCACAGACACCGAAGTGAGGCCTGGGTATTCGAAGAGAGGAATGGCCCTCAGGGGTCTCCGTAGAGCCAGAGGGTGCTGCAGGTGGGCCGCCCCGCAGTCCAGCTGCTCGGACTGCAGCTGGAACACACACACACACACAGGTAGAAATGAGAGAGGGATCAATTCTCATCAGCTTTCATGTGGAAGTCGGCATCATTCAGATTGGAAGACAGGGGAGAGAGCCGTGTGATGAAAGTGTCGTAGAAAACAAGCGCTGATAGCAGCTATCGCATCGGGACGCTCGCTCTTAATCTAAATCACTTATTAGACATCCTAGTGAATGCCTGAAAGGGGCTTACAAGGGTCTTCAACACTCATAAGACTCTGCTTTTGTCAAATCCTCGGTGGGCAACGATAAAACATTAGTGCCGCGCTTGGATGAGCACCAGGATCTATGGGGAATTGTCTGAATATTTTAAAGCACGCCCAGGCAAAAACTAAAAAAAAAAAAGAAGAAAAAAGAAAAAAGAAAAAGAAATGAAAAAAAAAAAGAATCAAGCACAGTGGATATTTGTGGAGTCGTTTCCCACGGGCCCTTGTGCTTGCGGCCTTGTCTCTCTTATCATAAATTGTGTCTGGCTTTCCCTCAGTGCTGGCCTTCAAACCGTCGACTACAAAAAAAAAAAAAAAAAAAAGAAGAGCACATTTTACCGGCCTCAGCAACAACATAAATGAAAAAGTAGAGGGCTAACTTTATTCTGCGAGGGGCTGAATTACAGAAAATAAAGAAAATGAGAAATCACTTTGATGTTAGCGGCTGTCTTTTTCAAGACGGCCTGTAGGCCAGCCGAGAGGCTATTCAGAAAACTGGTCACGGGAGGAGCGGACCCCGGGGCCTCAGACAACAAGGCAGTGCCAGCGAGGAGGGCGACTCTCTGACCTGAGAGCATGGTTCCCGAACGGCCTCCGTTGGCTTTAACTCTGTCAGTCAGAACCTCTGTGAATATCACACGCTATCCATTCATGAGGGAAAACACACAGAGGGCAAATACAATAGTAACGTGTCCAAAGGGCAAATATTTAGTTTGGTGTGTGTGGAAAGCTTGTAGTTGCAAGTGAATATCTGACTGTCTGTTCATAACAAAGCGCCTACTTGTCCTCTCGCATTGTGCTAAATCTGTGGTTCGTTTATAGTAAGCAGCACACAGTCAATAAAAAATGTCTGGAGATTAACTGGAAAACACAGTAAACTACTGAACCCCTCCTGGCCTCATATTAGATAAGAGCGGGAGCTGCTGAGATGTGAGAGGAGTCTCACCCTTCCCATAACCCTCCGCATGGCTCTGGAGACTCTTTCCAGCTACGGTGACCTCTCTCCAAGTCAAGAGCTGGAGGGCTGTAGAGGATAACCGCTTGTCGGCATAAATGGAAACAGTCAGCCATGAGTCAGTTGGTCTTATTGCTGCCTTAACAAACTTTAAGTTTCATATATCAGTGGCAGGTCTATTGGTTAGTGCGGCCATACGACGAATTAGACTCTGGTTTGTGTTATAAAAATGTGTGCTCAATGAATATGTATCTTAATCCAATAACAATGAACAGATAAGAAATAAAAATAAGAAGAAGAAAGAAAGGAAACAGAACAATCTCCTGGTTAAGTTGATTTCATTCCTATCTCAATACTGATATTTATTTTATTATTATTGGATAGCTTGTCATTTATATATTTATAGGAACCATTTTATGGTTTAATAATTACACTTTTGGTGCAAATGTTCATGTGAAATCAAACCAGACTAGACCAAGAGCAAATTGCATATTTATAAGATGATTAATAGACTCTTGTATCAGCTCTTACCACCAGGTTTCCCTTCTGGATGCAGACTGCCCCGGAGCCCTGGATAACGCTGTCCAGCACCTGAACATCGCTGCTGGGAGAGTTGGAGCAGTTCCTGCGGCCCTGTCGAATCTCCTCCTCGATGTCTCCAAACTTGAAGGCGCACAGGGCAGACTTTCTGTCCGCCTTGGAGAACACTCCAAACAGATACGACTTTGGGCTTTTCTCATCGGCCGTGAGGATCTCCGCGGGGTACACGGACATCAGCCGGTTGTAAATGTTCCCGTTAAATCCGCACTGTAGAGGCATCTGGATGTAGGACTCGGTGAGCTTCCTGCTCTCCGGCCCGGAGGATTTTCGTGGGTTCTCGGTATCCAGACATATCCTAGAGAGGATGCTGTTGGGCTGGCTCTCCTTGTGGCCCGTTTTGGCATCATTGTTGAAGGCAATATAGGAATAACTCTTCTGTATGAAAGCGTGCACGAAGTTCAGCTTGTTTTTGGTTTTAACCTCTTGCTTGATCTTGAAGACATTATCCTCTGACGGGTTAATGTCGTATGTGAAAAGTTTAGATAAATCCTTAATGTTCAAGGAGCGAATGGCGATCTCCGGGGTGTTCTCGAAACGCAGGTCCTCCTTGCTGTGGTTCTTGGGGAAAAACTGGGTACCAGCCCCTGTGTACGTCGCCCCAACAAGGAGCCGGGTGTTTCCCCCGTGGCTCTTGAAGATGAGTCCCACAGTGGACGCGTTCGGGTGATTGGCAGCGATGTTGAGCATGCTGGGGAACACGGTCTTCTCGCCCTGAGGTGGGAACTCCACCGCAATCTCGGAAATATTATCCATCTTTCTGAGCTCGCAGAAGCCCTGGTACACGGATCCACACACCACCACGACCCCTTGCTCCCGGTCCAGCTCCAGGAGCTTGTTGTGGTTGTCCGTGAGGGATTTTGGATGCTCGCATGGAGCCTGGGGCAGCTGTGGCGCGTGGCACAACAGGTTGTCCTCCACCGGCCCGGTCCCCTTCTCCACCTCGAGGTTCAGGGTCCCGTTGAGCTGGTAAAGCCTGTTGACGGCGGCCAGGTAGACTCTCCTGGACACCGGGTCCACCGCGAAGTTATTGGTCTGACTTGGAGACGCGAACGCCTGTTGGATGTGCAGCGCGCTGGCACTCAGGCGCGTCTCCAAAACCAGGACGCCGAGAAGCAGGACAGCTATCTCTATCGAAGGAGGCATTTTTCCTTCTGACCGGCTTCCGCGTGTTCTGTGCTGAGGGTTGCATTGAGCAAAGACAAAAATGTGTGTTTGTTCCGACTGCGACTATCCGAGAGGAAAGGCTGTTTCCTGCTCTCCGCCTAAACCCAGAATGACGCGATAAGCGAGTCGTGCTTCCTTTTCAGTCTGCCTCCCCTGTCCCTCTCTGCCCACTGTACAGCTCAGCAGCCTCCCTCCCGAGGCAGACTGAACCACAATAGCAGGCTGATGCTTTTATGATCCTTAAACAATAGTCACCATGGGACAAAGAGTTAAAATTTATTTGGTGTAGCACAATTTCTGGAAAATGTCATGTGCGCACGAGTGAACAAACTAGTTTAGAGTCATATCCCGGCTAATTTAACATTGGTTTATAGCAGTAGTCATGAATTAATTAGACCTATGTGAAAACTGGACTTTAGCACTCCTAACATGGGGGTCAGTTCATTAGTCATGAATAATGGCACAGCCTCCCTATAACAATGGCCACCACAGCTCGCTGCCAGGCCACCGCTATGATTGATCACTGTTGACTTATTAGATCATGTCTTTTTTCACGTTGTCCGCCATATCTCATAATAACTAAATGCACCGAGTCATTCAACCTATAATGTGAACATATGGCTGCGTATGTAGCTGTAATGACCATCCACCTTTCCTTTCAAGATGAACCTCTTGAAGTGTCTTCCCCCCCTTGTGTGGTTCCGCTCATTTTGGGGTTAATGTCGGGTCACCGTCCCACCTCCTGTGCTCTCCCAGTCCCTCGGCTCACAGATTAGTTCTGCAGATCCGGAGGGTTCCGTTTTGGGCACATACGGCACGGTAAGCACCGTGAAAGTGCTACCAGATGGGCACATCAGCGCACCTTTCCGGTTTTTGACATTTCCAACACAGCTTTCTTGCACGTTTTACCTCATAAATATTCAGGCTCAACACATGCGCCCCCACTTAAAAATGCACGAATATGGTTAGCATTTTTTTGTCTCTGGATGAAGTGTTTGCATATGCTCGCGTCTCCGAATAGAAACGAATGATTCCTAGTAGAGGAACGACAGCGAATGTGCCAGACACTGCATAAATCAGTTTGCAGGCGAGCCCGAGAAGTGTTATCTCCGAATACATGCAATAATTAAAGTTGATGCTAAATCGTGTGCAATCGCGCGAACCTATTTACTGTGGACTCCTCTGGGGACAAACTCACTCTCTACTCTCGTCGCCACTTGCTGCAGCTTTCAGTAGGGCAGATAAGTGCGCCCCGTGTTTACCTTGGCGCACAGCCATGCGCATCAAATCTGGTGGGGTAAAAAGAGGAGGAAAGAGCTCTGATAAAGTGCAACATAATGACCCTCCCCTATTCCCCCCCTATGCAATGCCAATGGTGCACACACACCACAATGTCTGAGCCGCCAGCAGTGTCGACGCCGTGAGCGCGCATGTACGCGTGAACCTCGGCGGGGTTTGGGGAGGAATACAGCGCGTCCTGCAGGGAAACGGCTCCTGTGGGTCAGAGCTGTCAGCATCACATGTCACCGGCGAGGCGTGACTGCTGCGGTTTGCTGCTGCTCAATCAAACATTCAACGTAATTAAGATGTGCGTGTGTGTGTGAGGGAGAGAGAGAGAAATTTAGCAGAGTAAAATGAGATAGACATGAAATCTCCCGTGTTTGTAATGAAAATATTATCCCCACTCTAACTTTTGTTAGTAACAGACCTTCCACCCAACCTGTTTCCTTCCTGATAAGGAGCGACACTTCTCTGTGTTTGGACTCCTCCACACAAACTTGTGGGAAAGCATCAAGGACGTACAAAGTAAAAGATCCCCATCTAGTGGTTGAAGGACGGAACTGCAGACGGCCTGAAAAGACAAAGACGAGGAGAACGCCCCCCCATACAAGAGAGTCCATTTAAAGAAACAGCGGCTGCGCATGAGTTAGTCAGGAATGCACTTTATTTATTCCACACTTAGAAAAGGACATCAGAAGGCACTGGAGTGGTTTAGCACACAACCCTACATCACAGGTGTTACTGCAAGGACAGGCTAAGGTCAAAGGTCGGCTCACTCTCAGCTGCTTTACCCGTGATAGTGGAATTTAAATAAATCAATAAATCTACTTGCTACCATCTTAAATGCATGTTTGACATGAGAGGAACCAAGTTCACTGACATTTAGACGAGACAAGAAAGAAGCTCCTTTGAGAGGTTTTTATCTTTAGACGATGATGACAGTGATCCTGACCTGAGTCAACTCTCCTCATCCCACTGAGGGCGACTGTCTGAAGAGTGACAACCTTTGAAGTCTCTCTTAAAGAAGCCCCAGCCTGACCTACATGCTATCTAGCAGTGTGCTAAAGTGCGACTGTACAGTTCAAATGACGGCGCTATCTGCGAGAAAATCAGCGTCTCAGCATGAAATGCAGGGTGGGGGTATTAAATGCGCCAGGTCATCTTGTAGTGTCCTTGACGAGATGAGAAACAGAGAGTATGGAAAATAGTCAGGCTGCTCAGTTAATAACTGTACTCACTGAAGGAACACGTAACTGACCTCGAGTCATGTTCGGATTGCAAATAACTTTTCCCTTGCAAAAGTTACATCTCCCAAAAAAAAAAGAAAGAAAGACACATCCTTGACAACCTGGCAAGACATTCATGGCGTATGTGGAAAAAAATGCTGAGCAACGTTCGTCCTTCTTTCTGTCCCCTCAGCTTGGACCCTTTGGGTGCTCCGGCATCCCTGGGGTTAATTAAAGTTTGGCACTGGGTGATTACACCTTAAGAAAGAGTGCTTGTAGAAAACAAAGGGACGACCTCACAGATAATACACAGGAAGAATGTGTTAGTAGTAGTACAATATCACTTACAGGCAGTGTGCATCTGACTGGCATGGCAGTGGAGACGACTTGGACTGTAGATATGAAGCAGCAGCATTCCTGATCCAACTGAGATAGAGCTGGATGAGCACCAGTGGTCTCTCTTTCCTAACCTGATCACATCAAGTATGGCGTAAGGGGAGCCAATTATCCTGGCAAATTCATTTTACTTGGACAACGGCTCTTTGTCATTGCTTTTAAAAGCAAAACGGGTTCTTCAGTAATTTTCTTAATGACGACATGCAGCCCACATGTATCCATGCTGCAAATATGGCAGATACTTGACAGTAGCCAGATGTTCTCAGTGTTTCTGTGCTGTTTTCTATGGTAAGCAACCCTCCATAGCTTTCACCTCTAGAGTCTTTGTGTGTCATTCACAATCTCCCCATTTTAACACAGTTTGTCTTGTTTAACCTAAACAAAAAACGACATAATTAAAAGCTTGTGATATTTGCTATTAGTAATGCTAAGGAAGCACAAAGTGTCCATAGTCATGACGCTCCAAAGTCATGTTCAGTCATTCAAAGTGTTCCGTCTGAACAAATTTCATCACAGCAAGAAAGGAGCAACTCCCAGGAAGGTTTTCAGCCTTGGTTCAAATCTACCAATCACAGCTAGGTAAGAGTTCTCTTCCTAAAGGCAATCAACCACATTCTCACATTTGCACGTCTCTACAATTAGACTGGGCCTTGTGGGGCGACGCGCCGGCCCAGTTTCCTGACTAAACTCCCCTTCATGTGGTGTCAGGGGAGCGTAATGCTACATGGTACTGAATAAAATAACATTGAAAATAAAAATAATATTATTAGAAATAATATTATAATTGATTAAACCCTAAAGATAAAAACAGTAAAATGCTGCATTCTGTGAGACAACACGATAGTCCATTTTCAAAAATGTAAACAGTCTCATCCTTCGTAAATGCAAGTGTCCTCAACTTCACTCAGTTTCCTCCTTTTCATCTCGAAAGCAAGGTTGGGTCTGAACGTGCCTGGTCGAAGCTTCAGCGCACGGCCACGCAGCCTTCTTAACGGCAGCCACGCTCTCCAAACCTCCCGCACGCCGCGACGTCGCACGGCGTCACCGAAGCAAAATGCACCGACTCTCGATCTGGTCATCCCGGGGGCTGCAGGGCGCGGTGCGTGTACCCCGAGAGCGCGTCCCAGTTCCTCCACAGGAAGGCCAGCAGGAGGATGAGGAGGAGGGTGGACAGGGAGCGGGAGCGCGTCTTCATCAGGGGGACCACGCAGTTGGCCACGGTGGAGACAAAGACCAGGAGGACGGCCATGAGGGCCAGCAGCACGTTGATAAGTTTTCCCAGGAGGGTCCGGGCTGTGGCGTTTTCCAGACCCTCCAACTGGACGACCTGCTGCTGCTGCTGCTGGAGCTCCATCTTAGAGATCCTTGTCTGACAAGCCTCCAACGCCTCCTGCAGAGGACACCCAGAAGAGAAAAAAAAAAAAAATTCAGCAAGTCATCATCTTCATAGCTCTACAAGAACTAAACCCACAACACACGACACACTGACGTACTGAATAGTGCTGAAATATAGTTTAGTATTCTTTACTAGGACGATAGAAATGTCTGGGTGTGTACAAGCTACAGCCACATATTGTAAAAATGTTTCATTATAAGGCTCTACCGCCCCCTGCTGTCAGAGAAAGGAAATGCAGCCAGGGGTAATTTTTTTTGCTATAAACGACGGGAGAGGACAGAGTAATGTGAGACATGGACAAGGAAATGCTCATGTTTGGGACAAACAGAGGAGCTGATGGTCAGACTGGATCCTCGTACATCCTCCTGTTTACACAGTCAACATCACAGTGACACAGGGCCTTTAACTGACATAGGGCCCACCTCAGACTTTCAGTTTAACTTAACACCCTCACGTCTTGTCTGACCAGTCCGTATAAACTTACTACTGCTTTATGCAGGAAGACAGAGAGGCCCACACTTCACAGCTACTTCCACTATTTTAACGCAGGGCTGACCTAACCCAAGGACTAATGTGGAACTTGCAAATGGTCACGCTCTAAATATAAAGCGGATGATCGTCAGTCCTTCTGAAATGCCATTTAACACGAGCATTGTCACAGTAACTCAGAGTCAACGTTCAAGTGATGAAGTATTAGTGACAAAATAAAAATGTATTAGTATCGGTAAATAAAAATTTAAGTTTGAAATAATTAAATATATTGATTAAATAAAAAGAGAGATTGAAATGTTACTCGTTTGTGAAATTTTGAACAATTTCATTATTTATTAGTATGATGATTGACTGATACGTCGGGTCAAGAATCACCATTAACTTAGAGCTTAAGTAAACAGGACATGTCAACAGTGTGTGTTTTTGATGGATCTGAAAGTCGCCCTGGAGCCACATCATCCATATATTTAAGCGAGGATATATAAACTTATTATAAACTAAATTATTATGAAATTAGGATAAAGACATATCGTTATCCCCATTTTACATTTCCTATTTTGTGACATCATTTTCACTGATCTGTCCACCTTTGTGTTTTATTTTTTTCTCCTCTCAGTCTAAATTAGCTGGACTAGACTAACAGCAGAAATAGATCCAGGGGTTTTTGTAGGGCGTTGGTGTGAAGTGTCCTGCTTGGTGCGTACTCCTCATCGACCACATCTGAGAATCTAAACTTGAAACCGACAGCCATTTCTAAATGTTGCAAAACACTACTAAAACGTGTTCGTGACTGCGTCGTTTTATTTTGAACGTGGCCGATGGTGTTGGCAGACAAACCTGGATGTCTCTGGCTCTCTCGTAGGACTGGTACGCGATCTTCTCCTCCATGCTGGCCAGCTCCTGTTTGAGGTTGAGGATCTCGTTCTGGTGAAGCTCTGTCAGATCGTTCAGCTGTTCCTCCAGACGCTCACACCTGAACACACAAGTCAGGAAAAACACACACGTGAGAGTCTGCGGCATAATTAGCTTAGACAAAAGAAACACATGCAGGAATTAGCAGAAACAGACCCTGGAGACATCTGACCACGTGGCACCTGACTGAACTAAATGACTTGTTCTGACGAGATTAGGGTATGTTACTCATCTGCTGATCCCGCCGGCCAATCAGAGAGGCAGCAGTAGGAGACTGACCAATGGAGGTGCCAAGGAGGAAGAAGGGGTGCTATGCTGCTGTTTATTTTGGGAGGCCACACAATTGGACGGCCAACATAGGACAAGAATGAACGGCTCCTGTATATGTTTGTTTGTTTAACAGTTGGGTAAAATATACATTTAAAAGTATAAAATACTTATAAAACACTCACAAAGGAACACCATAATATTATTTTTATTTATTACTATTCTCTATACTAGCAGCTGTGAGGTCAAGGAAAGGAAGAGCTATTAATTCTCCACTTGTCCCCTTTGTCCTAGTACATTGGGTAAGGCATGTCGGAAAATAGGGAAGAGGGAAAATGCTATTTTCCCAGAGTTTTCAAAACCCAATTTACTCTTTTAGATGACTGCAAAAACCACGAACGAGTCAATTTTGGGAAGCAGGAATGAGTAAACATCTTCTTATTATTTGATTTATCAAAAGCGCCGTGAACCGTGCGTGTTTTTCTAGGGATGAATTCAATTCCTGAGGAGCCATTTAGCAGCATGGTTAGTTATGAACGATCGTTCCCCCGTGTGCAGGCTGAAAATAACTCCTTAGGGTTCACTGTTGGCAATTATTTTGGTCTTTCAGGACAAACACAGGCTGCTCTGGACTTGGACATTTTGGGAAGAAAAATGCTCAAGTTTCTTTTACAACACAAGCTGTTCATTTTTATCTCCACTTATCTATGTGACCGTGTTGTCAGGACGTTCTGTGTGCGTGTGTGTGTGTGCGTGCGTTTCAAGACCTGAGTCTATATGCAGAGCTGGGCTAAGGGCTGAGACAACACTGATGGTCTTAGCACTTAGACAGCTGTGGACTGTACAGGTGTGTCTGTTACTTTTGTGGACCTCCCAGTTTAAAAGTCAACGACTGTCTCTCAAAACTAAAATTTTAAACTTTTTTTTTTTTCCTTTAATGCAGCATTGAGAAAAGAAACAAGTGACAGTGGAAAGTTTGTTTGTTGAATTTCTGTAAAACAAACCCGTTTTGCAAATATGCTGTACATGTTAGTGTAGATGAACTGCAGGGCAAAGCTTTGCCTTTATCTGCTGTGTGTTAGTTTTGATAAAAAGAGGTCTTTTGAACAAATTGTCGGGCAAGCGCTGCCCATGATAATTTCGCAAGATAGCAAAGCAACATGAACGAATCCGTATGTGCTCAGAAGAATCTTTCTAAATATAGCTTCTCTTCCTCATTATACATCAACACATCTTTGGGGATTTTTTTTTTTTTTTTGGTGTGCGTTTACCAGAGACGCTTTGAGAATGTGTCACAAACGCATTCTTAAACATTCACAAATATGCGCATGATAAAAAGCATTCTCGAATGTTCTCTTTTCTCTCCGTACCTGAAGCGCTCCTCCTGCAGTGCTTGCATAACAACTGTGTAGTCTCTCTGGTAGTGGCTCTTCAATCCGTCCAGGTTCTCTTCTAGCCTTGCCTGGCCCTCCCTCAACTCCTGCACCTCCTGCAGCAGCATGTCCAGGCTGGAGCTTTGGCTCCTCTCCAGCGTATTGCCCTTAGAACTGGGGGGACCTCCGGGGGCGCCGGTGGTGCTGTTGGCGCCTGCTGATCCTGATGTGGCGCTGGAGCAGTCGTCCTCGCTGCCGTACTTGGGGCTAGACTGGAGGTGATGACCAGCGCTGCCCAGAGAACGTCCGCTTGTCACAGCTTCTTCCACGGAGGGGTCGTCCAGAGAGTCTTTCAGCGAGGGGATGTTGTCAGCGCTGCCGAATTTGTTGCGGAAAAGAGAGGCGATCTCCCGAGGTTTGGAGACGACGGCGCCGGCGGCCGAGTGGGTGGCCTGCGAGAAGCTGGACAGGCCTCCTTTGACGCTGTCCACCACGCCCTCGCTGAAGCCTGTGACTTTGGCTCCGACATCCTTCAGGCCCTGCTGCATGTCCCGCAGAACATCCTTGGGTTGCCGCGGGATACCGTTGTGCTCCACTTCCCGAAGCTTCCGGTGGTAGTGCTCCAGTTTCCTTTGCAGCTGCTGGATGGTCTGCGCCGACTTCTGGTTCTTTTTCTCAAAAACCTGGAGAGTCACAGAAAAAAATGCCATTATTCCAATTCACTGTATTTAATAAGCTTTTTCTCTGTCATCAGTGACAAACTGATCAAACAAGTTTATGAATTAATTATAATGAAAATGTAACACCCTGTTGAAGTCATTGCCACCCAGGGCGAAATTGTTTAATAAATCACATTCATTAAAAGTTTCCCAGAGGACTCCGTTTCATCCGTTTACCTGTTTGATGCGTGTGCTTTGCTGTTTGTCGGCATTGTTGGCCAGTTTGAGGTATTCTGCGACGTTGTCATCCCTGGCTGTCTGCTCGATCTTAATCTGCTCCGTGAGCTTAAGGATTTTCTGCTGCAGCTGGGAAATAGCCTGCTTGGTGCGCTGAGGGTCTGGGGTGCCATCGTCGCCCCCGGGAAACGAGCCGTCCGCCCCACACGAAACAGCCAGCGGCGTCTGACCCAGCCCGCTCACCTCCAGCCGGTCAATCTGAAGACGGGGAAAGGACAGAGAGGAGGTTCGGGAGAGGGTAAAGGTTAAGAGGAGAAAAATAAGGGAAGGCAAGGGAGAAAAAGTGTGAGTTGCATATTTTCGGTTATTTTGCTGACACGTTAAAAAGCATCTTTCCAGACGGTCGCTTGGAGAGGAGGCAAACTGACTCATACAAAAAGCAACTCAGGGTCAGTTTCTGCAAAGAGGAAGATGCAAGGTATTTTTTTTCTTAGTGATTTCCAAAGAAAGGAAAGTGGAGGGAAAAGAAATCCATGGTGTAAATCCACAGCTGCCTCCAAATCTATTTTTCTTAGGTTAAACGTGGAAAGAATATCAACTTGATCTCTGCTTTTTTTTTCCTTTTCTTGGAAAACAAATTTCCACCTACAATCATATCACAGATCAATAATATTTGTCTCATATATGGATCTGATTTTGTTCGTAGGCCACAAAACACCTTTTAATTAAAATCGAAAACACCAGCTAAATTTGGGTTTTCCGTTTTTTTTTTCTTCTCTTTAAACTGTGCTCGACATGGTGATGAACCTATAGCACCCCAATCACAAGCAGCAGATGTGATTCATTTCCTCAAACACCTCAGGGGAATAAAAAACTGAACATAGTCTGCCAGGCTTAGAGGAGGGACTGTGGGGAAAAACATTCATCTCATCACTCTAAGTGCGCAAAAATGGGGCAGTGCTGGTTATTCATCCAAATTGGCATACACCACTCATATTATGGCCACACCGTAAGAAAAAAAAAAAAAAAAAAAAAACAGCACCGGAGGCTCACCTGTATTATAAGAAGCATGACTAATTGATGACAGACAATACAGTCAGCAACACAAACTTAACCGCATCCGGTAGGAATAAAACCTCCTGATAACTAAATGTTCTGCTTTCCCACCAATCATTAAAAAGTACAGGGGAAAACAAAAATGACCAAAAACAGCGTAATTCATAATTTATAAACGCGACCAAAATGAGCGTAAAAAGCGGCGCTCGGCTCACCTTTCCATTTGTCAAACGGAGAAACTGTTCCCAGTGCATATTTCCCACTGTGAAGACGAGTCGTGTATTTTCATCTGTCCTGACACTTTTGTTAAAGTTTAACAGCAGAATCCTACTCAGTAAAACACCGGCGCCGGTTGCTTGAAGTTTCGCGGAAACACTCCCGTCGCTCCAACCCGCTCGGCTTGTTGTGAAAGTTGAAACGCACCTGAAACTCTGGGTAATGCGGGGAGCTCCGCCCTATTCCATCCTCCCTATTCCTCCCCCCTCCCTCTCACCCGTCCTTACCCCTATTCTCAGAGCTTAGGGATGACATCATCCTGTCAGCTGCACGTCCCGCAGCAGTCAGTCAACTTAACGCAGAGAATAGAAATAGATCCTAAACCGGGAACCGCGTTATTTCACTGTATATTTATGGATTCATAGCGGACATTAATCAACTTTATTGGCTAAATCTGTTGACATGTTCAAGGAAGTCCGTGCTTTCAATTCTACTCTGAATGCAGAACAATTATATGTAAATAGCACTCATTTACTCAAGTAGTGTACTCGAGCACAAACCTGAGGTCCTTGCGGTTAAACACTTAATCCCTCACTGATAGTACACTTTATATTTGTGCTCCACAACAATTCAGAGAATGTTATTTTTACTCCACTGCCCTTATTTGACAATGGATTTTTGTTTGTTTGTTTGTCTTAGAATTCACAAAAAAATATGTGATATGATGTTAAATCAGTTTCACTACGATCAAACACAAAATACAACACATGAAATGCATAAATTACTATTATAGTTACATTTTCCATTTAGTATACTGTATTCTCCACTTTGATATCGCTGTTAATACACATGCACTTTAACATTAATTGTGCTATTTTACTTGTATCTGAGTATTTCTATATTGCTAGAATATGCAAAAATGTGTACTACAAAGACAACAGAGACTTATTAGATGCTTACAATATATTGGCAATAGTGTGTTAAAAAAATACAGAAATGCTTTCAACTATTTGCGATCAGACAGTTATGAAGTGAAGTCCAACAAATGAGTTGAATGAAAGGCTGCAGGGCAGACGGCAGCCTGCGAGTCTGGTCCGCAACACGAGACTGTATCAACTCCCAGTCTCTGTGTCTGCCTGCCTCTCTGCTAGACAACACTGAGGAGCACCAGAGGGCAAGAAAAACCAGTCAGACATCCCATTACACACACACACACACACACACACACACACACACACACACACACACACTTATCCAAAGGCACATTCCTCTGTGAGTGCTGGTCAAAACTAACAGGAAGCAATTCATTTAAACCTCTTGCGTGATTTGTTTTTAAAATTTGTTGACGGCATCGACTGCAATATATCAGAATTATGCAGAAGGAAACACGTATCCATGTGTCAACTGAGCCAACAGATGTTGTGTACAGTAAGTCTAATCATCATTAAAGGCTCTTGACGGGCAGCCAAGGCGATCCAATGAATCAGAGAACTAGAATAGCCCGCTGGGCAAGTGCAGGGACAGTGGTGACGTTTCAGAAAACCACCTGGCCTGTTCTCAGACAGACACAAAACAGTATAAATAACTTTATGAGGGCAAGCATGAATGTAGTACCAGCTTCGCCCATGTCATACATGTGAAGGCCATTAAGTATTCTCTCGTCTTACAAATGACCCAATTCTTTTTTTTTTTTTTTTTTTTTCACAAATGTGCACCCAAAAGATAAAGAGGACAAAGGACAAGTCAGCAGAACACTTTGAACTGGAGTACCCTGCAACGTAGAACAGATAGAGGTTTACACTCTGAGATAAGACAACCCAGTGATCTGTAGACACTGGCACCAAATCAACACCCTGTCACTGATCAAAAAATTCACTGTCAGCAGAGGTCTCCGTTTATGTAAGCGAGGGAATTACAAACAGTTGCCATGTTGGTGGTTTCCAAGGGTTTACCCTGACTTTTACAGCCCAACACGCAGATAATAGAACAGTTACGACCTTAAGTTACCACGAAAAGCCAAAGCGCCGCTACATCCTCAGCTATCTGAGGCAGACGATGAGTCGCACATATCGGACAAATTGGAGTTGTGCGTACGAACAGTATCATCTCACAACGGTTGAGTTTTTCAGTGACTAATCATGCGTGTAATTAAAGATTGTGAGCTGAAGCATTAGGCTAATTTCCCAGAGTTAACATAACCAAATATGTTGATGCGCTGAGCCACTGAAGCGACAGGCTCTGCTTCACTGGAGTCTTGTTAGCTTAATGAGGGAAGCCGATTTAGGGGCTGAGGGTCTGCATGGACGAGCTCCTGTCCACACACACACACACACTCTTAGAAGAGACATCGTGGTCTACTAGCTGGTTTATGTAACAGCCTCTGATCCAAGTAAAGCTGGTTAGAGCCATGAAAGGGCACCCCTGACTTACCCTGGATCGACCGGAGGCCTGGGAAAAGCCAAGCTAAACCTAATGCTGTGACCCACGAAACACATCTCCCACATACGGGCATTTCCAAAGCATTACCGGCCTTGTTAGTTATGCATCACACTTAATTGGATACATTTCACAAAAGCATCTTGCACTTCCCCATTTGAATCTCCCTCAGCCACACGGGGCAAACATATGCCCCAAATTCACGTCTGTTCAATGTAGGTCACAGAGCAGAAAATGAACTCCTGCTGTCATAAGACCCCTTTCTGCTTTTTTTTCTTTTTTTTTTTTTAGGATGAAACATGTTTGAGTTCCTTTTTCTTTCTAGCCCACTCTTTACATTTAACATGCCCTGCTTGCTTCTGCTCAAAGACATTTTTTTTTTTCTTTTCAGATGACCCGGGTGAGTTCAAGTTTAGTTAACATCAAGATTTTCTGTAAGACAAAGAGTGGAAACACGAAACTATCTAAGCTTCTTGTCACACAGTGATGATATCTACTCTCTGACCAGGTCATGCAACAGGAATTTGAACCGTACTTCCCCTGATGGTGGCTTCTTCTTTAAAGATGTGTGTGTGTGTTTTTACACCACGTGTCAAAATGAAACAGAATTATCATATTTTATGTGATGTCTAAGCTTCTATAAGCTCTCAAATACACTATCTAAGGTAAACATGAGGGCATTAAGCTGTGCCGTGATTGTTTTGGATATAAACATTTTGTTCTGACACACAAAGTCCATCTTAGTCCCAGTCTGCGTCGTCTGCTGTCAAGGTCAAGTTTTTGCTGTTCATATGTGTGAGTGCAAGAAAACAGTGTTGGTTGTCAGGCCTCGCGTTTCTCCCGAGTAGCTGTGGGCTTCCTGTGATGGCAGCTTGGGTTACATGCAACGCGGCGGTTTCACATGCCAGATGCACAAGCGATACGAGGATACTGTAACTTCAGGTTTCTTTCTAAGAATCTGTTGCTGCTGCTCCGCTCCTCTCCTATTACAGCATTTACTGAGGTATGGAAAAGATGCAGAGCCACTACTTCAACCCACATCACTTAGTAAGTTGGGTTAGCTGCCTTTCCAACTTCCCTTATCTACAGACTCTGATATCCTTGATGAAAGGTATTTTGGACATGAGGAACAGTTCCATGGATGTATTGTTGGAGCCGTCCACCTCCATACAGTCCTTTTGCAATACACACAGCTGTGTCGTCTCCATTTGTACCACCTGTATCTGCCTGACTTCGTTACTCACCCGGCATCAAAGCCAATCATCTCTGACTGACTGAACTTCACACTCCTGATTATTTGATCTGATCTTTAACCCTGCTGTCTAGGTATCAGAAAGTGAACACAGTTGTTATAGCAACACCATGACAGCACTGAGAGATCCCAGGGCATTTTAAATTCATCATTTCGTGCTTGACAGTGTGTAGTTGTGGAGCGTGCACGGTTGGTGGTGGTGGTGGTGGTGGGGTGGGGGGGGGGGTGGGGGGGGGGGGTGGAGGTGCAGTTGTAGCTGCAGGTATTTTAACTTTAATCATTATTTAAATGTGACAAATCTGTTACATACCTGCTCCCCAAAAACGTTTATTTTTCTCATGGTTTCAGTTCCCACCCAAATTAAGCTAAGTTGTGTTAAAATTGACTCAACAGGGGTGTTTTTTTAATGAAAATCCGCTTTTTGTTTCCGTTAAGGGGCTCCAATGTGGAAACAATAAACCCCATTCACTAGATACGGAAGATTACATAACTCCATGTGATGCTGGAGAAGTGCCTGTTTACTCAATACATGCACTCATGAATTAGCACACCACCCAGAGCTGCGTTAATCGTGCACAGCAGATAGGTGGACAAGCATAGCCAATGGCTGCCAGCGCATTCCCCAAGCAAGTGAAGAGGGTGCGAGGAAAGCCCTTTGTTTCCACATGCAAAACACGGAAACATACATCAGCAGTGGACTGGAAGTCTGTTAAAAGGAGTTTACCATCACACAAGGCTTCCAAGAGAAAATCCCTTTCACAAGCTTCTGAAACACCTTTAAAGTTTCAACACAGAACATATTAAGTTACAAAACGACCACGCAAACAGCTGAGAAGTCTCAAAGGAACTATGTACATAATCTAGTATGTGTTCTAGTCTTCAATATATCATGTTTAAAACATGAATGAAACAAATCAAATCAGTCACTTCAGTAAATAAAGAAAAATGAACACAGAGACTACACACACACAGACTCACGGTGACAGGGGAAGGAAGTGGAGAGGTGTCAGCAGATACCAAGTTGAGGATGACCTCCATGGCAAGGAGACGCATGCGTTCAGATGCAACTGGAATTTTATTTGGCCTCTCTGTTTGTGTGTCTCTCAGGAAACAACCAGAGTGAGGGGAAAGGAGAGGAGCGCGACCCTGGCACAGAACTCATCATTCAGGACGCTTCGCCCAAACAAAGTCCACTCGACTCAAAGTCCACCCGTCAAAGGCTCCACTTGACAACGAGGAAGCGGGGGCGTTTTGGAATTACAGCTGGCTTGATTGAATATCCAGAATCCATAGAGTGCTCAGTCCTTTCCAGCAGTGAACCATGACCGCTGATAGCTGCAGAGTCTGCAGAGCAGCCGTGGCGCTGGTTCACGGAGCGGCCGCTCCTCAAAGCTCATGACCACGCTTCAGCGCGAACGCACGCTCCGCAGAGTCGGAGGACGTATGCAGAGGACACGCATGTGTGTTTTGCCAAGCATGACTCCCACTGACAGCATACATTAGCGGGGGAAGAAATATCCACTGGAGCAAAGAGCCCATCGAGTTTTGGGGAGACAGATGAGAGGCGGTTAATCGTATGAAGACTCGCCAGGTTGGATGCAGGCGGGAGCAAAAGAAGGTTTGCTGTGAAGTTAAGCGTTCAAAGAGTCCATCGGCAAAAAAAAAAAAAAAAAAAAACTCAGAGGGGTGAAGAGAGAGAGAGAGAGAGAGCCAGAGACCCAGAGGGAGGATGTGAGGGGAGCAAGGGAGCAGATAGGGAAAAAAGAGCCCACCAGGAGCTGTCACTGAGAGGGAGACGAAGCCAGAGAGGGAGCAAAGGAGAGAGGGGTTGTGAGAAAGCCTCGTGAAGGGAGGGGGGTGCTTTTCTTCTGTTGGAGTTTCTAGGCCAGCTCAGCACCAAAACAGTGGTTAGCTCATGCAGAAAGAAAGGGAGAAAAATCCTCCACTCCCTCCTTTCAATTATCACACAGTTTGAGTGTCGCGGCCAATCAGCTTCCTCAGTGATCATGCTGTAATGAATCACCTTCCGCTGCCTGTGCGCACCAACAAACTGGGTTGGATAAAATGTTTCTGCTGACCAATAAGACAAAACTTTAACAGTGCTCTCAATAGTATGTTTTTTTTTACATGTATTGTATAACAGAAACACAAAGGACTGGGTTGAGGTGATGCAAAACAGTAAGTAAACACCCAGATTACAAAGATTAGACAGTCATATGATGACTACAAAGCTGCTAGTCTCAACTGCATATACATAGACGCGTGACTATAACCTATGAGTCTGTTCGTGGCGCACATATCCACTGACAAAGCAGCACTTATGGATAATATCATAAATGGTATGGTCGTCATACCTTTTATCATTGATGTACGAACCAATTAGGGAGGAAACGTAAAGCAGGTTAGGGGTGGAGGGGGTAAAGGCTACTGAGGATTTCTGTGCAGAAGCCGACAAGAGAGTGGGGGAGAATAGAGCATGAATACAGGCTTTAACGAGAGAGCGGGAGGAGCTAGGGGAGAGGGTAAGATTTAGGGAAAAGGCTGCTTAGGGAAAAAGTGGCTCAGATGGAAGTGTGACGCGGAGGTTTGACCTGTGTTCTGAAAGAAAGGGCAACGTGTGCCGAGTCTCAGCCATTACACCGTCAAAGACAGTCAGATATTCTAGAGCTGCACATCAGCGAAGCCACTGAATTTCCAACACTTTTCACTGACACATACAATGTATCCCAACTTTAATTCTGACAAACAGATACTTTGATTGCTCTGTTACAAGCTATTTGTATGCAAAGGTCTTCTAAATTGCTACTGGATGGTTTAAAACTGCAATTTACTAGAGCATGTTATTTAGTGATTGCAAAACATGAACTATATAAATCATAGGGGGCCATGTGGGCTTTACATAAATACCAGCAACAACAGGTTTTCATCACTTTGAAATGTAAACTATCAGCCAGCTAATGTTAGCATTAGCTCAGTGACACTAGCTAACCTAACAAGTTGACCCTTTAAGTACTAATAAAGTAAAGTGTATTTTAATGTAGCGATGGCTGAACATAACAACAACAGCTGACACAGACGGCTCTGACCTGCATGCACCATAAATAAATGTACAGCAGATCTTCTAACAGGTGCCGATCCTTAGTCATTTAGGGGAATCAGATACAGGATCTTCAGAGTCACGGATTCCTTCCCGACATGAATGAATTAGATACATGTCCCGCCCGTGCTCTCAGTGTCATTTCAGCCTGAGGTCAAAGAGCCCTGTGTGTTATGCGGTCACCAGAAACTCCAGTTTGTCCAGGAATTCTACAGCTCGCAGGGTGAGTCAGCTTCTTCACACATTCTCTGGAAGCATTAATAACATTTCCCACATAACAGGGTGGCTCCGCAATGATAAAATCACAGACGGGGGGTACACTCCTGTCCTGACAAGTGACTGACGCACAGAAAGAAATAGGGACGGCCTCGGGACAGTTTTACCTCATTAGTGCCACATTAGCTGGTCAAAATTAGGGGCTAGAAGGAACAGCTGCGGTGTCATCTACATGGGAAGACGTTTATGTTTCCTGACATCCAGGAGCATGACTCGTCTTTAAAAATGTGTTTAAAATAGTTTGAAAAATGTATAGAGTAAGACATTTCAATGAGAGTAACAGAAAATAATTTAAACAATAGAAAGACCGATTTTAAAAGCAGATAATTTCTGCTTAACTGAATAAATGAGGTTGCACCCTGAGAAAACATTCAAATCTGAGGGGCATCAAAAATGTATCTGGAGGAGTTTGCACCATCAAACTTGGTGTGAAATGCTGTTTAAAGGATGACCTACACCTGCGAGGAGCAACTATGTGAAGAGGACTTTACATTCTATACCCAAAACAAATGACATTGGTGATAGTACATACAATAAATCATGAGAAAGGTCAAGTGTCATTTATTTTTAAAAAGAGGCTACTCTGTTCATCTTGGATCAAACTGTTGGTTGGGACTACGATCAAAACGAAGGAGAAAAAGGCAGCTTCAAAAATCAATCAGAATTACATAATACAACTCAGTTCAAAGAGCAATAAAATATGGATCAAATATTATCAGTGCACAAGGAGAGAGATCAAGTTCAAATGTTCAAAGGTTCAAAAGGTTAGGGTTAGAGGTAAAGAATAGGACAGCTAATTATGGCAACTACTTTTGCTAAATAACTTGACATTTAGGGCAGCTTCTGGAGATTATTTCTGGATGGATCTTTTTCAATCTACAAATTATCCAAGCAGCAGAAGTAGATGTTTTAGCAGGATAGTGATCCAAAGGTTACTAGGCAGGAGACTCTTCCCAGAGTCCTGGCCTAAATCCCACGAAGGACCCAAAGGATCTCCTCCTAGAAAAATCAGTTCAAAGGGCGCGATAAGAAACTAAACTGAATCTAAATTAAATTATCACCTCATTCGTATCAGACCGTAATCAATCATTGACAATATGATACGCGTCAATAAATATTATCAAGATGCATTTAGTTTTATTCTACGTGATAGAATGAAGAAATCTGCAGACAGACACATCTCAAAGTTGTAGAGATGTTACACACCATCGGCCTTCAACCGGGATGTCATCAACTCATAGGGGGTCCACCAAGGTACTGCAGGGGGGCGTCGCTAAATCTTTGCTTGATTAGACATTTTTCATTTTTTCCCCCCACAAATTTTCTTTAAATACAAATTACCATTAATCTAACATATTTTAGTAAAAGGATAGCTTAATATTTGATGCAAAACAATAATAATAATGTATATTTATAAATAGCACTAGGCTGACATTAATATAGAACACATGTAGTAGGTAGGTAGGGGATTCCTACTTAATCTCTCCATCAGTTTGGGGTCCTTGGCCTGAAAAACGTTGAAGCCCACTGTCATACACTGTAAGGGAATAGTACACCGATCAACGGTTAAAAAAAAAAAGAAAAAGCTGCTTCTGCTGCCTCTCATTTTAAGACAGATGTGTCTTTAATACAATACAACGAATACAATGACACAATGTGAGGAACACACCACATTACAATACATCTCTTTCTCTCTCACACAATTGCATTTTATAAATGTTTCAAGGGGACGCGACCTGCTGAACTGGTGATGTATGTGGCCAATCCAGAGCCTGCACACGGTATGGCTACTTCACTTGGGTCAAATATGACTAAAAAAATAAATAAAAAAATTAACTTTTTTTTTTTTTTTTAGTACTGTACATTTTGAATGGACAATACTCTGGCTGACGGGCACAAACCAGATGCGTAGAGACTGACATAGGAAAATGTTTCCTCAGCCAGTGGACAGTGGCATAATAATACATAACGCTCATTGTCATTCAGGGGAAAGAGCCCAGTGCTGAACTCAAGCCAAGGCCTATGCTACACAGCCAAAATGTTCAGGATGAATCCAAAGGAGACAAGGAAAGGACTGGTTCTGATGTAACTAAGGGTTGAACTGTGTGATAAACAGAGAGCCATATAGTGAGTAAGAGCAACATAAAAGCTAAAACGAATTAGCAGTAAGGAATTTTTCAAAGAATCTAAGTTTAGATTTAACTTAAACATCATTTCTAATACCACTACCTTGTCTGTGTGCTTATGAACTGAGATGGGTTACACTGTTGCAGGGTTTGTGGGTGTGAGAGGTTATGTAAAGGCAGAAGAGCGAGAGCTTTGTTTGCTGGGCCTGATGGTAATTCATGCCTAAAAGAGGAGACAACCATGACTCGGGGCTCTGGCCTTTTAGAACAATACCTTACCCATAAAGAGAGGCCCCATTTCCAACTCTGGCTGTCCAGACGTCCCTAGACCGCGCTTCACTATAATCAATTATTAAAAGTTACATAAACTTCTGGGCACTTTATACACAGAAGCCATTATGAATTGTGAGGTCAGAGTGCGTGAAACATTTTAGTGGCCAACTCCGGTCGTGGCATCCTCAAGAGCCAGACACTGAGGAAAAACAAACAAGTGACGATGAGCGCAAACTAAACAATTAAGTGTTTTATCTGTAAAACGTGGCTTCAGACCAAATCGCAAAAACATTGTCTCGCTTGTGGCATCTAGGAGGTAGAAAGACACGGAGACGTAGAGGTTTGCCAGAATTAGATATCAGACTTTTGTTTGTCTGTTACACAAAACACTTTCCTGGTAATTTTCCACATACCTCACTGCCTGTCTCTTTAATTGAAACATATTTTTCTAATGTATTAATAAAGGAAACAGGTCAGTGATCATACACGCGGGTACATTATGAGGTTTTGCTGAGGTACAGTTCAATGTTTGAACCAGTAACAGGGAATGTGCTGTGAATGTTGACAGTGTTTGGAGAAGACACTGGAAAACTACTGGCAGTTAAATTGGAGCTGTTATACTGTCTGATACCAGCTCATTACAGATATATCCATATCTGCATCCTGTATATTACAGATAAGCAACAATAAACTGTAGCAGATAAATGCAGAGTGGTGGATTTTGGTGGTATTTCTACCTATTGTCGTTGTATCAGGCTCAAACTTTCTCCATCTTGCCATTTTTTTTTTCTTTTCCATTAAATATGCGACTGTGCATGTAATGGTGTGAGATATGCAAGAGACTGAGTTGATGGGTGATTGAAAGTGCGTATGTAAAGTGGAGCGGTTTGTGTATGTAAAGGGAAACAGAACGGGTAGGTGGGGAGACGCATTGTTTGTCTGCTGGTATTTGTTGGGCCAGTGTCTATTTACTCTCGGCCCGTCCTGGTTATGCAACATAAAAACAGAAAGGGCACTGGCCCAAACTGCAGAGTTATTCTGGCTGGATGCGGCACAATACTCGGAGCACCATGGGGCAGCATGTAAGTCCAAACACACTGCCAGTCTATTCATAAGCAGGAAAATGAAGAATGTAGAACAAACAGTTCCAGATTCTTGGCCCTGGACGATTATTTGGTCTGGCTTCTTCTCACTTTTCTCACACTGCACAATGTGACCTTTTGTTGATCCCATGCCAACCTTAAAAACAGACTTATTAGATGGTCTGGGTATTGTTTCACTCCACTGTGTGAATTAGGGCACTAAGCAGCAGATTTTATAACAGGAGGACAGATAATGAGGAGTGGTATTTGGCTAATAGGAAACTCTCATCATTGTCGGGCAGCTATTGTCCAAACATCTTAGGGTTTAAGATTATCTAACAAACTAATGGTGGCAGAAGGACTGACTCCAAAACTGTGTATGCGGCCACATTGTCATTTCCATTCAATTTTGTATATTTGTGATTCAGAAAATGCACACATTATTTAAAAAATAAGCTTTTTCACAACACACTGACACAGACAGTAACTGATTACCGTATTCAACTCTATTCATCTTGTACTCACAGAGCAGAGTGAATTGTATTAGCTACACCTCTGCGTTTCGTGCTCTCTTGACTCCTTAACATCGTTTCTCTGTCTGCATTCTCCTTAATGACCGAAGCCTCGCATCATCTGTCATGTTAAATCCATATCAACATTTGATTAAAATATGCCAGTGCAAGGATTGATAAATGACTTTCTGCTGTTGCTGGGATGGACGCAGGTCAAACCATTAAAACTGAAAACAGAGCATGTGACAGAATATGATAAATAACTATCATAATCACCTACTGTCAACTGCAGAATAGATTCATGTGACAAACCACTAAATTATCAATCCACCAGGGGGAGCTCAAGCCTGAACTATGTGTGTCATCTGCTGTACGAGTGACTGCATTACTGCTCTGTCTGGTGGTCTCCCATTTCCTGACAGGTTTCCTGTCAATGACCCTTTGTTTTTATTGCATTCTTGTATTATCACTTGTCCTGCTAGCAGGCATGCAGCACTTTATCTAACATTATTCTTTTCTGATGTGGCGATCACATCAAGGCCCACATATGACCTTTGGGCTGATATTATGAATAGGGAGGAAGGGAGTTTATGTCAAGGGGAAGCAGAGCAGATATGGCCAGACAGGCAAAAAGCTAATTCGTGGAACACCTCCCACTAACTGCATAATCGGCTTAAAAATAACATTTGTTTCAGTGAGCAAGTAATTTTACAATAGGGAACGGAGACTTTCAAACGGATGGAGAAAATGAAAGATGACTATGATAGTGGTTGACACACAGGAACATGAGAGAAATGGCTCCGGTTATTAACAGAGAGAAAAAAAAAACGTGATGATATTTCCCTCGAGGTTGCGATCAGATTTGAAATGTCTGTGCATGTGCGTTCTAAGTGGGTCAGTGGAGCAGGGCTGAGCTCAGCGATCTATACTCTCATCCATAATTCATCGGTCTCACAGAATGACATAGACTGAGAAGGGAGTGGCGGGGAAGCAATCGCATGGCCTCACTGAGTCCGTCTGTTTGTTTTATCCGCTCTCCCTCTCTCAGAATGAGCAATTTCCCTTTGAAAACAATCTCATGGCCACTCTGACAGAGGAGAGGAAAACCAAACACATCTCTTTATCAGAAAGGCGCATGGTAGTTTATTTGGACAACACGTGTCAAAGAAGCCATTTTTAGAGCTAGAGCGGACATTAGGCTGAGTGGAATATTGCCAGAGGACGGCGTCTGAGGAACAGACGTGTAGGTTAACTCAGTGACAGGCCAAGTATGTGGCAATCTCGGAACGGCTGAGAAAACAACAAAGACACACAAGCATGCCCACCACTCACACATACATGCACAAGCCCTAAGAGGAAGGACCAGCTGCAGGCCAAAAATAAATACACAAAGGATGACCCATAGTGACTCACTGCTGACATGCACACTTGTGTGCACACGACCTCACGCACAGGCACCGAATAAACAAAAAATATTCATTCAGGTCTCAAGTTATTTCAGGTTATTTCCTAAATGAATGCAATCCAACCGGCTCAAAAGGTGTAGTCAGTCTACTTCTCGAGTTGTGTAACAATAAATCAAAAAACCAAAAAAAACCCCACATAATTCATTTAAACGCCCTTGAAAAGTGAACTCGATCAGCGCTGGTTCAGACATCTGTCTATTAATAGCAGCGGAGAAAGAGGCAGAGAGCTGCAGCAGACTCCTTCCTCTTTGAGACCCAGATTAGAAACCTATAAAACTGTCTGAGAGGGAATAATTAGTTCAACCTCACAGCTTTATCTTCTTCTGTCTTTTTCCATCACTCTGAACCTTGTAGATCACACACACGTTCATTTATCTTTCAAATCATTCCTCCGCCCCAACTTCCTACAGTGCCCTTCATCAAACCTTTCCTTTCACAACAACACAACTGCAAAGGAATTTCACACATGATATTATTTGTCATGCATCCACTGTGAAGCTGTGCTGCATGTTTATATGGGTCCAGTGTTGTGTTGTGAATGCTAATAGCAGCCAGTACCGGATGAGGGCGTTGGCCTGTATGTATAATAACATGAATATTCAACGGCCTAATTAAACAGGCTGGGGGTACGCTTCAAAGGAAACACAAACAGTTGGGTGGAAAGTTCAGGCACACACAAAGACACACAAAGACACACATGCACAAGGTAACACGCCTACACATGCATGCCTGCATGTTAAAGATGAGCAAGCGATTCAAGTCCGCTCCCCGGATTTTACATGGCACAAAGAGCATTTACAGTGAATCTATTCATTTTGTTTTGTTTATTTCCTTTGGAGTGGAATTCCCACCAAGATCAGTTAAATGTCAAAGTTTTCTTTACTGTCAAGTCAGAGGACTCACTTTAAATAACAGGAAACAGTCTTTTCAACGTTTGTTACACCCAAGTGACAGGGTGCGTTTTCACAATTTCAGCTTCTACATTTCACATACTTAAACTTAATTCCATGGATTAGAGCGAACAGCATTTTAACACGAAATCTGCATAGTTGATGCACAGAGTCTAATTTTAGAGGACACATTTCCCCTGCACCTAAGAGGTTGTTATTGCACCAGACAGGCTGATGAGGTAGCTGTGAGATCAGACGGGGGACCTGCGAGCATTCAGCTGGGTAAAGCCGCTCCGGCCTTCTTTGAACATCACCCTGTTACCATGGAGATGGGCAACCGGCTGTACTGTCTGAGCGCTGGACACACATGAGAGGGAGGGCGATGAGGACTGACAATCTCTAGGACATTAAATAAAGGAAACAGTGAGAAGGAAAAAAGGTGTGGAGGTAGGAACAATGAAGTATGAAAGACTGATTAAATAACAAGTAGATTTAGATGCTTGTTCGCGAAGGAAAACCTGTTTGATCAGAGATGCTGCAAGAAATCTGCACAGACAGATGACAAATTGAGGTAAAACACAAACGAGTGCAGAACAAATCTGCACGTTTCGTGTAGAACCTGCTGAATGGTTTGACGAGGAGTTGGAGAGTATGATTTTGGGCTCTCCCAGATTAAAGTTGGCAATAACTGAGAGAAATTAGTTAACGATATGTTTCAAAAGAATTGGACTTTGTCCCTCCAACAGGGCACCAAAGCTTTTCTGGCGCCACATTGTGGTCAAACACCTTTCTTAAAGTGACGCCCATCTGAACAAACACTCGCAAAACACACAAAGGTGCACTCAACCCACAGGCAGCAAGCAATGCATGTCAAGAGACAGTCAGAACGGGACCGGATGAGGGACCAGGACAGAACATCCATTGTATTTAATTCGTAGTCAATACTGGTGTTTGCACTGGTGATCAAACACATTATAGAATTCAAATCGATTACAGCACAAACACATCACTGCTGGTTATTGATTAAAGAAGGTAAGGCCATATTTACACTACGCGAACAAGAGATATATGTTTTTTGTCTGAGATGAGGAAACAGATGATATGAAGACAGAGCCGAGGGTTACAGAACAGGAAACAAATGACTGTCGTGATTAGAAATACATTTTTTTGTTCTTTTTTTTTTCAGCTCACAAGCCGCAGATCTGCCAAACCCATTAGCGGCTTTACACTGCTTCCTCATTTAACTGAGTCTGCAATAGGATCTCATAGTTGATGTCAACAACCTGGAATAATACTGAATCATGATGAACAATTTGCTATTGGCTGTTACTTAACACACTAGAATGACACAATCTTCAGTGTGGACTAAGAGCACATGCTTCATCATCCCCATGTCTCTCTCTCTCCCTCGCTTTGCTGAAAGTCAATCGAAACCCAGTTATTTGATTATACACGGGTTTGACTGCGTAGCTCTGTGACTGCTGTGTTTGCTATGACCGGAGGGCAGTCTGCTGTTCCAACGCTTGAGAATTATCATATGCATCTGCAGTCCTGATTGCACGGGAGTGTGACAGAGCAATGTCCCAGGCTTGTCTTTTGCAGAGTTTCCAAAAAAAAAAAAAAAAAAAAAAAAACCCTCAATGTCACTAAAATAGTTCCAGGACAAGCTGCGTTGTCCTGCTGCAAAGGTCACAAACACTTTCATCAGCACACAGCCGACAGCCTGAGGAGGTGGGAGACGATTAGAGAGCGCAGTGATGAGGACGTTGAAGTAGCAGGGACAGAACAAACCTCAGGGGACCAGGTGATGTTTGGTTCTTCTGTCTGACACTTTTTTTTTTTACTGCGTGCACACAAATCTGACAGCCAAGTCAAACTCAAACTGAAACAGACTTTTTTTGTTTTTTTTAACTATACACTGAGTACTTAATGAAGAAAATTCAGTAAATTAGCAAAAAGCAAAAAATATACTTTGAGTTGAATTTTTTTAAAAAAGTCCCAAATATGAATGATATATCATTTTAAATATCCTTTTTTAATCTTCCTCACAATTTCTTCAATAAAACTGTCTGCATGTCTTTTTGACTTAAACCACATTGGATGCATTTATCCCAAAGGTCAACACAAACATAACTGAGTGAACTATAAAAATAGAGTAAATTAAATTCGCTACCTTCTGATTGGGTCCTGTTTAATTAACATTACATGACATTAAACTGCTTTTTAATGTGTGTCTTCCATGTGATGTTCTTCCATGTGATTCAATATTCTTTCCATACACATACAGTGGGAACCAAAAGGCTGATGAAACTTCATTTCAAGTAAGTCTGAAAATAAACTTGAGGACAGCATTAACACAGTTATGACAATTGAAATTACAATATGTTGGACTGTTTCCAGATAAGCAACCAAATTCAGGCAAATTTTGTGGCATTGACCATGTTAACTCCTTTCTACAAAGAAGCGTTCGGATGACACTCAGGTGGATTTGATCTACTCATCAGGAACTCGTGAGAAGTAAATACAATGCAGCAATTGTTCACCTATTATGTACATACTAAGACTGTGCCAGTGCCTCAAATTTCCAGAAGAACAATGCTTACTAAGTAGCAGCGTCACCGCAGCAAAGTGCCAGAAGTCAGATTATTACACTAAGCAAAGAGCTGGTTTCTTTATATGAAACAGAAAAAGGGCAGCTCTAAAGGGTTTTAAGGGAACACACAACTTGGCAACAATGCTATAGAAAGACGGCTGTCTAGCAGTGTCTCAGAGGACGATTAAGTCGCCTCATCAGGACGGGAAACAAGGCCACAATGATGAATCCAAGGAGAGAAAAAGACAAGCAGACAATGAAAAATGGTTCTGATCCTCATGAGTTAAGACATCTAAACTAAATACTCTATCCTGACCATGGAGAAGAAGTACTCTGTCCAGAAACTACTTGGAGATCAGAAAGACCAAGGAGTGCTGACTCATGTCATTAAGACAAAACACTAAATTTGACACAAATGCAAAATATAAGTAACACAGAAGTAAACATTTTAAGTCGGCTTAATACTGAATAATAAAAATAGTTTAATTTTAGACCACATTGCTGAGATTGCTGTTTTATTCTGCTAATTAAAATGTATAACCTTGAGGCATTTTGTATTGAGCTTGGCTGTTGTCTCCAACATGAAATCCCAACATGTAGTGATGGACAACAGAAGACAAAGGATGAGCAAGTAGACAGGTGGGCATGTGGAGATATGTCCTGAGGGAAAGTGAAGAGGTCATCTGCCCAACCCCCTTCTCTTCCAATATTTCCCAACATCCCAAGGTTAGTGAACATTTGCAGACAGGCCCTGAAGGAGGTTATGATCTCAAAAATAAACACAGCTTCAGTGTCTCTCAGACACAAACATTTTATGGTGAGTGAGGAGTGGCCCAGAGGGTTGTCTTGTGTTTCATCTCGACTCAATAGCTCACATCCAACCAGACCCCTACCCCCCTGTACCTGACCAGACCTCGTCCTAAACAAGTCTTCCTTCCGGACCCTACATATTTTGCACCCTGCACCCCTGCACTTCCTTTATTTCTGCTTTTTTTTCTGGGTTCCTGTCTGAAAGTGAGACTGTGCATCTGTCTGCCCTGATTTATGCACGTCCATGTTGTTGCTTCAAGGCACACGAGCATCATCATCATCATGTGGCATCAAAAATGAATAGGGTGGGTGTAGTCAATCAACTAATCAGCAGTTAATTGTAATTAATCCCACAGGCTGAGCACCAGCTAAAGAACAGCAGGCGCTTAACCGACCTTAGGCTGGATTTGAACACAACCCTCCCAATCTCTTTAACACCACCAGGGGATAGATATATCAAACCCAAGGAAGCATTAGAGCATAGCCACGCACTGTTATTGCAAATGAGTAATAAATGCTCCCTAATCAACAATAATCAAACATAATATTTACCAATAATTACACACCTTGGTGACGGTGCCAATCAACATTATAAGGTGCCACTCTTATCGCTGTAGCATGAGTTACTGTTTAACAAGAGTTGAGATAAACTGCATCAACAGACCGTTCGGTTACCGTATGGATTGAGCTACTTAAAAGTGAAGAGAGAGTCAAAAGAAAATCTCTGTTCACAAAACAAAAATGTTTGTATCTAAGAATCATGAAAACAATGCTTTCTTCTTAGTTGTGAACTAGTGGATATGTGTCCTGCCCCAACTAATAACCAGGACAATGATTGTCATTTCAATTTCGGTAAAGTAAAACTGCTCTGAAGCTCTGATCAAACAGCCAAAACCACCATCTCTTGGCACAATACCAAATAGCTGGAAGACAGAAATAAAGACAGAAAGAGAGAGGGGTGGAAAGGGATATGCCACAGCGCCACACAAGTATTATAAAGATAACAAAAGGCTTTGCTTGCAGCAAAATTTGAAATTTTTCATCTCTGTATGTAGCTGCAGCTTGAAGAACGCATGGCACTGATATCATTTTAATGGTGTGTAGATATCTTACCTTGGAGTACTGTCTACGAAGGCTGAAGCGCTGCACCATCCTGCCTGACTCAAGGACCCACAGCTGGATCCCCTGCTCTACTCCTCTCTGCTGATATCCCTCCAAAGTACACACTACCTCACATAATACACTCCACAATCACACGCAGGAGCACATGCTGAAGGCACACACGTTACCCTCCTCTCCAAACATCCATGTGCACACATTTCTAGTCCTCACTGCTTCCTCCACTATGCAAACACAAGAGAAAGGAGCCAGAGGAAAAAGAGGGTGATGAAAGAGGGGAGGCAGAGCAAGAGGAGATAAAGACAGCTCAGCTGTGTTGCCCTCTACTCTATTTTCAGTGGTCCCCTGAGCTGTCCCTTTCTCACAGATACAGTCACTCGCACAAGATGCTCATATCACATGGCTGTCAATGCACAAATGATTTTCTGTAAACACAAAACGAGGTCTTACATTCACACGTGCACACACCCCTCCACATCCTCTTCTGAACACAGAACTGATGACACATTCACACACAGCTAGTGCTCCGCTCTCACTCATCTAGGACGAGGTAAGGTTGCCTCTCGCTTCCTTTCAGTGAACCGAAGGGTGGGGTGAGGAAGAGGAGGAGGGGGGTTAGGAGAGGAGGAGGGACCAGCTGACTGTCTGCATTAACTCTCTCCAGGGAGGGAGGACGGGGACGGGCAGGGGGGTAAGAGAAAGGAATAGAAAGGGGTAAAGGGAGGGGAAATATTGAGAAAGAAAGAAAGAAAGAAAGAAAGAAAGAAAGAAAGAGTGCGACGATCAATAAAAGAACTGATAACTCAACGGAGATTCTTCCTCCTTAAAATACACCACCCTCAACCTCTGCCAACAACAGGATCCCACACACCTCCAAGGTCAACCATGCCGTTACTATGGAAACCAGAGGAGGGCGTAGTTCTAGGCAGCCTGCCGCAAGTTTTCAGGGTAACCACGGCGACCACTTGGATAACCTTAATGACACCGCTGTGTTGCTGTGCGGCGATGTCAGAGATGAGTGGGACAGGTTGTAATGTCTGCCAAGGGTGAGCAGCAGACACCACAGCTGCACACGGCTGATGACCGTCTATCTATCACAGACGTCTGCGTCTCTCAGCGCTGCTCCACCATCCCAGGTGAAGACGTTTGTACGGGACAGAGAGAAATTCGGTTTGACAAGAAAGACAGAAGAACTTTATTATATTTAACAAGGTTATAGATGTCACCTTGCAGGTCTAAGCTCACTACTCACCATTGATTTATCCAGATATCTGTGACACACTGACAGTCGGTCGCTGGCATGGCTTATTTCATTAACTCAAGGATCAGTCTAGTCTACAACAAACATGAGGTCATAATGCAAACGCCACCTCCACATGAACCAAGCCCAGTGCTGCTCACAGCGGGTTAGCTTGTCGGACAGCGACCTCTGGTGGCAGACAAGGCCAACTGCAGTCTGGTACCCCAGAGATTTTTACTAATCCGAACCTGAGGTCAAGGAACAGCCACTGCAGAAATGCCATGATATAATGTAATCCTAATGATCTGTCAGAAACCAGTTATACAATAAACAAAGTAATTTCATTTCAAAGTGGCTACATACAGTTTGGCACAGACCTCAACAATAGAGGTAAGTCCTATCCAGTGGCCCTTTCCCTGTGAGAGACAGTTTATGAGAAAAATTGGTCATGCTTCAAGGGCCAGCTGTTTCTTTATTAAGGAATTCTTTGCTATACAGTGTATGTTTGAGAAGTTATACCTGTTAATTGAAAACTAAACCCTAATAACCTCATGAAGCTGGTATTGGTGTGGTTCATATTGCTCAGATCTGTCATCGAGCTAAACAGTGGCTAAAGTATTTTGTACACACTGCATGTGTTGTTTCATAGTTTTTTTTGATTAAAGCTTGAACATTTAGCAAGCATAAAGCTGTATTTACTCTAAACCCACAGTAACAACAGACCACCAAGAGTCATTTGCAAAGTATACATTTACAACTTTTCAGCCCTGTCTTAAAATAAAAGTTCGGGCATTATGAGACATGCATTCAATCTGGACAAGATGGGGGACAAAACTGTCAAACTGTAAGTTGACATATAAAACACTCTGCATTGAAGGCGTAAAACAATGTGAACTAGAACAAAGAACTAGAACTAGATTTGGTCCGTCGTCACTTCCACTGGAAGTGTGTTAGAAAAGGACCTCTTCATGACCAGTGGTATAAGGACTTGATATAAATATGTTCATATAGGCACCTCATTGTTGTATCATTTAATACTGTTTACGTGCTTGTGTTCTGTGTCATGTACTTCTTTTATTTCTGTTTAGAAACAGTATAATTGGCCTTAGTTACCGTAACACAAAATGCATCTTTTGCTTGAATCAGTTGGCAGATTTGGGAGAAATCAAACAGCAGTAATGACAGAAAACTGGGCCTCCTCTTAGATTCAAAGCTGAGGCGGCGGAGAATTTACATCGGCAGCGAGGTGAACCTCGGCTTTTGATCGACACTTCAGTGACGTACAAGTCTGATACCGGTAGAAGGGAAAAAGAGACACGTCGATCAACCCGTGCAGCGATAAAGATTAATGGTTGCTGTCGCTTACCCTGTCCGTCTCCTCCGTAGACTGGTACCCTGACGACAGCACCACATCACCGCCGGGGGCAGGGCTGCTGGGTGTGGTGTCGGTGGTGGAGGAGGAGCGCGGGCGGCTGGTGTGCTGCTGCGGATCATGGGTGTATCTGCGGTGCGGGGCCTGGGGGCTACCTCTCAGTAGGGGATCCCGGTCTCCGCTCCCAGATACCGATACCGACCCGGACCCCTTACTGCGGCGGCTCTGCAGGCTGGTCCCACGCCTCATCATGCCCGCAGCAGCTGAGCCCAAGCCAGCTGCAGAAGGAACCACATGAGCAGAGACACGGTCAGAGTCATAAAAGCAGGACCCCGACGCGTCCTCGGGGGCAGAGGGGCACGTTCCACCTGCTGACACCACAGAGGAAGATGATGAGGAAGATGAGGAGGTGATGGTGGAGCGAGAGAGGGAGAGACGTTTGCGCTGTTGCTGGAACAGCTGTTTCAAACCCTGGCCAAGAACCCCCATGCTCTCCCTGGCGTTCTGGCTCATCTTACTGAAGGAAGGGTGCTCTGACTGGGATGAGGCCCTCTTCAACCCTGGACCTTGTGACCCCCCTGAAACTCCTCTAAATCCAGGACCTGAACTGGGCTCCACCCACTCTGGCTCCCTTTGACTGTCGTCCCCGTGCTGCATTTGTTCCTGCTGACACTTCATGAATAGCGGGGAGGAATTGTCCAATCAAATAGCCTACAAATCCTTCTCTCTGTCTATCTGTCAGGCATGCAGTAGGTCAGAGGGGCTCAGTGAGGGAGAGGGGATGAAAAAATAGGGAACAGTGGAGGTGGAGATGGGACTGATGGAAGGTTGGATCGGCTCATTGGTGGTCAGAGGGATGGATCCAAAGAGGGAGCATGCATCTTTGATTCAGGAACAAGTAGCCATGCTGGTCTATTACAGAAGGGAGAGGAGAGAGACAGGAGATGGATGAAAAGGGGGCTGTAATGTCACCTAGATCCAGCGACAACATCACACTTTTCACTTCAGCTTTGAACATTTGCATCCTAAACTGCATGCAAATGACAGAAATAGCTGCAATCATTCTGTATTCAAATATCCTGATGCTGTCTGGTTTATCAAATTGAAGTAATAAAGCTGGACAAACAAGCTGGATCCAGGTGAGCTGGTGTGCAGGCTAAATATATGAACAGTCTGGAGTGGGATGTGGTTTTGAAAACACAATAAAATTAAAAAAATGACACAGAGATAAACAGAGGGCAAGAGAGGAAATAACATCATGGCTCCCCACTTACCATCAGCCCAGCTGTCATCCTAGTGTGACTCACTCTTCTGGATTACCTGAGAGAGGTGGGCGGGTGAGAGAAAAACATTGTTTAGATTTATAATACACACTGTCACTGACCTCAAGGTGCTCAGGTCACTCTTTCTGATTCCAATCAATTTCACTGCCAGTGGAGAATATGACACATTTCGAGCAAACCACGCATGATATTGATATTGTGAGAAACGACTCGAGTGTGTTTGTACGCGTGCTCCTTTAGGAGCTCATTTATTGCACCCACTGGCATCCCTTCTTTATCCTGAAGAGGTACCAAGAGACAAGGATTTTCGCATGAGAAACAACCGGCAGTGCAGTGCCACTAACGCAAAGTGCATGATCGCCTCCTGCAGCCTTGAACGCTGCCCGGCTCAGTTTAAGTCAGCGATGAACCCAGCAGAGTAGACATATGATAAAATAGAAGTCGTCTTCCTCAGGAAACAACCTCATTGGTTGAAGAGTGATCACCTCATAGATGAAGCCATAGACAGGCAGGCAGACAGCCGATGCCTCCTTGCAGCTTTAATAGCTGCTCCCACTGAGGGCAGCAAAACAAGCAAGGCAGGAACATCGACAGCCCCTGGGGAGGGACACTTACAGACTATAACTATATTCCTTCAACTGCACCGTCAGGTCAAGTTGGACGTACACAATTCATCACAGGCAGATAGCAAATCACTTTTCACTAAAGTCACACTGTCACTGCCGAGAAGAGGCACACTGACGCACATTGATAGATTCCCACGGTTAGTTTTTAATTTCTGCGCAAATTTATCTGAAATCTGGCCTTGTCTAATCTTTTCTGTTCTACAAATTCAGGCCGTCAGGTACTGATGCGCTTAACTCGGAGGATGTGTATTAATACGGGAGTCTGTGCCAATCAGTTAAGTGCGACTGCTGCCTCCCAGGGAAAAACGGCAATCGCCTGTCACCTGGAGGGTCACGGGGGGGAGCTAGAAGCTGCTCCAGGTGTCATTGGGCGAGAGGTGGTGTTTACCCTGGGCAGGTCAACGGTCCATCACAAGGCTAACACAGAGAGACAGACGACCATACTCACACCTACGGCCAATTTATAATCAGTGAAGAAGTCAGAGTACCCGGAGAGAACCCACACAGATACAGGGAGAACATCCATCAGCTGATCAGGGATTTGAGCCCAGAACCTTCTTGCTGCGAGGCATCAGTTCTAACCACCATGGCATCCAAATCCGCATCATGATGTACACTTTCTACAAATGTTTAGTGTGATTAAATAAATGAAGTATTTCTCGTGAAATGAGTTCCCTTTATAAGCGAGCTCTTGAAGCAGTAGCAGTAGAAAGCGAACAGTCAGGCCCAGGCATGTAGCATCATTAAGTATACATGCATACTTGCTTATTGATCCATCCATGCATGAACCGCCCCCTAGCACAGCAAGCGACAGTGAAGTGTTATTCATAATGATCGGGTGCTGCGCTTTCATTAGAGAGCTGATGAGTGGAGGGAAAAACCGAAGTTAATCCTGCTCTGAAGCTGAAGCCGAACCTGAAGTCCTGTTCCGACCTCCGTGCTCACCCCTCCCTCTGTGTCAGCAAATCCCCTCCTTCATCCCCAGGATGATCCCGATGTTAAATTGGATGTTTTCTTGATTGCCTGTGGCTGTATATTCAAACCAAATCCTCTTTCGTGAGCCCTTAGAAGACAGCGGTTTATTGTCAGACTTGGTGTGTGTGCCTGCATCTTTCGTTTGGTTTAAGCAAGTCTCCATCGTGATGATGTGATGACACAATAGATTGATCTTTAATCATATCTGTCCCATTCTGCCCTGAACAAATTCAATTCCTGACATTATGCTCCTCTGACAGCAGTGACTACTATAAAAGACTCTGTTGACAATGTTCCACCCGGTATTCTTCTGATACTGATAAACAACCCAAAGGCATGAATAAATGTGATGTACAAGTATTTTAAAATAATAAATAACTAAATTTAGCACAGCCATTTGTTCCCAGTTACTTGAATGTCAATTTAAGGCCTGTCTTCCTCAGGAACAGATCAGTGATTATCAACTTATTAGCTGTGACAGCCGGGGTCAGAGGCCTCTGTGAGTCAGCACACTGCTCAGAAATTTCACAATGCTGCCAAAGGTAAATGACAAATGACCACATGGACAACGTCCTCTCTGGAACTGTGTCGGCCTCGCTCAGGCCCACACAGAAATACAAACGCACACAGTTGTCTATAATTATGAGCCACATTCGATTCAACTGAGCTGCTAGGGGTCTCAACGTCCTCGTCTTTGGCCAGCCTCACTAGAAAAATGGAGAAAAGGCTCAACAATAGCTTTGTTTTTTAAACTCAGAGATCATCGTTTAGATAACTGGAGATTCAACTCAACAAAACAAAGAAACCATGATATTAATACTTAAAAACAATCATCTGTTTCTTCAGCTTCCTGATTTTTCTGCTTCATTTGAACAAACTCAAATGAACCCGGCTCCCTGTAAATGTTCACTAGAAAACAAGTTGCAGCTTCATTCACACAGAAAGATAATGTGGCGAAAACCCATCACCTAACTGTCCAACAATCACATCCATTGTGATTACTGAAAGGCGATTCAAGATCAAACTGTTAAATGACGAAGTATCTTTGTAATCTTTGCAAAATAACCCAATCATCTATTTTATTCTGCTCTTGACGTAAAAACAAAAGCCAACTGGGCACGACCAACCCCAAGTAGACGTTAATCTGGCCTGAGTCTGACACTGAAGCAGCCACGTTGTTTTTTTTAACTCTAAATATCGCTATAGCTTAAACAAGCCGATGCAGTGTTTCCAGAAAAGTCTGAGAGCTGGCATGGAATAGGCCGCTCTTTGTTCCCTCTGAGCCACACACAGGCCCATCGCTGCTCTTTGTGCTGTGCCTCTTTCACTGACAGACACACATCAATAAGAGAGGAATTAGGCCAGAGAGTTCTGTCGGTGACGTTTGTGTTTGAGCGCACGCACAAATGTGTGCGCGTTTGTATCAGGCAGAAACAGAAAAAGAAAGAAAGAGGGAGATGGGAGAAATTATACAGTGTGGAAATATGGATGTGTGCATGCATGTGTGTGTGTGTGTGTTGTCTTTGACCAATGGAAACTGGACCATATCTCATTCAGCAGCTGCATAATGACAGCATAGCCAGGAAACAGGAACAATCGTTATTGTATTTGTGTGTGTGTGTGTGTGTGTGGGGCTCGGAGGCACAGAATAGGACAGTTGTGTCAGCTGTGACAGCGAAGGAGATGAGTTCAGCACACTGCACAAAGTGTGATAAAAGACACAACTTTGTTTCCGACAAGGCGAGCGAGCAAAGAGAGACAGAGGCTCACAGAGAGAGTGAAAGTGGCCGGACTGGATCAAAGGCTTCCTATGTTCTACATTGTGTTTTGCCTGGCTGTGTCGGGTTCAGCCCGGGCGCTACAGCACAGTGAGTTTGAATGAGGAGGTGTAAGGCAGGTAGTTCCCTGAAAGGCCCAGGCACACCGTCCCATTATGCAAAATGAAACCGGCACAACCCCAGCGCCAGAGCTGCACGCAGCTTTCCAGGAACAGGACAAACCAGAAGAGATGCAATCATTTACAATCTATCAAATAGACAATCAACATTTAAAGCCGCTTGTACAGCTGCCAGGGACATAACACAAACGTGAAGTGTACACGGTTATATAAAAAAAAAATAATATCCTATGGTCATCCACAGGAAGAGGTAGCATCACTGGAAAAACTGTTCCAAACGGTACCTTATATATTTCATTGAAAACTTTAATGCTGAATATTAATGTCTCGAATGTTTGTCACCGTGCTGACTCACTCTCCGTTACAGTCTATTTGCACTGACAATGTTTTTTTATGTGCAAACAGAAAGAAGAAACGCAAACTCAGAGAAGAGAAAGAGAAGAATGAAACCAACAGATTGTATACTGGGTGTGAGTCATCTAAGAGCGCATAACATGGTCTGTGAGGAAAGCCACAGACAGAGTAACAGAGCTGTGAAGCTGCTGATCTCTTACGGGCGTTAAATGTCACATATATCTCATGTAGGCTGCGCAGAAGGAAGGGCTGCTGAGAAAATCTAGGCTCCAAGGCAGCGACGTGAAACTTAATTGAAGACTGTCTGTGAGTCATCATCGGGCTGAATGTTGAACATTATGTCAGGCTGGGCGACCCTACCCTATGGCCGAGTGGTTAGCATACCACACGGAAAAAACAATAACCTCAGCAGATGAGGAAGGACCTTAGCTCGCATGCTCTCTTCACCGACCTACAACTTCCTCTCAGTCTCTCTACAGCACCTACCTAACAAACACCGTGGCGGTCCAGGCTGTACGTTCACCGAGGTCTTGTTTAAACGTCGCTGCGTCTGTGCTCAACACCACAGCAAGTGCCCGACTGAATAATTTACAACATGCACAGCACTGATACCGGTCGGTGTTGACTACAACAACAGTGCAGACAGAATGTGTCAGGTGTTGATGATGACGTTCTCTTCTCTTGCCAAGACAGATGTTCCCAGTGTTTAAGAGAAATTAGACGAGCGTGTAAAATATTTTGCGTCCTTTAAAGCGGTCTTCACTAAATAACGCGATGGGTGTTAAACACCAGTCAGGCCTCCAACTTGGTCCAGTATAGCTCATATTCCTCCATATTCATCAACTGTCAACGGGCTGGAAAGCACCTACACACCAGCTGAAATCTCATACCAGAGATTGTGTTAAAGGCAAACGGCCATAAGGAATGGGAAAGGGGATGCATGTCAGGGTCAACGCACTTTGTGCAGCTGAAGAGAGAGATCCGCCAGGTTATCAGGCCATAGGGCGCCTGACTCTTTGTGGTGCCAGCAAAGCGAGAACAATTTAACGCACTAAGGTTTAAATCATCCCCATCGCCACCTTTTTAAATAACTCTTTAGTCAGATCTCTGGGCTGTGGTAACCAGACACCCTACTCGGTGGGGTTACAGGGATCAGAAAAACCGAGCTCTAGTCTTGAGGCTTTTACTCTGAGCGTGATACCGGGCTCAGCATGTAGGCTGTGAGTCAATAATATCAGTTCTACACTCTGGGACAAGATTTAAATTGAAGGATATTCCTATTGCCCACCAAACCTCCAGGTGCATTCTTTCATTTTTTTGCAAACTGAAGACAAGAAGGGCTAAAACAGATTGGAAGAGACGTGATGAGAAATAAACAACAACTCCACTGAAACCATTTTCATCACAGATCATATGGGCACTTCACTACTGTTGTAATACAGACTTAAATACCAGAGAACCTACTTTTTCACACTAAAACAACCTCAGCCCTGTTTTGAAGCAACCTCTTGTGACACAGTGTGACCTCTGCCTCGTTTCTGCCCGTCTTCAAACAGGAAGGGATCAGAGGGAAGCAGCCAGCTCGTTGCCACTAGAAACCACAGCCTTTATAAAGGAATTTCACCTTCACTCTTCACTCCCAGAAGTGTGGGAGTCAGTCCCACTGGGGAGAATAAACCCAGTCTGTACACGGTTCACACAAACAATTTTATTTCATCTCTGTGATTTTTGACGTGAGATTAAAAAACAAATTAAAACTTCAGTCTAATTTAAGCAGCACTACGACACCTCTGCTACCCTGTGGGGTTTCAAACAGCAAGTCCCTGCAGGAGGAGGAAAAAGGTGAGAGGAGTATAGTGTCTGTGTATGTGTGAAAGGAAGCAAAAGGTGCTTCCTCTCTAAGATTTAACCCTTTGTCTTTGGAGCCATATTACTGTTCAAATGATGACTGTGACTGTTGAGAAAAAATGGATTGTCCAATTCGTCTTGCATGTCCTACTAGTCATTTTTGCACCATCTGTTCTGATGACAGGCTTTCGATGACTTATTTCCGTGAAGGCTGGTAGTAATGACGGCAATAACCACAATTACATGAAACCGGTGACCACTTCATAGAAGAGTACTGGTGCTTTGCCACACTGCAGCGTGGAGGTGGATGCAATGGTGATGGTTTTAACATGCGGCCAGATGTAGAAATACAACTGAGACAACTGACATTTAGTCAATTTTCAGTTCATCCTTTTAGTCATTGTCTAAGAAAGAGCACATGTGAAGTTAATTTTTTCAGTCTCTTAGAAAGTAAACTGGCCAGTGTTCACTATTTTATGATATTTAGTGGACAAAATGATTCACTGACTTATGGATTAATTAACATATCGAAATCTAATCAGTTTTAATAGCTGCAGCCCCGTTCAACCTTGTACCTCTTGCGATACCCACTTCCATCCCGCCGCCCTCACCTCACCAACCAGAAGGATGTTATTGCGGCAAACAAAGAAACGATCGCTCACCAGCTTTCCACTGGGACACAATGCTGGATGTACTGTACCGCTGCCAAGAACTGAACCTGCGTCTTTGGGGTATGTCTTGGTCTCTACAGAACATATCCTGTTTTAATCTGCAGCAAGGGGGAGGAGCTAAGCATTCAGCAAAATGAATACAAATCCTTAATAGTCCATTGGCTTCGAACCGAAGGTCATTTACACATATATGGACGTCTGGTAGATTTCACACAGCCCGTGATTAAGATAAATCAGCTCCTTGTAAATCTCTCAAATATATCAACTTTCAGATCTGACCTGGCACATCTGTACTGATGAGTTTCAACTTGCAAAGACTGGTTTGACAGGAAGAGGGCAGCAATCAATGGGACGGAGTCTGAATACTCAACACCAGCTAAGTGTATGGGTGGAGTCGATGGTGGAAAAACCTACATCCAAAAAAGGTTTCTGAGCCTCCTGCTGAAAAATAAACTCAAGCTTTCAGAGGAAGAGGTAGACTCTAAACAAGAAAGCTACTTTGGGCGAGGGCAAACACAGATCACAACAGGTGTTCCTTTTCTTCTTGAAAGAAGAGAAGCGACAGATGTTGCATTGCTGCACTTGGACAGGTTGACGTTTGCAAAATATTATTTGGACTAGGCTATGAGCCAGGGACTTTCCTGAGTGAGACGGCATATGTCACATGGAAGTGTCAACAGTGTTTGTGCTGTTACTATCACTGCCAGAAGAGGGAGACACTAATTCTACACTGTTGCTTTAATGATTTTTTTACTTGTGACACCAAAAATCCTCCTTCCTAAATCAACACTTATTCTTGTCCATCCTATTGAACAATACAGAGGCCTGGAGCCTTTAGATGCTGACAAACATGCACTGGGAGATTTTGGGATAAATGGACAGTAAGGAAATATGTCGACACCGAGGGCAACTGAACATTTAATCCCCCAAACTCCAGACTCAAGATGTGAATACAAAAATAATATAATATAAAAAAAAGACATTTTTCGGGACAGGTGTTATGTTGTGATGCGGTGCAGCAAAGGGCAGATAAATAAGTTGATGAAAGAGTCATTTTCCAAAAAGAAAACTTTAAGCAAACACCATATTGCCATGAAAATCTTAAAGTTTCACACAAACAGCGCTGCTGTCAGAGGCAGCAAACGTTTTGGGGAGTCCTATTTGTATGCAGCTTGTTACCTCGTGCAGACAAGAAGCATTTTCATGATTTACATAGCTAATTAGAAACACATACAAATGATGTTAAAGTGACTCCAGCGAGTCTACAAGACGCATGATGTCATACACAAGTAGAACCGCATCCAACATCTCTGTGAAAGACAGCCTCCCGTCGTCTTAAAGGAAAACATTTAGAGTCTTTACAATAATCGACAACAGACAATCCAATTCACGTCATCTATCTGATCCACTGTCTGCAGCTTCGCTGTGAGATATGGAGACTTCCTGTACACATGTGGCAATTTACCTCTCCAACCTCTCCGACAATGTGTTAATCTTGCACCGGTATCATAAGCTATCTAGCATAAGCACATCTTCACCACATCCTAGGCTGAAGGCATACGTGAAAGTGAGCACAAATAAGGCAAAGGCAAATCCACCTATTTTGCAAAAAAGTGTGCACACAAACGCATTACACTCATACAATGACTCTCATTTCTACGCTCAGCTGCCAAGAGTGAAAGCACAACGTGAGTGCAGCGGGGAACAGGAGGAGGAGGAGGAGGAGGAGGTGGCGGAGGAAGAAGAGGAGGGGGGGGGGGGGCCGCGTCATCATGGTGGTCTGACCATCGGAGTGAGACATGAATGGCTGTGTTAGCAGTGCCCTGAAGGGGCAGCCAAGCTCTCAGCCACTTAGCAGAGTATGCTGAACAGATAGCAGGATACATCATGTCACACTGGAGCCTTCCAACCACACTACATCTCTGCAGAGATGGAAACAGTTGTCAGAATGGATGAGTAGAGTAAAACAAACCTTCAGTCCATTTTTGTGACGATGGAGCAGCTTCTCTTCATTGCAGAGGAGATGACAATCAGCTACATCGGGCCCACAGGTCTGCAACAAAGGAAAGAAAAAAGTAAAACTATAAATCCTCTAAATGCTTCCTTGGCGCACTGCACTCCCTGCGTCTGCCTGGCTGACTGTTTGGGGTGGTGTGTGTGTGTGTGTGTGTGTGTGTGTGTGTGTGTGTGTGTCTGCCCGTCTCCTAGACACTGATAATAATAGGCTGCAGGGAAAAAATAAATAAATAAAAATGCTTCTCTGTGAAGAATACTAGACTTCAGATGTAATGAGGCTACATAATGCTGCTTTATCCATGGACCTTTTGGCCAACTAACTTGCATTAGTCAAGATGAGAGTAAACAAAAACAAACACAAATAATAGCAGTATCATAATACAAACACAAACTATGCACAAAACTTTTTGTTTTTTGCTCCAAAACCAACGAATTTGAAATGCAGAGTGAGAATATTAAAAAGTTGCAAATTTAAATTCCATTTTTGTACTTTATTTCCTTTTACACAAGAAACACAAGAACAATATCGTGGTAGTGTGATGACATCGCATGTAATATAGCGACCGTTACGAAAGATAAGTCCAAAAATTTCCAGCTAACTAACAAATGACACAGTTGACTAACACTTTACCCAAGTAAAAAATAAAGCATGAACGGACAAACAAAACTTTGCTGCCGTGAAATAAGACGAAGCAGAGTGAAAAACAGCTTTAAAAAACGTAGAAATGTTAGTTGAGAGCCGGTCAAGTGCTGCCAGTGTGTTCAGGGACACAGGTTGACAGTCCCGTTAGTGTGTCATGGTACAGAGCCGCTACTGCGATGAATTATCTACACAACGACACTCTGAAGGGGCCTCAACGCACAACACAAACACGCACAAAAGTGACGGTAAAAACAAGCCAAAACAACTAAACTGAGAACATTTTTTTTTCACACTTACAAGGGTGTGAGGAGCGGATACCAGTGTCCAGAGGGCTTCTGCACCTCCTCCGAGTGGTGGCGTCCGTCCGCCGCACGCACGGTCCGCCCTCCCTCCTCCTTCCTCGTTCTGACGTCATGGCGCAAGACGTAAACTAGCGGGAAGGAAGCCAGAGATTGTACAATACTGAGATGACTCACGTGTTCGCTTGAAACGCTGACACCTTTCCGTAATTGAAGCGACTTGGTGAAGGTTTGTTTTTCCTTCACCAAGTGAATCAAACTCTATTCTGTGTATAATGAGCTCATTTTGGACACGTTTAACTGAAAACAACTGACGGATGTACTGATCGTTTAGAAGTGCAACATTCAAAAAGTGCGAAAGTTAACCAATAGTAGGGAATAAGTTATGACTATATAGGCTACGACAACTGTATTAAATAAGTTAGTATTTTACAGTAAGTAGGCATATACAAAAAGAACATGTGTAATACTACTATTAATATATAGATCGGTATATACAGCTTGGATACCTAGTATACACAGACATATATATGCATATACATGCACATTAATGCGTTCATACATCTCTACCCTTGTTTCCTATCATTTCTGATGGTGTACAAAAACAGTCTCAGTCTCACAATACTGAGATGACTCACGTGTCCGCTTAAACGCTGACACCTTTCCGTAATTGAAGCGATTTGGTGAAGGTTTGTTTTTCCTTCACCAAGTGAATCAAACTCTATTCTGTGTATAATGAGCTCATTTTGGACACACTAAATTGAAAACAACTGACGGATGTGCTGATCGTTTAGAAGTGCAACACTCAAAAAGTGCGAAAGTTAACCAATAGTAGGGAATAAGCTATGACTATACAGGCTGCGACAACTGTATTAAATAAGTTAGTATTTTTACAGTAAGTAGGTATATACAACAAGAACATGTGTAATACTACTATTAATATATAGATCGGTATATACAGCTTGGATACTTAGTATACACATACATGTTTATGCATACACATGCACATTCATGCGTTCATACAAATGGTTTCCTATCATTTCTAATGGTGTACAACACAGTCTCAGTACTAGGCCTATACAAATAACACAATGTTTAAATTAAATATACAGTATACAGATTCCTATTTATGAAACAACTGCAGAGAATAACTGAAAAAGATTAACACTGATCCAGAAACATATTTAAATACATAAATTGTGGGGCTACACAAAGAAGGGTATAGGCACATTATGTCCTTTTATGTTTTTGTTTACTCTGCTATTTGGATTAAAAAATGGGGTTACCATGGATGCTTTCATTCGGATTTGAGTTACTTTGTTTTTACCGACTACATCTGCACAAACAATGAATAATACACAGAGAAATATAAAGAATAATACTTTGACAGAGGATTATGTATGTTTGCCCAATACAAAGACACGGGCTGACCTAGTTCATATCATTTTGGAAAACAACAATTTGAGTGTCTGAACAATGAAATCTGTGGATTCTAAGAGCAAACAATTGTCTGTATGTGGAGGTCACTTTATTGTCAGAATCAAATTAGACTGTGCCATGCATTGTCATGAATAATGAAAAACAAGAATACTAGAATAAAATATAGATATTATAGATATAGTCATTTAATAGTCCGACACATCTGTAAAAAGAAAAAAAAAATGTAATTATGATTATGCTGACTGATTATACATGAGGGAATGTGATTAAAGTGGCTGTGATGATCAATTCATTTCCTTTAAACTGAACCAAGGCTGGTTTTCACTGGTCGGTTGTTTGTATGTCAGAACGAACGAAGTTCACAAACTTTATCTGTCACTTTAACCCTCTTCAGCAACACTACTCAGTGGTCAACAGGTGCCTTTATTCAGGGATCCTTATGCATCGTGTGTGAGCAGACTGAGGCCTGAGACCTGACAAATTAAGTGTCACTGACTCCAGAACAAAAGTAATTCCACATCAAACCCATTTCAGCATAACTTCAGCCTTTCTGTACTCACCTGTTTGAAGGATGGCATGGTGTGCTGGTCGGAACATTTCATCTCTGGTTAATAAGTGCGAGGTTTCTGTCTCATAGACTCGGTAGCTATGGAAACATAAATCTCCAGCATAGGTGCTGCGAATTGTCCTTTCGGTTTGATCTTTTATGCTTTTAAGCAGTGTTTCGAACTCAAACCAAAACAAGTGTTAGAGAAAAGCTTTGCATAACACAGAACAATTATAGCATTTTAAATTTGCAATCAGCTAGCCCTTTAGCTTCATAGTCTGTATTTCAAATGTGCGCCCAAACCAAACTGCTGCAGGTGTAACTGTACTTTTTATTTACTTACATGAATAAAATCCAGTAGGAGACACGGTGTTCATTTCTTCACGAACACGTCTGTGAATTAAGAAAAAAAAAAAAGTGTTGGTATGATGCCTTTATTGCTTAACATGTGCTCTCATGTTTCTCCACTAGATGGCAACATTGATGCAGGCATGCTGGTGGAAGTGGAAGTATTGACCGTGAAGTATCAGAGCCAGAACATTTTCGGTGTTGTACTTGGATTTCCCTTTTGTTCAGCTCTTTTAGACAATATCTAAACTTCAGTCTTAATATGCGATTGGCTGATCAACTGATCATTATGCAACCTGATAACCCCTGGGCATCTGGACTGAGAAGCCATCGAACTATTGGGGGTTTGTAAAGGATACAAGAGCCTCGTCTTCTTTATCCTGTTCTCTCATTTTGCACTTATGCACAAAATGTCTTTCCTGACTGTATGATCAATTGCATCCAGCTTTTGTGGTTGCACAACTGCTGTATTAATTCACCTGCATTTATAAATTTATATGTCAAACTGAAAAACGAGGAATATGATTTAGAGCCACTCTTCATTGAAATCTAAATAATAAGTAATGCTCCTGTTTTTGATGTAGAGAATTTATTTTAGCTCATCAAATCAGCTGTATTTCTGTTGTAGATTAGACTGGTGCTGGAGGCTATAATTCATTCATGAAAACATCTGACACGCTTGCTTCGGATGACCTGTGAGATTCTTCTACAGACTGTTGAAGGAGAACCACACAAACATCAGAACACGTCTCCTTAACATAAAGACCCTTTACTATATCTCATTGTTTGACTTCATTTAAATCATGGTAGTGGCATTGAAACTGGACTGCCATGAAAAAAAAAAAATATATATATATATATAGTGTTGGGGGTAACGTGCTACAAAAGTAACGCGTTACCGTAATATATTACGTTTAGGCAGTAACGGAGTAATATAACGCGTTACTAACTATATTTTAGTAATATTATTACAGTTACTGAGTCCGGTAACACATTACAATCCTAGCTGTCGCACAGACGGAGGTTTCAAAGAAAAGAAGAAGACGGCGGCAAGATGGCAACAACTGAACGTTTTCTAAGTGGTTATATTTGCACTATTTTGAATTTGTCACAGAAACGGACAAGAACCTCACAGCAAGGTGCTCTTAATTTGCTGTTTAGAGGCCGAGGGAACTATCTGCAGCTAAAAATAGTACAAGTAACAAGAAGAAACGCCTGGAGTTAGAGGCTAAACGACCTCTTGCTAGCAAACATACGGAAGATGACGTCACGAGCAAATCTAAACATCGAAAGTTGTATTTCTCAACACCAGAGGTGAAGATGTTTGAGGATGCGCTGCCTCTTTCTACAGTTGAGTCGCCAGCATTTCCAAAGCTTGTCAGCAAAATCCCTGTTCTATCAAGTGACAAGGTAAAAACAAATCTCTAATGATATAGTCCTGATGTTAAGGGATAAACACATTTCCACAGACTGTTCATTTAAGATGAGACACTACAGGTGGTGTTAGAGGTGATTCAATGATTAAAAATTGTTCTTATTTGTTATGTCAGTTGTGTTTGCAGAGGGATTTTCATGGTTGTTATTGTCACGTCATCTCAGAATACTTTAACAGTAACAGTAATACATCTCCATGTTTTACAGTACTCATAAATGAGACTGTGGGTGATAATGAACAAAGCGCCAACTAAGAAAAAATATGGATAGAAATATATAAAGTTAAGAGTCACTAGAGATTTGTGTCTCAGTGTCTGAGGAAAAATCATTCACGTAAGACAACCTTTAAAACTATGCAATGTAAATTGCAGTTCATACACTTGTAATAGATTAAAAGAATAAGGTGAAAATATTAAAAGAAACTTATTACTTTCAAATGCAAGTAACTTGTAATATGAAATATATTACATCCCCTACATTGACCCACAGCTCATTCTTGGTATAAAATAGTATAAAATAGACCGGTCATCAGTATGATGACCGGTCACAACATTTTTGTAACTTTTTTGTTGCTGATATACCAGTCAGCGACCATTCGCACATTTTAGTTTTTTTCTAGTTTTAGTTTTTGCAGACAAAACTGTTGCTTATTTTTCCTTTGTACAGCTGCGGCGAATGGATTAGCCTATATTAAGTTTGTTTAACTTCACGGCATTGGCGGCCATGAAGTTAAACAAACTTAATATAATTAAGACATTTCATAGTGGGTTGAATGTGGCAAATTTAAGTTTTTTCGTTAGATTTGGAATTATTCTGAATTTACTAAATTGGTTGTCAGCTGTGTTTGAATAAACGTTACCACCAGGATGATGTACAAACCTAGGTAATCTTGTGCCACGATCAAGTCAAATTAATTTGGTAGCTTGTCCATAGCATTTTGTCAGCCATACTGTACTTTGTGTTTAGTGCTGATGATACACATTTGTGTGTTCTGCCATCTTGTGTCAGTGCCATTGTTTGGTTGGATATCAAAGTCAGTGTTATCTGCTGGAAACAGTGACAGCTGTATGATTATATGTTGATTTGAGGGCCCACTGTTACTGGTGAGGGTATTTATGTGGACGCTGATTTTAGAGTAAAAATAAAATCTGATGCAACTTAATGGGGAATGGAGATGAAATGACCTACTTAGAGAAACAAATGCTATTTATCAGGATAGTGCCACTGCTAGTGGCCTGACATACCAATCAGCAATAACATGATGACCACCTTCCTAATGTTCTGTGGGTCCACCTTTTCCTGCAAAAACAGCCCTGACCCGTCTAGTCATAGACTCCTCTAGGCCTCTGAAGGTGTGCTGTGGAATCTGGCACTGAAACGTTAGCAGCAGATCTTTTATGTTCTGCAAATTGTGGGACCTCAATGGATTGGAGTTATTTGCCCAGCATGTCCCACTGCTCAGTGCACGTATTCAATGCTTACTGCACGATGCTCCATTCACATCTGGAGGATTTGGAGGCCAGTCCAACATATTTATGTTTTGTAGCAGGGTGTATTGTTCTGCTGAAAGAGGCCATGTTGTGAAATATTGCTCAGGCGAGTTGTATGTGTCAAAGTAACATCCACATGAATGGCCTCTGAATAGAACATTGCACAAGGCAGCGCTCTTCTTCCGCCTCTTCGGCTTCTTCCTTTTGTGGATCCTGGTTCCACAGGCTTTTATCAGAATGCATTGTTATCTGCACATGTGCTCTTGCTTAACATCATCACATGCTGCCCAAGCATTACTGCTCCAACTCAAAGTACACATCTGACACATTACAGTCCAAATACCCACATGTGTACTTGGATTGAGTCTACGTGGGGAAGTAACTTGTGTGGACTTGCTACAGCCAGGTGTCCCTGAATGCATTTTGCATTCACTCACTCGTGTATGCTGGTGTTCCAGTTCAAGAATGACCATCCTGTCCTCAAGAGTTTGTACTTTATCAAATCAAATCAAACTTATTAAGCCCAAACTACCAAGTATACCAGTCCGTATGGTGCAAGATTTACTTGGAATTGATAAACGGCCCGTGTGTTCCCCAGATGAGTGACGTACAAACACCGAGCCTACCAGGATGCAACAGAAAATTGGATTCATCCAGCCATCACTGTTTGCTCCTTTTCAAAGTCACTCACATCCTTCCACTTGTCCATGTTTCCTACCTCCTTTCTGCTTCTAAGTATTTCCTGATTTCCTAGACATCGTCGTCAAAAGTAATGTTACATAAAAAGTGATGGTTAATGGCAGAAAATTGCTCAGTTCTTAGGAAATATTACACTGAAGTGCTTAGATATTGAAAGAAGACACCACTGCATCACTTCAGGTGCTTTGCGGGATTCGTTTAGATAATGAAACAGCTGTTGCTCAGAGATGGGCGCGAGAAACAAACACAATCTAATCTGTCAGCAAACCGGTGTGTGTTTGATTTAACTGAATTAGAGTTTGTTTAGAAAAACAATCACCAGAGAAAGCTCTTCAGACAAATTTGCCCCGTTAACACCCTCTTCCTTCTTTCGACTGACTGCTGACCTCCTCTTTCGCATCCTCTTTCTGTCCACGGCCGCTCCTCACATTACTGTTGGAGGAAGGAATATCTCCATGGGCCCTCAAAGATTACTGGAACTGACCCTGCAAATTATTGTTGCCATGCTGCAAATTGCTTTCATTTCTAAATTAAATGTTCCATCATAATGATTAAGGATTGAAATTAGACCTATGAGTGGTATAACCACTGGAGCTGCAAATGAAAATGAATCCACTCTCAATCCAGGAGTGGGACAGATATATATATATATATTTCATGTGGTGTTTAGGTAAAGGAAGTTAAAATAATAGTCTCCCTAAATATGTTCCCAAAACAGGAAGAATGACCCACGTGAAAAACATCTGATACAGAAGAAAAAACAAAAACATTTTTTTTCTTCCAGAGAACAGTGTCCTCGAAGTTGTCAACAGGTGTCATAAATATACACTACCTTTTCATTTAATTCAATGAGAAAGTGTGCCCAAACTTCACCGGTGGCGTATATGATCTGTTTTTCACATGATCCAAACCGACCCCTGCCCCCATTAGCCGAAAAACTCAAACAAAGCTTCCGAACAGTCGCACACTAACAGGGACACGATGAAATGTAACGTACGCACGAACCGCGGGCTGTGCTGTTTTTTCCTTGCTCCCACAGTAGAGCAGAGGATAATGGGAAAGATTAGTGTGAGCGGCTGATGCCTAGCGACCCTTCTCTGAGAACGCGGCAGACGGGGATGCTGGCTCTCAGTGGCCCTCGTCAATTAGAGCATCCACTCTAGCGGGCCGGGTCTAATGAAGAGTCCGGAGCATGAGAGGCTGGGATTGATCCCGAGCCTGGTGAGGGGACCTGGGGGCCA